>NW_020837949.1:25954246-26115948 GCF_003676395.1 Aethalodelphis obliquidens
TAAAAAGAAATGAAATTGAGTTATTTGTAGTGAGGTGGATGGACCTAGAGTCTGTCATACAGAGTGAAGTAAGTCAGAAAGAGAAAAACAAATACCGTATGCTAACACATACATATGGAATCTTAAAAAAAAATGGTTCTGATGAACCTAGGGGAGGGATAGGGATAAAGACATAGAGGTAGAGAATGGACCTGAGGACACAGGGAGAGGGAAGGGTAAGCTGGGACAAAATGGGAGAGTAGCATTGACATATATACACTACCAAATGTAAAACAGATAGCTAATGGGACAGCTGCATAGCACAGGGAGATCAGTTCGGTGCTTTGTGTCCACCTAGAGGGGTGGGATAGGGAGAGTGGGAGGGAGGCACAGAGGGAGGGGATATGGGGATATATGTATATGTATAGCTGATTCACTTTTTATACAGCAGAAACTAACACAACATTGTAAAGTAGTTATACTCCAATAAAGATGTTAAAAAAAATACTTGTAGGGTATTTTTAGTTCATCTATAAAATCAAATCATAGATATAAAAATGATCATAGAGAATTTGGGGGTCCTCAAGAATACAAACACAAACCCTCAGGGATCTGTTGACCCTTTGTGAGAATATATATCCACTCTGTTAATATATCCAAATGATCAACTTAGAGAAAGGACACAATTTTTAAAGCTGTGAATGTAAGACCATCAATGGAAAATCACAGCAATATCCAAAAACCTAAAAGAATGGGCACCACTGTTTCATGGGGTATTGAGGATGTAAACGGTAATATTTAAAGATATGATTTTAATTGCCAAATTGTTATCTTCCTAAAATAGTGAGAACAGTCAGACTAAGAAGAAAACAATAATAAATAGACACGAACTTACTTTGATTCTGAGTATTTTCAGACCACTTTTTCTTCAGTTACAATGAGAAAACTGTGTCTCTTAGCAGGTTTATTCATGACTATAATGAAATCGTGTTTTTCCTGAAAGCATATCCATCTAGCTCCCCTTTAACCAAACAATGTGACCGTGAGTCTTCTTTAGCATCACTTCACATGCAGCAGTACCTTTGTCAGCTACTGATCATCGGAAACTTATTTCCTTATGTCTTACTCAAAATATTCTTCCAGAAAATGTTCTTTTCTCAAAAAACTTCGATTTCAGCAGAAAAAAAAATTTTTGGAAAGAAATGTGGATTTCAGCCTGATTTTTTTATTGGCCCCATTCACTACCTGATTGCTGTTAAACACAATTTCTTTTAGAATCACACAATATGGACTTGAAGTGCATATTCATAATATATATGATATTTAGATATAATCAGTTGGAAGATTAATGTAACTTGGTGATAGAAATAAACATTGTGCATTCCTGAATTATCAGTTTATTAAATAGAGAACAGGTATACTTTAGAAATTTAAAACTCTCATTTTATCTCCCTTTTATTCCCCATGTCTAATCCAATGACGTGTATGACTATATAACAACTTTTGCTTCTATGTAAAGCTTTATTTCTAGTTTTTCAGCTCTTTAAATTGACAACTGGATTAGAAATATATTACAGTTGCAGTGTCTCTAAATATATACACTAGAAAAAAGCTAATGTTTTAAAAAGTGAGGATATTTTCTTTAATTTGTCTTTTTACTTTATGAAAATAGAGAACAAGTACTCTAATCATAGCATATTTACACTTTCAAATATTGCATTTAATTATACCCTTCTGCTTAAACAAAAAAGAGACAATTGAAGGCAGTTAGAAGTGTTTTCCATAATGGGTTTCTATTATAAGATGAGCTAACCCTCTAAATGGTATGCATTAGTGTTTATGAATTACAATACTGCAAGTCTATTAATTCTGCCTCAGGGAAGAGGAGTTCATAGAAATGTTTTAATAGTAAAATCTGAATTTGTATCAGAATAATGACAAATGGCCAACCATAAAAACTCATCTATTGAAACGGTATCTATTCATAGGTGAATATATGAACATAGCTAAAGGGTATACTCAAGCTTATCCCTTTCCTAGTATGAAGATCATAGGAAGTAATATTTGATGGTTAATCAACTTCTTAGCAGGCCAATGCACTGCAGTTTAGACAGTCATGAAGGCTACTATGATAACCATTTTGTCTAGCAAATTTACTTGAATTACCCTTCATTTCAGTTTAATAGTTGTTTTCGTTGATGTTTTCACGTGAGTTGGAAAACCAGCTCAAATACTTGTTCTGGACTAGACTTAACATAAATTAACTAGACAACAAACATAACTTAGTAAGTTTATCTAGCTGTCCTTTACAAACATCTTTTCCATTTCACAAGAGTCATTAATTCAAGAATGAATGTTCACTGGGAAAGTGAAAATATGAAAGGTTATAGAATATAAGTTAAATTTTAAAAGGGTGAAATAAAACATTACGACTGTGGAGTTTGGATAACTCCTCTATTTATTCCCATGTCATCATGATAAAAATGACTCCAAGACGTTAAAAGTCTTAATGAAACTCTAATTTCTGAAAGACGGACAAAAACTCAAAATCTTCCTTATTCCTAAAACATTAGTAGTCACACCATTTTCCACACCAACAGTGCCAAGCCCCGGTAATATGATCACTCCAGTTTAGATATGAAGCTGTGAACATAATCTTTCCTTAAAGCTCATTTAAATGCCCCACCTAATACAAGAGAATGATGGACAGAAGCACATCCCTTTGATCTCTTCCTAAACTTGTCAACCATGTGCTCTTCTTCCCAGCTTTGTCCAAAAGATTTTAATAATCAAATGGATTCCTGGTATCCATTTTCTTGTATGCAATTCTGTATTTTATTACTAACTCAGCTGGGGTTTATAACTATTCAAAAAATTAAAATTAAAAATCATCTCAAACCATAGGTACATTAGTCATATGCTTTTTTTATACCTGTTTAAGTAGAATTTAAAGAAAGTTTGCTTTGACCTCCCATTTGCAATCACAGAGTAAATATCAGAAGAGTTGCTTTCATATCACACTTCTGTAACTTTTCAAGTTTTCTGTGCTTGAGGTATGTGGTTGGAAATAAATAGAAAAAATATTAAAAAAGGAAATTGCTCACTTAATCATTAAAAGCCCAAGAGTGTTTTTTTTTAAGACATACTTTCTTGGCATTTGATGCTAGAGATAATAGAATGACATGGTTTTAGGCATAGTTCCTCATTTAAATCTGCTCTGAAAAAAAATGTAACTTTGCACTTTAATTTTAATACCAGCTATCTAAATAAATAATCATGAAGTGTAGCAATCTAAGTGAGAAATTCTCTCTGATTCAAAACCAATAAAGATAATTGAAAGAATGTTATCAGTACCAAATGTTTAGAATTGTCTAAAATAAAGCCAGCACTCTTCATAAGCCCTTTCTTTGAGTCAGAAGACCAAATGCTTCCTGACACACAGGGCATGATTTTAAAAGGATAGAGTTAAAGAACTTTCAGGTGTCTTCTTTCCATAGTTCAAGAGCAACCATGAACATCAATAAGTATTTACGGTATACTAGAAGTGCAGCAAAACCTTAAAGAGATTTATTTTTTTCTTTTTGAAACTATCTAGACCAAAGCTTCATTATCAGATTAAAGAGCTTCAGGAAGCACAAGTGTACATACTTCGTGAGATCCAGTAACACAACGAAAATGTGAAGCCACTTGTTTCAGAATTATGAATTTCAAGACAGTGACAGTAGGTCAGTAAAGCAAGTGAACATAGTCCTGGTTATTTGGAGGTGAAATTCTTTATGTATTTAATGATCCACAGCTTCCATCAGCTTCTTAAAAGAGGTCTATGCCAAAAAAAAGAAAAGAAGAAAAAAAATGGTGGAGAGGGAATGCTAAAACCCCTGAGTTATCTACTGTTTCATACTATAGCTGAGATCCTTAAGGCCTATGGAAGTTAATATCAAAATTATTACTACTACCCAGGTGTCTAGCCTCTACTATATTGTTAGTAGTAGGCTTTAGTTTGCTGTTATTTATTTATTTTTAATATACCATGCTATCTTTTTTTTTTTATAGATGTTGGGCATAGAGTTCTCTTAAGGTAAAAATAATCTGAAACTTCATAAAAAAGTTTATTCCTAATAATATTAAAAACATGAAAGTCTTTTAGAATATAATATAAAGTACATAGATCAGAAGTATTGTTGTTTGTTTTATCTCAGAACTCAGTGCAGACCTTTTACAAGTCTGGCCTTTCTTCCAGATCATGAAGGAGAGAAATATCGGTACCAAATGATAATTCTGTATTTAAAACAACACAAAACAACAAATGAAAACAGGGAAAGTGAAAAAAAGATCAAGATTCAACTTTAAATAAATTCCAGTTTTGCTAACTACATTAAAAAGGTGAAAATCTTTCTTTTCTGGCAACCAGAACATCATATTAGATTTTTGTTCTTATGGATTACTAGGGACTTGACTAAATAGTAAAATTAATTTCCATTTCAGATAATAACATAACTTTTTAAAAAAGCACTTGGAAAAACTGGGTGCATAAGACCAATAAATCTTAATATAAGTTCAAAGTATATTAATCGTATGGAAATCAAAATAGGGATTTAATATATAAAATGATACAGCTTTGTTCAGGGGCAATTTGTCTGAGACTTGTTATTTAAAAGCAAAGATGTATGTTGTTTTAATAAGGAAGTATTAATATCCTCAGAAAATATAAGTAAAATTTTAAAAATTTAATGAGTCTTCTTAAACTCTGGATCATGTGACCAAAATGACCTTCAACAGGTCAAAGGTCCTGTCCACAGCCATGTGTTCAAGGTCACTTTAGAGCCTTAGTTGTCAATGAGTACCTTTCCTTTCAGATTTGTCCAGCTCTTTGGTCCCTCCTCTCTCTGCAGAGTCCCAATAGGATCTATCCTAATAATGAATCATCTGCATATTCTGGACAACTTCTAAGTTCTTCTGACCTCCAGGAATATTTTAACCTATTGCAGGCACTGGAGGAATTCCTACTTCCTACAGTTTGCTAGCTTCTCAAAGGCTCTAATTCATGAAAATGTTACAGTGAAAACCCTTATTTTCCTCCCTAGTAGTGTATATTTTATTAAGATATTTCTGAAATAACTCATTAATCAAAATATTGCTTTAGTGGAATTTCAGTTACAAATGGTGGCTGGCAAAAGATTTGTTTGAACAAGACACTTACAAGCCTCTCTAATATCACCAAATTCTAGCCATGACTGCTTAAGGTCCACTTGCAAGTTTTTAATTTTTTTTTTAAACTTAGTATGTTAATACAATAGGGAAGCAAATATTTGGGGGAAGGGACCTATCTCCATGGTAAAACAGTTCTCTTAGTCATCTTTCAGACCTAAGCTCATTTTTTTGTGAAAGCTTGCATTATAGTATTTAATGGAGAAATTAGACAATAGAGATAAGCAAAATGGAAAATCATAATCCACCAAGATTTAATGTATATATGTGTATACATTTATGTCATACACAAAACTGTGATGTAATGATAAACTGCTTTTCACTGAAAATAAATAAATTATGAATGCTATATCCAGTTTCTTAAACTATGGGCCACAGAACTGTGAGAACAAATAAAGGCTACCAACCCTGTGACCCTATCCCTCTCAAAATGCACATACATATACTTTTACATACACACAAACTTGAAATAAACTATCATGGGATTAGCAAATCCTTTGAATCCCATCCAGGGCCTCTTAGTGAAACTAGAATAAATATCTCCAATTTATAGCACCATTCTTATTTGCTGCATAATATTCTCTGTGTGGATGAGTATTAGATAACCCATGTAGTTGCTCATTAGGTTGACCTAAACTCTAAAAATACAAAACATGCTGTGGTGTTCATTTTTGTATATATATATTTTGCTTACAGATCCAATTATATCTTTTGGATATGATATCAGAAGTGAATTACTTAATTAAAGGAAAAGCACATTTGTAAGTTTTGGTATTTATTGTCAAATTGTGATCCAAATTATTTTTAATTTATCTCACATAAGCAATGAAATAAAGTATCCATTTCATTTCTTAATAGATATTTTCATTCCTTTTAAACCAAATGGATATTATAGACAAAAAGATAGTGCTTCATTGTTTGCATTTTTTAATTTAGCGACGTTAAACATCTTTATTGGCCATTTCTATTTCTTTCTTTGAAATTCTTGTACATGTTTCCTACCTGTTTTTACTGGTGTTTCTGATTTTAAATTACATAAAAATGTTCTTTGTGTGTTAATATTAACCCTTTGTTATATATGTTTAAAATATTTCCTAGCTTGTCATTTACCTTTTAATTTGGTTTATAATGAAAAAATTTTAATGCTGTAGTCATACCTATTATATTTTCACTCATTTGAATAACAGTCATGCTAAGAAAGACTTTTTTCCACTACTACATTATACATATATTTGTTTATATTTCCTTTAATATTTGTTTCTCTATGATTTACCAAAAATAAATTTATATTTTATTTTAAAATAATACATGTTTATTGTAATACTTCACAAATTACAGAAAAGTATAAAGAAGAAAGAAAAAACAAACAACACTTGAAGCCTAAGTACCTAGAGGTTGTCAGCAATAACACATTGGATATCAACCTTTAAAATCTGCTTCTATGCTACACACACACACACACATGTGCGTGCATGCTTCGTAATTTATTTTTTCATTCAAACAATATGCTATGGGCTATTCTCATTTTGAGAGCAGCGTTACACTGATTTGACTATTACTATGTTAATGTATATTTTAATCTCTGGTAGGCAAGAAACTCTTCGTTTTCTTTTCTCCAAATGCTTGTGGTTATTTTCATTCATTTTTTTCTTCCATAGAAATTTTATGAATCTTTTCTCAAATTAAGAAAAAAAGCCAAAGAAGTTTTATTTACAATTGACTTTAACTCATAAATTATTTTGTGGGAATAATTAATTTATATGTTTACAATATCTTACTCCCATGAAGAAACATCAAATGTCTCTTTAGCCCAGTCTTACTTCACTATTGCATACCCTCTGCTGCCTACTGCAGTAGTCTCCCAATGTACATTTCCACATGATGGACAGGGTTGAGATGTGCCCCTACCCACAGTCCCCAGATAGCCCTCACCTACAGCTCCTGCCATGGTCTGTGTTTAGGAGGTGTTTATGTCACTACAGAATTTCAGTTACCTGTGGAAAGTAGAAACAGAGTTCCTGGAAGAAACAGCCTCTAGGCAGGGAGCTTCGGAACCATGCCAGATAGTTTCTTCTTGGCATTAGGTATGGCAGAATGATTTTACCTGAGATTCTGCTTTCCACTCTAACCGGTTCATCTTCCCTTAGTGTAAACTCCCAGCAGTAATGTCTCTCCTTTCAAATCAAATGTAGTATTTCAACAGCCAGTGTCTAAATGCTGTTGGCGAGGGTTTTATTGTGCATGAATATGCGTTAATGAACTACTGGTCAAAAGTTGCAGCCAGTAGGAAATCAGAGAAGACTATGCCAGACTTGAAGTTTAGAAACTTTTCTTTGTACTAAATACAGATGTATCATTTATTACAGAGTTTTAGGTGAGTCACTTAACCCTCTGGGCCTCAGTTTTGATATTCAAAAATGTCTTTCAAGGTTTTGCTCAAACCTTCACCTCTTTCTCAGAAGATTTTGTAAACTATCTCTACTTCTGGTAATCTATCACTTAACTGTCAGAGTGTCATTGTATTTTTGGCACTTGTCAAGTACAGTCAGATTTCACATTATTTATGAGTGTGTGGTCTGTTTTCCCAGATTAAACAGTATTTCCTCAGAAATAACAGCTGTGCATTTTTCTTATCTTACATTACTAGCTCAGCACTTTGCACATAGAATGATGTAAGTAAATATTTGTTAGACTGATTGAGCTCCTATGTTACCTTATCTTTTCATGCAGTTAATTTTTAAGACTTGTTAGCATCCACAAAGACAATTAACTAATGACATAGTAACGGGCCTTAAAGCTTCTTACTTTTCTTTCTCCCCATCCACACCTCATCTATGATACTTTCATTCCCCCACAAGAATCTGTTAAAAGACAACAATCATTAAGTCACTGATCTATACAGATCCTGTTCTTAGAAATACAAATGATTCTCTAACTCAGAGGCCAACAAGCACACATAGATGGCCTCTGGATACACCCCACAACACCAGTCCTAAAAACTCCAGCTGAGTATGCCCTGAGCTATGCCTTCTCTAACTCATTGCAACAGCCTGGAAAAAAGTCTTCTTTGCTTAACTTGGGTGCAATCTTTGCTTTGACAATATTTTTTTAATAATGACTATTATGCTCAACACTTTATTAACATTTGCGTTTGAAACAAAAATTTTATTCAGGGGACTATTATCTCAAAGAATTTTTTAGCTAAATCATTCTTAGAATGTTTTCTCAAGCTACATTTTCTCTAATTTTTCTTGGGTGCATGTGCCAAAAACATTTAAAAAGAATTCAGAGGGGCTTCCCTGGTGGCGCAGTGGTTGAGAGTCCGCCTGCCGATGCAGGGGTCACGGGTTCGTGCCCCGGTCCGGGAAGATCCCACATGCCGCAGAGCGGCTGGGCCCGTGAGCCATGGCTGCTGAGCCTGCGCGTCCAGAGCCTGTGCTCCGCAATGGGAGAGGTCAGAACAGTGAGAGGCCCGCGTACCGGGGGGAAAAAAAAAAAAAAAAAAGAATTCAGAGTATTAGATAAATATAAATAACTGCATGAATTAATGTGATTAACTAATGTCCTCAAAACACAATTTTTTAAACACAACCGTTATTCACAAAAGCAGCTGAATAATTTATAGATGAAAATGAAAAGCAATCCAATCATTACAAACAAATTATCATCCTTGCACATAAATATACCTAACTGCACTTCTATTCCTGGCGTAATAAAAAGGGATATGAGATATCCGATGATAATACTTTTCATCCTTGCCCCTATCGATCACAGCCTCCTGATCCCCTATGACAAACGGTATCCCTATGTTCCATACAGGTATGCAGGTAGACCTGGATTTCTGAACTCAGGTATGGATTTTCTAAAAATGAAATCACATTTTTAAAATTAATTAATTTATTTTTTAAAAGTTTTTTGATATGGACCGTTTTTTAAGTCTTTGTTGAATTTGTTACAATATTGCTTCTGTGTTATGTTTTGGTTTTTTGGCCCCAAGGCATGTGGGATCTTAGCTCCCCGACTAGGGATCCAACCTGCACCCCCTGCATTGGAAGGCAAAGTCTTAACCACTGGACCACCAGGAAAGTCCCTGAGATCACATTTTAAATGATACAAGAGAATCTCTCTTAAAAAACATACTTGTAATGTGAAAAAATCACCACTTGGTTTGTCTGTTAAATTGTATTCATTAATAATTGGTTTTTAAAGAGGCACTAACCTATACTGAAGAGCTTTATGAACCTACTCCAATTAGCTGAGCCTCAATATTGATTTCAGGCAGCAGTACATAGTGGTTAAAACCACTATAGTCCAGAGATTCTGGACTACAATTGACTGGGTTCATGTTCCAAGTCCACCCCTCACTAGTTCTGTGAGCTTGGGCAAATTATCTACACTCTGTACATTCAATGTATCACGTATAAAATGAAGATTCTTAGTATCTACTTAAAGAGCTATGAAGGTTAGTTACATGTAAACTTGATTTGAAAATGTCTATAATATACTAAATGTTGCACAAATGCAGTTTTTATATTGAGGAAAATTTTTGTTCATTGAAAAGAATTCATTTTCACGTTTTGATCTTAGTGTACCACATAAAATGCTTATGTGAATTAGGTAATTTAAAGTAAACTAAATGTAGCTATTAATGCATCTCCAAAAAGCACTCCAATACTTTAAAATGTACTTCATAAAGGTCTTGTATTTGTTTAAAAAACTTTCTAAGAACTAGATAAAATTACACTGCAGTAAAAAGCTTTTCTTCTTGCCATTCTTATATTAGTTTAAGGTGACTAATCAATCATCCATGTTTCAGTCAGGAAAGGCCTGGTAATGCTGCAGTAACAAAGAGTTCCCTCTTATTTCTTGTCTCCCAATCTCCTCTGTGGACCTGGGCAGCAACTACCTTCCATGTGGCCATTTTAGCAATGTTGGTTGATGAAGTATCTGAACATATAGCTCTTCGGTCAGGAGAGGAGAAAATAAAGGATCATACCTCATTATCAGTTCAGTTTCTCAGTAATATAGATCACTTCTGCTCTCAGCTCATTGAAATAACATTATTCCTAAGGCCCTGCTTGACTGCAAAGAAGATGAGTAATGAGAGAAAGAAATGGTTTATTGGGTGGCCATTATATCGCCGCCTTAGTCTGCCCTTCTGTCCTCCAAATATCCCTCTCACATGAGTCTCTCCTCAAGGGAGATAACACAAAGTTCCATCCATCAGTGCATCCAGTTAAAGGTTTATCTTTGAGTGATATGCAGTAGTGTCTGTATCAGGTCAAGGTATGGCTTTGCTTGGTATAGATACCTCTGAACTAAAAATACAACTTAACTCCTTTTCACATCTCAATATAATAGTAAAGCTTGTATGGAATAACAGAAAAAATCACTACCCTCTAGAAGAAGGAAGAATGGGTGACACACAGTAATGTACTCTATTTGATTTATTGAGAAATCGATAACATAATACTGTGAGATGTAGTAATGCCCACTATGCCATTTGTTCCTTTAAATTTCCACACACACAGTGATGTCTGCCACATATCTATCTGCAACCCCACTGGGAAGGCACTGTAAGGGATGCCATGTCATAAGAGTAGAAAATGTTCCAGAATTGGTCTTTGACTATGATCTATGGGAGGAGCAACCACCAATGTACCATTGGTACCAACTACCAATGTTCTCTGTGGACCTTGTGTCTGTCTTTATCCTCCTTGTCCATGTCTGAAGTGGACATCTGGGGCCTATGTGCCCTTGATGGCTGAGGAGGTATCTAAGCTTATTTCCTTATTCTAAAGTGGTGTTGTGAGACTGAAAGTGATTTTGAGCCCTAGACTCAAACTTTTTGCTCTAAGATGTAATATCTCTCCAAAACTAAGCTTCTTATATAACTGATTTCACTTAGTTCATAGGTACAATCTTAGTCTTTCCAACATAAGTTTCAGACTCACTACAATTTTTGCTTTATTGTCCCCATACCTCTCTATGAGCTTAGAGGCTATTTGCTTTCCTAGACTCCAATCAGATTTTTGCCTCAAGTCATTTTATTCAGTTGGAAGTATTTACTGGCTCCATATTCTTGGTCTGATTTTTTTCTCCCCTGAGGCAATTAAATTAGTTTAAAGATCTTGCTGGGTTTTCATATTTTTTACTGGTGGAAGCCCAGAAACAGTGGACTTTCTTAATCCTGAGACACCCAGATTTTGTGTATTATACCTATTCTCCTCCACTTTTGCTAGAAACCAGCCGACTTTTATCTGAAATCATCACCTCCGTGTAATATCTTGCCAAACATGACCATTTACAACTACTCAAAATTCTAAATTTTTCAACCTTTCTTTCCCTAAAAGCCACACATTTTTTGTCACTGTTACTGGCTGGTGGTGTTTTTATTTTGTTTCGTTTTGAGGTGTATGATCTGCCTCCTTAAACCTGAAGGTGTGCATTTTGCCAAATACTTGACTATTGTAAAGATCATTATCTTTTCTAGGCTTTGATATGTTTCACGCTGCCCCATATCTCAGGTTTTTGTTACCCAGAAGTTCTACAACTTTGGTTCTAATAACACTATTTGTCAGGATAGCCTTGATTATTCTGCACCAACAGCCCCCAATGCTAGTGACTTATAACAACAAAATTTACTTCCCTCTCACACAAAATGTGGTGTCTCTCCAAGCAACTCTACAGTAAAACTGTCCACTAGAAGTCCACTCAGGCTAGCAGAAGTTCCACCATTTGAGTTGTACCATATGGAATTGCACAGGACTCTCTTCACTTCTGTTCAGAGCCCATTGATCGCTACCACTGATAGTGTCCTGCCTAATTTCAGGGGCTAGGAGATGTAAAGGAACAAATGAAATAATCAGTAGTTGGTGAGCATACTGCCTCTTGTCAGTACTACTTACTAGATTTCTCAGTAAATTAAATAGATTACATAATGCCATCTCTGCTTGCTCAGCAATATCCTTTATCAGCAACGGAGTGTTTTTTATACCTTCAGGTGGTGTTGGTAGCCGTGGTCTAGAGCTTTTCTCTGTGTGGAGAGATATCTCCAACAACTGAACGTGTGACATTAGTTTCATAAGCATTATGCTTTACTGTCATTGAAATTATATTAGGGAAATAAGTATGGAATCTAGGGCTGTTGTGTTCAGTAAAACTGAGAGAAAGCATTTGAGAGGAATTTGCATAGGAATATAAATACTGTGTAGTTTAATATTATGTAGCCGTCAAGCTTAAAATCTATCTTGTGTATATGAATCTTAACAGAAAACGATCAAAGGGGAGCTAACATGAACACTGAAGAAGCACTGTAAGAAAATCCATGAATAAAATTCAAAGGCTATTTCTGTTTTGAAAGTCAAAAATATTTAGGTTAAGGGAGACTCTGTGAACCAACAAATAATAAGATAATAAAGTATTGACTTAGCCTAAGGACAGATTATAAAAATGTAGTGTGTAAAAAAATTACAATATAATCTTAGATATTAAAATATTTCAGTTTACTGTTTTTCCTTACTGACAATAAACAAATCCATATGCAATTTAAGTATGCATATATTTTCAGAGAAACACATTTTTAAAGCTTATGACATTGAAAATGTCATTCAGCTATCAATAAATTAAGTAGCAAATTTCTCTTCTCTATTTTGAAGGCCACCTTATAAAACAGTTTTCAATTAGAAATGGTGTGTATATCAGAGTCTATTTGCAGCGTGCTTTAGTGCTTAGAAAAAATGAAAAATAGATTCATCAGTAATTTTACTCTGCAATAAGCCTTAACATATCACACAGGTCCATCTGAATGAAAGAAAAAGGCTTTAATATTAAATTTTTTAAAAAATATTTTTTAAGCTATGTCATCTGGTCCATTAGACACTAGTTTGATAATGCACTTCTCCATTTGCTGTTAACTGTATAAAATCTTTTTTTTTCTTAAAAACATTTACACTCATTAACAGTACAAATATGAAAAAAAAAGAAACTTTAAAAGATACTATTTTAAATATTTGCTACTTGATATTTTACTAGCAATCTGAACACTGGAAACAATCATTATCTCTGATAAAGGGAATTATACTTCTTAAAGGTAAAAATTAAAGTGAGTCTGCAAAATGAATTGACCATAATCCCTTATTGCATGTACTGTAGTTGCTTCTTATAATGAAACTGAACATTATTCTGGTCATTGGAATGGAAGTTTTGAATGGTGTTAGGATTCTTCATAGGAAAAATAAGTAATTTCACATCTAAGTACACCACAGGAAAATAGAAGAAAAATAAATTTAGAATTTGGTTGTAGAGTAAATTCATGCTTTAAAAATGCATTATGCAAGCACAAGATAAATTCTCTGACCACAGTTAACTTGTGAAGCAGAACAGCAAGTGGACATACCACCTGGGGCTCATTACTAGCTGTGCTTTTGGCTCTGAGATGTGGTTCCAAGGGCAGAGTTTTCCGTTAAATCCAGAGTCAGACAATTCAATCTTAGGAGGCTTGGGGCAAGGGAGGGAACAGGTGCCTGGGGGACAGGAGGGAATAGAGTTCCGACCCATATTTTATTCCCCACTAGATGCTTAATGACTTGTGATCCTACTGGGCAGAAACTTCAGCCAGCTCTTCTTGGAATTCCATGTCTAATGAGTGCCAGGGCTCATTAAAGGTTCACTACTAGTTGCAGTCTCCTGGTTCTTTGGGTTTCTATTCAGTAGAACAGTTGAAATACTGCACTAGATTTGGAGAAAACTGAACTACACCTCTATATGTTTGCTTCATTAGCCTGAGTTCCCTCAAAGGCAGAGCCATAGACGAAGACTTGCAAGGCAACTAAGGTGATCTCAGGAAATTGGGAGCAAGGAGTGTTTAACAGGAAAACAAGGAAAGCAAATTAAAAGATGCATTATTTCATTACTGACCAGGCTGGGATGCCAGTATTTGATACTGCAGGGCATTCTGAAAAGGTTTATGAAATGCATATAGGTAGCTGCAGCCCACAGGACAACTGAGGAGAGTATTTATCCATTAACTTACGCCCCTCGTCAAAGACAGCCCCATGGACATTGACTCTCCAACCCCAGTTGTCCATCCATGAGCATCCATAAGATGCTTCCCAGAATTCCAAGCTGTGTCCTCAAAAATCTGTGGAATAGGCAGCTAGAGGAAGCCTTCGCTCAAAATGAAACATGATCAAATCGCCCCTGTGTGAGGTTGAGGAACATCCTCAAGGAACTGGGCACTATGGCAGTGCCTGTAGTAAGAGGCGTATCCAAGAGGATGCAGAGTGATGCACAAGAGGTTCTCAGACATTGGTTTAAATTAAACACCAGACCAGAATTAAAGTACTGGGAATAGGAATGAGAGGGAAAGGGGGAAAGAGAGGTTACAGGACTGTTTCCTAAATACAACTGAATTACTTTGCCACCAACTCTTGGCTTTTTTCCTTCACACATGGTAAGCAGTGCCTCAGAGGGCTGGCCTGGAAGGATACTTACATAACACTATTAAACATTCAGTATATTCTAAGATAATACCTTAATAAGATGTCCTTCAAACAAAAGTTGAACAGTTACAAAGAAAAAACATCATTACTAAACAACATTATTACAGAGTGAAACATTCTGAATAATTTCGTATTCTGGCTCACTGAAAACAGAAACACATATGCGGGAAACCCCCGGGGGTAGTAATTCTCTCTCCTGATGTAGTAGAAAGAACTCTGAACTTGGACTTAGAAGCTGTAGGTCTGAATTTTAGGCCTGACACCCTCTTACTGTATAAATCTGCCAGTCTCTTAACATCTTTGAGTCTTTGTATGTAAAGTTGAACTAATAAAACTTGTTCCCAAATGTTACTGGTTGAGTATAGGGTCAAACAAGAAGATGTGCTAGAAGATACTGTCCACCCGGACCACTGTTTACCTTCATTATTATGACCTCCCATGTTTCGAAATTTCAAAGACATCCTAGATTGGTCCTTAGTCTAAGACTAACCAAGGAAGCCAGCTCCAGTCCTTCCCCATCCCTGCCACCTCTGCAGAGCCTATAGGCAACCTTAGTAAAATTCTGCATCGAGGTTGGTCATTCCAAGTTACATTCAAAGCAACTTAGTCTTTTGATTCTGTAATCATGCCTCTCAACATAGATTATTTTTAGCTACACATTTCAATGGTTATCCCTACTTATTCTTCTTTCCCTAAAGTAGAATCTTCCAATGTCAGAATTTTGCTCCAGCTCTTTAAAAGAACCATGGCATCATTTTTTACTCCAGTGCCCTTTTTAGACTTTGGCTGATAATAATCCTCTTAACACACTAAGTACAGAAAATTCAGATTTTTGAACCAATATCTGACCTGGTATTGGTTATGATATAATTTATTTCCTCTCAGTTTCTGCAATATTAAATTAAGGGCACCTATTTAGATTTTTAAAAAACAAAAAACACCTCAACATGTTAAGTACCTCTCAGTTAACCATACCCAGACCATACCCAGAGCATATCACACTTTCCTGTACCCTAGGATGGATAGCTCTCCATAGGGCCAACCTAAATACTTCTTGAAGGATTCCTCTTAGAAGTCAAAAAGCTAGTGATTTCACAGTAATACAGTATCAGAAACTGCTTCTGAAAATTTGTTTTAGGTAGTTATATTGTACATTTGATCTGTAAATTATTTAGTTTTAGAAATACAGAACTTTCGCAATCAAGCATTTTTAACCCGAAACTGGTCTTTCAATCACAGTAACAACATAATTTCAGAGGCTTCATTAAAAAATGTGCAGTTCAAGTGGTCTCCAATGACTTGTTTTCAAACAGAAGCCACAGAGTAAAACAGTCTTTCCCCAAAAGTTTGCAAAGGCAGAAAAACAGAAACCTTCAAAAACTCTGAGAAATGTATTTCAGAAACAAATTCTAATTAAAAATATTAAGGGGCTTCCCTGGTGGCGCAGCGGTTGAGAATCTGCCTGCCAATGCAGGGGACACGGGTTCGAGCCCTGGTCTGGGAAGATCCCACATGCCTGCGGAGCAACTGGGCCCATGAGCCACAACTACTGAGCCTGCACACGTCTGGAGCCTGTGCTCCGCAACAAGAGAGGCCGCGATAGTGAGGCCCACGCACCGCGATGAAGAGTGGCCCCCGCTCGCTGCAACTAGAGAAAGCCCTCGCGCAGAAACGAATACCCAACACAGCCAAAAATAAATAAATTAATTAATTAATTAATTAATATATATATTAAGAAGCTAGAGGTGATTATAAAAGACAAACGGACACCTAATATGAGAATTAAACTTGTTAGAGTAGCTCAAGGTGAAAATATAAACTTAAAGTTGACTTTATATGAAAAGTATAAACTAATAGGCTGGAGTAGAAAGCAGAAAGTTCCAGAAGTTTTTAAGTTAAGCAACTGTTCTAATTATATTCACATATACTGCATATCCATGAGACTATTATACTTCCTATGGAACTAACATAATAAATAGATTATTCACCCATGCTGACTCCATGTAGAGAGGAAGTGGTCTCTGCTTCCTTATTCCTATCTCCTTCCTCACTCTTCCACAAGAGGTGATAATGCTAATCAATTATAGTACATTAACTGAGCTGTGTTTACAACTGAAGCCATTCTTTATTTAAAAGTAAAGGGCATATGTTCTGGGCCAATTTACTCCTGTCAACATACGGCAAGTGGACAAGGCAGGACATGCCACCACTAGGCCCTGTCATCATACTTAGTCCCCTTTCCTCCTTATCACACATATAACTAGCCAGAGGGTAGTAAGACTCATCACGTGGATTTAATCTCATAGGTAGAAAGATGCACATCCTTCCAAGTTTTAGCAGAATAATGTATTGAGGCGTATTTGGCACTAATCCCCAAACAAAATACTTTCATTTTGTACCTTTCTGCTATTGCTTCTTGGGTTTGTAACAGGAATGTTTATTCTATCTCATACCTTCTCTCTTGAAAAGTTGTAAACTTTTTTTAAAAAGTTGTAAGAATATAATACATTCACATACTTTCCACTTACATTCACCAATTGTTAATATTTTGCCTCATTTGTTTTTGCTCTTTTCTCTGTCACTTTTTGTCTCTATTTTTGTTTATAGATAGATGCATGGATGGATGGTTGGATGGATGGACACACACACACACACACACACTTTTCCCAAATCATTTCAGAGTTAAATGTTAACATCATGATACCCTACCCTAAATACTAAAGTATTTATCTCATAAGTTAAAGACTATTCCATGAGAGTAGCAAGAGCTGAATGGAAATATTACATATTTAAGATGAAAACGAATCTCTTCACAGGTCATTATACCCAACTCCTTTATTCTGCCTATCAAAAAACTGAGGCACAGAAAGGTGATTTGGTTTGCTTAAAGTAACACCGTCAGTTTGTGTCACCGTGAGATCTTTTGATTCCTGAATCAGTGCTCTGATAACTTCACCTAATTATGACAATGTAACAGGTTGAAAATAATATTAATTAACTCGTTGGCTATCAACAAGTTGAAACATAGTACTGATTAAAATATTGTGACATGGAGCTACATTCTTAATGATAAACTATTAGGCAACTAGCCAGCCAAATCATACCAAATAATTCACTGTTTCCTGCAGTAAGAACATGACGCTAGTACTTAGATACATTAAAAGCACTCCAATCATGAAATCACATTACTTCTATTATTCTTCCCATGGATGGCTTTGCTTTAGAAGCTCAGAAGGTGTGTATTACTGGTAAACTTCTTCAAATAGCACCAAAATTTCTTAAAAAGGAGAAAAGTTCTTAAAAGCAGAGACCCACTGCTCTTCTGTGTTTTCTATCTTTTCTACATGTTGAATATCTTCCTAAGAAGTTTGCTATATGGGGAGATGTATTGAGCATTTTAATACTTAAGACAATAAAGGTGAGAAGTACTTCTGATTTTCACTGAGTCACTATTTAACCAGGGTAATATAGAGATGTATATAGAAGCCTAGGAAGAGATGACAACTTTATAATTTTGACTCACTAAACTAGTTTCCCAAAATCCAATATTCACATGATATTTAGATAAAATTTTCTTCAAAAATTACTTCTCATTCAAGTCATATTAGGTGTGTTTGATTTTCTATGCATAGGTATGCAATTCTCCAAAGAGGTTTAAATAAAAATTATCCTTAGATGTCACAGGAAGGATAGCCACTGCTATGATCTCCCTCACACATGCAAGTCACTCTATATAGAAAAAGGATGTGACCTGGGATACCAGCTTCTCTAAATTATTAGCGACAATGAAACTGAAGGGACTTTGCTGCCCAGGCAAAGGTCCTTAGATAGCAAACAAATGGATGATGGTGCATACATCTGCCTTCAACTGTGGGCATATATCCATATTTAGAGGAAAAGGGACTAGTTGGGAAAGTACTATTGGGGAACAAGCTAACATACATTTCTCCTTGCCAAAAGGTGCTATCAATATTACATATTTAAAAAATAACTATGCCAGATTAGCAGAGTAGACAATAAAAAACAAATTTATCTAGTTCAATCTCTTTTACGGAGCATGACGGTTACTGACTTTCTGGGATTCATTACTTATCTAGTTCCCAAGTGTCTTGGTACCCCCCTTCATCATCAAAGCATACCTAACTCTTTCTGGGAATGTTAACCTCCACTTCTATTAACCCTCTAATATTTACTTTCATAGTCATATATTGCATATGTCTCTAAAAGGTATTTTTCAAAGCTTTATTTGTGATTATTTAAATTTGTGGCTTCACATTAAAAAGTGAAGCAGGTTCATTCTCTGTTCTGAGATTTTTTTCCCCTATAGGTCATTTTTTGCCCCTAAATAAATAAAGGCAGATTACTTATTAATGTTCAGAATATTAATATTAACATTTAGAATGGAGGGATATTTTGGCTCCAAATGTACTACTAAATAAAAAATATGTTATAGTGCTCGGCCTGATTCAATAAAAGGAATGATCTGATTTACTGAACTTGATCTGTAAGGAGAATAGTAGCGCTAATAATAATACCAGTTATTTTCTTCTGCCTGCACCTACCTTCTTTCCTTCCTTCCTACCTGCCTACCTGCCTGCCTTTCCTTGTCTTGCCTTTCTTACAAAAAAACAGCACCCACTCTTACATAGTTAGTAGAATGGGATTATAGGAAAACAAACAAACAAACAAACAAGAAAAAACGAGGACAGCATGTCTGCACTCATGAAACTTACATCCTCTTGTGGTACATAGACAATAGCGAGTAAAGAAATATAGATATGTGATATAATTACGGGTTATGAAAAATTCTGTGAAAGAAATAAGTGAAATGAGGTGATGAAGAATAAGTGGTAAAGCTCAACCTTGGTGAGGGTGATAACAGCCTATTTGAACAAATAATATTTAAGATGTTGGAAGAATAAGAAGGAGCCATTCTAGAAAGCTGGAAACAAAGCAGTAGATGCAGAACGAGCAGGAAAGACACTGAGAATGGAAATGTCTTTTGTATTCCACAAACAATAGCACCAGTGTGTCTGGAGCATAGTGAACAAGAGGGAAAACGGTACAGAAAGCTGAGTATGAAGAGATCATGCAGACTTTGGAAGGCCATGGCAAATACTTCTGGTCTTATTCTTGATATAATGAGAAGCCCTTAAAAGATTTCAGCTAGAGAAGTTACATGACATGCTTTATGTCTTAGAAAGATCACTCTGGCTGCTGTGTGGAGAATGGAAACTAAAGTAACAAGGAAGATGAATGAGGAAGTAACCAGAGAACAATGGTAGTCTTAGTAGGAAAAAAAGCCAGAGATGAGCCCTCCTAACCAAAGTAACAGCTGTACAGAGAAGGAACACTAAGAACCTGCTTTGCCTTTGCTGGCAAGAGTAAGGGCTAAAATGGTATGGTAATAATGATAAATGTTTAACAAGCAGCTCTCTGGAAAAAAAGAACAACAGTATACACACACAGACACATAAACGTTCACTATAAATTTCACTGACATAAAGGATGTGTGGCAAACAATTTACAAATAATAAAATATATAATACTGTTTATTATAAATTCTAGAGAGCCAACTGAGTCTAATAGAATTCTTACACTGATTTTTTTAAGGAAATCTTATACCTGTAACCAGTCCATGATTGCAGTTGTTGAACAAGCATAGCTCTGACATGAATGGTGATTGATATTTTCATTTATGTGCCCAATTAAAATGAAAGTGAAACAACACAAACATCTGTCAGAACTTCACCCATTCATCAATGATGTGAGCCACTTCCTTGATGAATCGGCTTATTAGTTTTCAAGTAATGGAAGCATATTTCCTCAATTTTTTGTGCTATTCCCAAAGAGCTACAACCATAACACAATTTCAATTTAATCTCCATTATTAACATTTTCTCCATCACTTTAAGTCCAGACAATCAACAGAATGATAAAACTACTACTGATTCTTAATGTTTGCTAATTTATGTGGTATAAATACTCCCATTATGGACAATTTCCAGTTATTAATATTACACCACTGAATATGGAACACACAATTACGTAGTACTTCCACTACACAGATACAGTAAACATAACCTCAAGCACATAGATAATACTACAATATGGCAAAAAAATAATTAGGATGTGGTGAAATCTGAGTATTTATACCTTTACTTTTAATATAATTGTAACTTTATTTAATTTATATTTTAATAATGGCTTTATTTAACAGCCAGATCACAAAATTCCTGAAAATATAACAAACATTCCATGAGCCCATGTGAGCTGGTGTGAGCCAGTTCTGGCACATCACTAAATTAGGGCCATATGACAGGTATAAGCTTTGGGACTGCAGCTGCCCTAATCTGCCCTAATCCAACCTTATGGGATAGGAAAAGAAGGTACCTGTGCAGCCGAACCATAGTCCAGAGGAAGCCACTGAAATCGCATCATCCCCAAGAGAAAAACACCAGGATCCAAGAGAGAGTTTTTCCAGGATCAATGATCAGAAAATAGTTCACCGCGTAATTGGCACAATTTCTATATCTCATCTTGGTACAGATTCCCAACTTCCTGAAGTTAAACAGTGCTTCCTGTGAGTAAATCATATAAGTGGGTTACAAATAAATTAGACTCTGCACCTATTTCTTAGTTCTGCAAGTAGTTCAAAAGCTTCTAAAGGTCAGAGATTTCTTGCTACAGTACTTGGTGCAAAACTAAATAATCTAGCTTAGTATTATGTACCTGAAAGGTAATCAATACAACCTGATAAAGGAAGTAAAAAGGTCTTGGGTAATTTTAAGTTGCTCTCCCTTCATTACAGATCTTTGCCTCTCTTCTTATATCCTAAATCCTACTGTTGATGCATATACAATTTTTGGCAGTTGAAAGATGCTGCATTTCTCTCGAGTCAAGGAAAACTAAATGCTTTCAGGCACATCCACTGGTGGTACTAATCCTCAGAATTAATGTTTTAGGATCCTGAGGTTTAATGCAACAATATGGCTTCTAGGCTAATAAAAATTATATCAGCTTCACCACTTTTTAATATAAATATGTATTTGCATACTGTAGACTGTTCTTCTCTAGAAATAATAGCAAGATATTTTAAAGATTAAATCTTTTAAAAATATGGATAAGTAAATATGTTTAAATTTAGCTTTGCTTATTCTCAAACTATACACATTTTATATTCTGATAAGGTATTCATGAATCTACTTATTCTAGCATTTGTTATAGAACTTCCAGCTGTTTCATTTACATATATGCAAAATATATTTTATATAAAGACAGGAACTTGTAATCTTTTAAAGTTCTTATGGTACATAGTGCTATATAGTGTGCACACTAGGTGCTGCGTAAATGCTTATGGAATGATTGTGTTGCCTAAGTTCCAACCCCAAACCCTACATAAAAAATTATTCATAGATAATAGATCCTTAATCAACCTGGACTATTTCACTCATGATGAAACATACAGAATGTGTTAGTTTCAGAAAAATAACATGAAAATACCATTCCCAACCTATGTAAAACACATGTTCAAATAGCACATAATTCACTTAGTCAATCATGTACTACAGATCTGCTATTGCTGCTAGGAAAGAATGTTTGCTTTATAACTTTATCTGGTTTTAAGATTCTCCACAACTTTTAAAATCTGTTTGATAAGTATTCCATAGATTTGTTTTTAACTGTGCTATCACTTTTAATTTGCAAATGGATATGAAAATAATTGGTTATTCCAATGGTTTATTTAAAGTATTATAATTCAGAAACTTCTTTCATTCCTTTCATTTTTTTAAGCTAACATTTGACAGACAATTAGTTTATAATGTACATGAAATTCTTTAAGCATTTAGGGATTTTCTTAAAGTTTTATGGTTATTATTAATAATTGAAGATTGGTTAAAATGTGTATGCAGCCAATTTTTCGAAACACTTTTAATAGATATGTAACATCATGACAGGCTCAATTTATTCATCTTTCTGGTGAGTCATCTCAAATTAGTCGTATTTCATCTAGTGATAATTACAAACTTTGGAAATTGCTTAGCTATATTTTTGTGATTAACTACAGTAAGCTATAAATATGTTGAACATAGGAAAAACTAGTAAATATGAATAAAATACTTTTCTCACATTCTTACAATATTGGATTTCACACCTTAACAAATAAAACAAAATAAAAAATAAAATGTCTATTTGTGTAGACAAATAAAATATAAGAATCTGCATCTGCTTATCACTGTTGAACACAAAATTTTAAAATTATAAGAAAGGTAATTTTTCTAGTTTTTATGTTTAAATGACAATCACTTTTAGGAGCCAAATATTATTTTTATGGTGGATTCTTCTTGTATAGCAAAAAAATTCTAAACAACGCTTCCATATGCCTTGATTAGTTAATATTAATGGAATATGTAGGATAAGGGTGCTAGCAAAAGTGTTTCCCTTATACGATAAAAAGTCTCTTTAAAAACGAGTGGGTTTAAATACCATTTAAATTATAATGACTATACATTTATATTAATATCATCCTAATACAGGTTTAACTACTAAATCAAACCTGGAAAATCAAACGATTAAACAATAAAAACCAATTTAATTCAAATTACTATGAAATTGCAATGTCAGTTGTGAAAGAGAATCAAATGTAGACAATGTGAGGAAATTTATTGACCATAAAAACATTGATACTAGTGATGTTTCTTTGCATTCAAGTTTTCAGGTTTAAAATAGTTCTGTATAAGAAAAATTATAGCTAGTATCCTTCAAACCCATGCTTGGGAGATAAACCAGCATCATGAAAAAAAGTCCTTAGATTTTAGGATGAAGAAATGGTCTGATGAAACACTTATTTTTTAAAAGACACTGATGTATGAAAAATCACTATTTCAGGAAAATATTAGTGAAGTGCCGATAATAAGTACCAAAAGGTGTACCTCTAAACATAAAATTTGTCATTTCTATTTAAATCCCTGGGAATGTCTTCCTATTTATTATCACAGCATTTACTAAAATGAACTGCTTATTTTCATCAATGTAACATATTTGATTTACAACAGAAACTCCTTTATTTCTAACTGTTGGTTCCTGAAGTAGTTTAGGTTCTTAGGGAAGACCCTCAGGAGGGTCTTGCTCACATCACAAAACCATTATTCCATTCAGTATGTTTAACAAGACACACGGTTAGAATATCAGTGATGCACAAAATCAGTGTTGAGATCTGTTAGGGTAACCAGCTTAGCAACTTTCCCTATGATCCATGTCTCCAGACAGCACTATCTACATAGCAAATATTTGCTGTACCTTACTGATATTTACAGTAATAAGCATTGGATTCTCTGGTTCCATTTTGTTCTCTGGAGTATATATAAATTAGATAAATCAACATTAAACTGACGTGTGGCCAGCCATGAATGAAAAGAACAAAATTAGAGGCAGTAACACTTTGTAACAACTTAAAAATCACCTTCCAATGTAGCAGTGATTTTCCTGGTTTGTATTTTCAAGACCTCTTTCTACTCCTGTTTTAATCTATTTTCTTTAGGACTTCATTATGTTCCTCGGGAGACTATTTCACACTCTATTAGTTACAGTCAATCTCATCCCATTACTAGAAGTACAAACACTCACAGTTCTTTGCACCTCTTGAAAGCACATTTCTTCCTTCTTGGTATTTAATAACCTATAGCCTGGAACTTGAATTAAGGGATAATTTTGCCCCTTCTGGCAATATGGTTTTAAGTAGGGAAAATCTTATTTCCCAATTTCAAATTCTATATTATTTGAAGATAAGTTGCATATCTATTTTGTATCAGAAAGATTGCCTCAAACTTGGAAATAAGGTGAATAATTTGGGATATTCATCCTTTCAATATCATACTTTGGCAAAAGCTACCAAAGGATTGTCTAAGAGAATGTGCTTACTTCATTACTTATTACGAATTAAAGGCCCCAGATTTAATGAAGTTACTTGCTAATTTGTAGGTTTTGTTTGATAAAGGACAGTAATTTCTGTCTGCTAGAACAGACAACTCCAAAGATTTGTGATCTATTGGACATTAAAAAGTATTATATCCAACTCAGCAATCTTATCCTAGAGTCCTTTTTTTTGACATGATTATTCATTCTTTTGTTTTGTTTTGAACTTCTTATTTTATATTGGAGTATAGGTGATTAACAATGTCATATTACACATGTATATGGAATCTAAGAGAAAAAAAAAAAAGGTTCTGAAGAACCTAGGAGCAGGACAGGAATAAAGATACAGACGTAGAGAATGGACTAGAGGACATGGGGAGGAGGAAGGGTAAGCTGGGACGAAGTGAGAGAGTGGCATGGACATATATACACTACTAAGCGTAAAATAGGTAGCTAGTGAGAAGCAGCCACATAGCACAGGGAGATCAGCTAGGTGCTTTGTGACCACCTAGATGGGTGGGATAGGGAGGGTGGGAGGGCGACGCAAGAGGGAAGAGATATGGGGATATATGTGTATGTATAGTTGATGCACTTTGTTATAAAGCAGAAACTAACACAACATTGTAAAGCAATTATACTCCAATAAAGATGTTAAAAAAATGTTATGTTAGTTTCAGGTGTACAGCAAAATGATTCAGTTACACATATACATGCATCTACTCTTTTTCAAATTCTTTTCCCATTTACATTGTTATATAATATTGAGCAGAGTTTCCTGTGCTATACAGTAGGTCCTGTCTTTTTGATAAATTTCCTACAAATATCTTAACTTCTTAAGTGCTCTTTGAACCAGTCGTAACACCTTACTGGCCCCTTCAGAAACGGAGTTAAATAAAATCTTTGACATATGTTTATTTTATATTTGCCTGAGAGTCATGATTTCACTTTTTTAAAGTTATGCTTTAATCTATGCAATGATCAAAATCCCCCCAAGTAATAAGAGTAATAAGCTAAAGACCCAGAACCCATCCAGATTCTTGCTAAGAAATTCAAACACTGGGCTAAGACTTTATTAATAGTATTACAACAGGAAGGGCCTGATTGAATTTGTCTGTAATGTACATCTTACTCTTCCTCAGTCATTGTCCTTCAGGTAGTTTACAGTTTGACAATATGTCAGATCAATGACTAAAGAAAAAACAAACTATTATTTCAGGAAAGTGGTAAAATGTAACATCATTCAATGCATTTACATTCCTAAGACCTCATCAAAAACCATTTCCACAATAATTTATGTACATTTTATTTCAATGTGTATCACATACCAATACTGATTTACTTGTTAGTTAATAAAACCTCCACATGGAATATTCAAGAATTTGTCAAATCCTTATCCTCAGATAGACACAGACATTTATTTACAAGTATACATATCTAGTTTTCACTTTTTAAATTAAGAACAGGACATTGCTCCCCACTTCTACAAAAGATGTGATTGTTATATACTAGCTTCATTGTGTGTCACTGCATTTGCCTGATATTCAAAAATATCACTCTTTGTGGCAAAGAACACAGAAAGTGAAGGAAAATATAAAGTACGCATTAGCAGGTAAAGTGAGCTAAAGGGTGAAATTTAAAGCAGCAACAAGTGGGACTACACAAACAATACTGAGTTAATAATTACTTCTGATACTTGCCACAAAATAGCAAATATAAAATTGTCCTCAGGCTTAGAAGTAAATGAGAAGTGTTGAAAGAAATTTAAAAGTATCACTTACCCTGGATCCATCAAAGTAAAATCACAAATCTCTATCCATATCATGGGGAATGTATACCAATATATCTTACTTTGCCTAGAAATAGTTGCTTTAGGTATTCAAATTTATCTGTATATTAATTGATGACAAATATTGCCTTTAGGCTCCTTCAATAAACTTTGTGCATTTGGATCGTTTATTTGAGATGGAAAATTAAAGAAAGACCAGTTATTTGATTTTTGCCTGGGTGCTGCTTCACAGAAATCATTTCCAGATGTCTGGAGAATATAAAATACACTGAAGAATATTATCTTAATTCCATTTCAGAGATAGATGGATCAGAAGTCAATAAAAGCCATTTCCTTCGGTCACTTTCCCAATACCAACTTAGTCAGCCATCTCTGCAAAGAATGAGCCTCATAATTAATAAAGCTTTTAGAAATAAGGCTACAAATAAGGCTCTCAACTCCCTTTCACATCTCCAAGTATAATGGATTCCTGTGACTAAAAACACTAGCAAGCTGGTTTAACTGCATTCTATGATCTCAATTATCTCATGCAGATGATTTAGTATAGAAATGGTGAAATTCTTCTCCAAGCAACATAAAATGCATTTAAACAAAAATTTTCCTAAGGACTCTTGAAAATCTACTTTCTTCTGTGTGCTACAAATAGATGCGAAGAATTGGATGCCAGTAATAAATATTAGCAACAGGGTTAATTTTATATAAGGTATGTTTATAAAAATGGTACAGAGAAATCAAGGTTTGAGTTGAAAGTTGTATAACATAAGAGAAGGTATTAAGCCTACGAGTTTATGAGCAGTCTAGGAAAATAGTACCCAGTCCTTTTTTCTTGATAAGCCTTATTTTTTAGTAATTTTAAAAACTAAAAGTAGCATATACACAGAATTATATTCAGATCATAGGTGCTGACTTCAAAGAGTTATCACAAAATATATAAATGTGATTACCACCAAAGTCAAGAAAAATACCATCGATACCACACCAGAAGTTCTCCTCACACCATTTTACAATTGCTACACTTCCTTCCTCCCCAGAGATAACCACGACTCTGAATTCTAAAAGTCTTGATTAATTTTTTGTTTCTGAACTTCAGATAAATTGAAGCATAAAATATGTATTTTTTGGCTAGTTTCTTTCACTCAACATAGGTTTGTGGAATTCACCTATGCTTATTACTTTAACAGTAATTATTTCATATTTATTTACATATAGTATCTTAAGATGTGAATATACCACACTTTATCCATTTTACTATTAATGGGCATTTGGGATATTTTCACTTTGGGGCTATTAAAAACAATACTGCTCTGAATAGCTTTGCACATGCCCTATGGTGTACATATACGTACATTTCTATTGAGAACACACTCAGGAACGGAATTCTTAGGTTATAGTGTATACATATGTTAACTTTAGAAGACACTGCTAAGTATTTTTCCAAAATGATAATTTATAGTCCCATCAGAAACGGGATTGCTCCACATCATTGTAAGATCTTGGTATTAGCATTATTTTAATATTTAGCCATTATTACAATGTGTAGGATATTATATTGAGGTTGCATTTCCCTGATGAATAATGAGGTTGAGCATCTTCTAGTATTTTTATTGGACATCTGGATATCTTCTTTTGTGAGGAGCTTACTCAATCCTCTCATGAATTTTTCTTTTGGATTATTCCCTCATTTTTATTTATTTGTAGAAGATTTTTGTATACATTGGATAAAAAAACTTTTGACCATTATTTATGTTGAAAATATATTCACCTGTTCAATGGCTTGACTTTTCACTCTCTTAATAGTGTCTTTTGATAAACAGAATTTCTTAATTTTTTACTTTATAATATTATATTTTATAATTTTATAATATTAAAAATCTCTATTATTATCTTCAAGGATAATAGGATAATTTT
Organism: Aethalodelphis obliquidens; assembly: GCF_003676395.1. Classification (NCBI taxonomy): domain Eukaryota; kingdom Metazoa; phylum Chordata; class Mammalia; order Artiodactyla; family Delphinidae; genus Aethalodelphis; species Aethalodelphis obliquidens. The sequence goes on from NW_020837949.1 coordinate 25,982,546, forward strand.
ACCATTCATATTTAGACATATAATCCAACTGGAACTGAATTTTGTCTATTGTGTCAAATAGTGGTTGAGAATTTCCCCCCTTTTTTTGTATATATGGTTGGCCCAGCACTATTCAGAGATAAACCACCCTTTCCTCACTGTTGTACAGTTACATCTTTATCATAAAGCAAGAGTCATTGTACCTGTGTCTATCTACCCCTCAACTCTATTCTATTAGACTATTTTTGTCTCATTGTGCCAATTTAGCATTTAGCTTGAAAATAAACACTGAAATCCAAATCTGTTCTATTTTAGGATGATTCTAGCTATTCTTTTAAAATTTTAATATAAATTTAGTCAATGTGTAAATTTTCATAAGCACACCTAGTAGAATTTTGGTTGATATCACACTAAACCTGTATGTTTTTCCACCAAACCAGATGACTACATCTGAATTTACTGAAAAAAGAGCCAGAAAGTTTAAAGGAGTATATAGTGCTATTCCAATACCTTATTCAAAGGACAAGTTCCAATGACAGGTAGTAAGTGTCAAAAAGGGATATCACCTCAGACCCTCTGGTTCCCTTACTCTCCAGTAAAAAAATAAATATTCATATCCATCACCTTGATCTGTTCCCCATCCTTCCTTAGTGAACAAAGAAACTTTGACGTAGTCCAAAGAGCACCATCAGATGCACCAGATCCCCAAATCTGTCATTCTGAGGTGTATAACTCAGCAATTCATTGACTCTCACTGGATTTCATTTCTCTCAACAATAATATTAACAAGGTCAATTCCATATTTCCTAAGACCATTTACTTCTGTAAAAAAATTATATTCTTTTAAAAGGATTTTTTGTTTTAAAGATTTTGTGTTTAGAAGTCACTGAATAGGTAGTTCCACTTCTCCTTAGGATACAGAAACAGGCAAAGGAACAATGCTCCCATTCTAATAAAAATAAAAGGTGGATAAGCTACAACATACAGGCATTCAGGAGGTAAGCGCTTCCGGCTGGGGAACAGGCTCAAGTCACGGAAACAACAAAACACCAAAACAATGTATCAGTGGATGGTGATTAGAGATATAGTGCCATCATTCACCCCTGCCTTTTCATAACTCTTTAACTTGCTAACTAGAAACCACATCCAATCAATCTCAACTGAAAACATCCACATCTGAAAAACAAGGATAAAAGGTGGCAGTCTCCTTGAGGCATATGGAAACACGTATGTTTAGAAGAAGTCTAACAAGTATTCGAGGAAAAGAAATTAATATCCAAATGTGTTTTTAAGAAATGTGTTTAAATACATATTAAGTAACTGAAGGATATGTACAAAATTGGAACTAGATGTTTTTAGAAATGTATAAGTCATTTATTTCTGTGACTGAAAGTGATCTTATATTTCAGAGAGTATCATTTTGACAAGACTATATGAAAACATTGATACAAACATTTTAAAAATCGCATGGAGAGTACGTGTTCACTGAAATTATTGATCACATTTATTGTGGCTTTAATGTTCTTTTTGTAAAACTGTATTGGTTACGATCTCTGAGACTATTCATAAGGCCTAGATGAAATGCATCCTAAGTATGCTGTAATAATTGTTTGAAGCTTCTGTCAAATATGACTGTGCTTAGCAAATCATGCATCACCAATGTTATGATCTGCAATAATAAAGTTATGCCATGGTAATTTTTTTTGGAACACTGCAGCATATGGTGCCAGATGCCAAGAGCATACTAATTAATGAGAAAATCAGCACAAAGATACTAGATCACGGTAATGCATCTGCAGCCGAGCCTTAAGGTGTAACTCAGAAAGCAATGTGAAATTTTAAGGTTAGTATTACACAAAACTTCATACCCTTAATATCAATATACAAACAAAATACTCATGATCATTGGAACAATGAGAATACAGAAAGTGTGCTATTGACCTAATTATTCTATCTTTCCCTTTCAGATGGAATTATGCTGAGAAAAGCAGTACCTAACATACTTTGATCAAACATCTTTACTAAAAATAGCTTTTACATTCCACTGGATACTCTCAAGAATAAGAACATGTTTCAGGATGGAATCATCAATAGGTCAAACAGGCACTAGTCCAATCTTTTTGCCTCAGACCTCCTAAGTGAGAAACAGAAACTGGGTTGAACAGCAAAAAGGCCTCCCAACTGTAGGCCTTCCCACCTCTATCAAGCAGTTTCAATGACTAACCTATTTACAGTTACACAGTTCAAATTTTTATAATAAAAACGCTACCACTTTAAACTGCTGTAGGCTTTAAAGTTTTACAAATTACTTTGCAACATATAAGTTCAAAGCCTGAGTTCTAGAGACAGACTGGACAAATTCCCAAGGACAAACTCCAACTCCAGGACTTGTGATCTTTGTGATCTTGGGAATGTTAACTGAACTCTGTTAGTCACAGCTTTTTCCCCTTGCAGTGGAAATTATTGCAGTATCCACTTCAAAGGGCTGTTGAGAAAACTGAGATACTCCATGTAAAGTAGTTATAACAATGCCTGGCACACTAAAAAATTCAATCAATGTAATAAATTATTCAAATTATTCTCCCTGCGGCTCAGTGATGTAGTTATCACGTTCACAATGATTACTGATGAAGAAATGAACAACAAAGGATTTAAATGGCTTTCCAACGGTTACGGAGGTGGTAAGCTGCAGAGTCGGAACTTGAATCCAGGACCCAGAGCTCCATCTACAGTTTCTCACTGCTCTCCCACTATTTGATATAGAGATGGATAAAAATGACTTGGGTTTATTTGATGGACTGTGTCAATTCAAAGGACTATTTTTTGCTTAGTGATTATTTTCAGTGTTAATTTGACCCTATATAAACATAACTAACCCATCATGTTAAGGATAAACACCTCAGAATTCTTTCTGATTTGTCCCCAAATTGTAAACTCAGATGTGCATTTGACAAGCTGCATTGCTGATAACAGCTGTTGAAAAATTACTGCATGAAAGCTGAGGAAAGGCAGCTTCAGCTCCATGCCCTTCCTTGTAGTAAATGTTCAAGTCATGACACAATACTTTAGGAAACTTAAACAAGTTTGGAGTAAATAAACTGTGTTACAAAATGCAAACCACTCATAATAAAACTAAACACTACAACATGCACTTTAACCTATAATTCTTTAGCTTTATAGGTCAGTTGTTTGCAACTGAAAAACACAAAACTTTTCCCACTTTGCAAACTGGGAACAAAAAGCAAGCTGCAAGAAAACATAAGTCTATCTATATTAGTTCTTTAGGAGGACCCCCTCCCTGTAGCTTGCAGGTAGCCTTGAACCCTGCTGACTTTCCCAGCTGTCCACCTCAGCTCTCATTCTGTATACTCTACTTCCTTTCAAAGATTTTAAACCTGTAATTCCAGGAAAATAAAAGACATTTCCATGGGAATGCTTAAATCACCACTGTTGCCCACCAGAGAACAAAAAAAGTTCTCAGAAGATTGCTTGCTGAGGCAGGTTCAGAAGGATTATCCTGAGAACTGCCTTACAAATTGAAAGAATGAAGCCTAAGCGACCTACATCAAATGGGATATTAAAATATGTTTAACATACAAATCCAAATGCATGACCACTAATAGAACCATGTCATCCTTGTTAAAAACATGAAAATCATTAGCAGATTTCATTGACTCCTCAATGATCTTATAAAAACAGTTTGAACCTAATGAACCAAATCTAATTTTTTTTTCTTTTTTTTTTTTTTTTGCGGTACGCGGGCCTCTCACTGCCGCGGCCTCTCCCGCTGCAGAGCACAGGCTCCGGACGCGCAGGCCAGGCGGCCATGGCTCACGGGCCCAGCTGCTCCGCGGCATGTGGGATCTTCCCGGACCAGGGCAGGAACCCGTGTCCCCTGCATCGGCAGGCGGACTCTCAACCACTGCGCCACCAGGGAAGCCCCAAATCTAATTTTGAACAGGCATTACCACTGATAAAATTGACTCTTTTCTGAATGTATACTTATTATTTCAAGTGCACAGAAATTTTTTTCTTTTGCTACCTCCCTCCTCTATGTTTTATTTTCTCTCTCACATTCTGTGTAAAGTCTAATAGATTATTTTATAAAATTTCTTAAATGCCAACAAATCCATAAGCTGGCCAGTCTGATTTAATGAAACAAAATTATGTATTTTCAGAGTGCAGTTTTATTATTTTTCAGTATAAAAACCTGTTTAACTTCAAACTACAACAATAACAAAATCTACACATGCAAAAGTCTTTCTGAATGCTCTGTGAGGAGAGGTATTTACGAACATCTGGCTGCAATTCTGGTCTCTTTTGACTAAAAGGAAATAACAAGAGATTTGTAACCATGAGCCAAACTCATGTTGCTTCCATCCAGTCCCCAAGATACAATATATGTTTAGTGAAATTGCATAGTTACTTTTGATGCCATCACCTTAAAAAATGTATTCGCTTTTCTTTCAGTCTTTAGGGGTTACACAATGTTTCTTATATTTCTGGACGGCAAATAACATCACTATCCATACCATTATAATTAAAGAAACTCTCACCACATAGTTTTACTCATTTTTTCCCTATATTAGAGACTCCTGATAGTTTTATGTTGCTACATAGCAGTCCTCAAAATGAGAAATTTGGATAGGTTCTGAGAACAGTCCTAGAAATGCTGGTTGCCACTAAATTTATGATAAAGTTAAGATTTAAAGAACTAAAAGTAATCATTCTAAGAAATATATAATTGATTTAGAATATCTTTAAATATATGGTGGGTATATTAGCCAAAAATTACATCCAACTGATAGTAAAAGAGACCTCTCAATATAGTGGGGTAAACACGATGGTGTTTATTTTTCTTTTGCAAAACATACTTCTCCATCCTTTGTAGTTGGCTTCTATCCTCATTTACCTCGTAGTTACAAGATGGTTTCTGGAGCTCCAACCATCACATCCACAGCCCAAGCAGGAGGAAGAACAAAGCGAGCTTTCTTAGATGACCCATGAGACTTTTTTCCCACCTTTCTTCAGATATAACCAACATACAACAATGCACTAATTTCAGGTGTACAACATAACGATTTGACATATATATACATTGTGAAATGATTAGCACAATGTTTAGCAAGCATTATCCGTCACCTCACATCGTTACAATTTTATCGTTCTTGTGTTAAGACCTTTTTTTTTTTAAAGGAATTTTGCCTTTTTTTTTTTTTTGGCTGTGTTGGGTCTTCGTTTCTGTGCAAGGGCTTTCTCTAGTTGTGGCAAGTGAGGGCCACTCCTCATCGCGGTGCACGGGCCTCTCACTATTGTGGCCTCTCTTGTTGCGGAGCACAGGCTCCAGACACGCAGGCTCAGTAGTTGTGGCTCACGGGGCTAGTTGCTCCGCGGCATGTGGGATCTTCCCGGACCGGGGCACGAACCCGTGTCCCCTGCATTGGCAGGCAGATTCTCAACCACTGCGCCACCAGGGAAGCCCTGTTAAGACCTTTTAAGACTTACTCTCTTTAGTAACTTTGAAATATACAGTATGATATTAACTACAGTCACCAAACTGTACATTATATCACTAAAACTTATTTATCTTATAACTGTAAATCATCGGTCTTTTACTTATATCTCATGCAGACCCTACTTATGAAAGAGAAGCTGAGAGTTGTATTTGTTATTTATCGGGTACACTGCCATCCCAAAAACTACAGAGGTTCTATTACTGAGGAAGGAGAGAATGCAGGGTTAGCAGGCAACTAGCAGCCTCTTTCACAGCCTCTTACTAAACAGTCAGCAATTGTTATAGAGCTTCCTTGTGAACAAGATAAGTGGATAATCAGAAGCATTAGATATTTCATTTACTTTAAGGGAATGTGTAGGATTTTCTTTCTGGAGGCCTTAAAATTAGGAAAACTGTTAGTAGATATGAAATTTATTTAATTAAATTTACTTCTTCAGACATTTAGCACAGTGTTAATTGAATATATTACACATACAAAATAATTAATTCTCTACTTGGTAAGATAGTAAATAGCATATTATAGGGCAGAATGGAACAAGACTAAATAGCAATAAGCAATTATCTTTGATGGATCAAAGAAAATGGATGTTCTGCCCGAGGGAGTTAAAAAGAAATTTCACAATGAAAATGGACTGGGAGCTGGGTATTTATACATAAATTTAATAAACATCTTTGCAGTATATCTTCTTGGATGAGTTGACCCATTAGATGATTTTAGTCTATTCTGAATGTCTCTTTTTAACTCCTATCATTCCTCAATCTAATGTGATTAGCTCTCCACTCCCACCAATCTACTCACAGTGATCTCACTAGTTCAGTTCATTTCAACATACATTTATTGAGACTCTTGAGGATCATCTAAATAAAAGTCCAATGGATATTTCTATTTATATATATTCTCTCTCTTCAACATATGGTACTATTAATTATCCTGCATTTTTCTTTCATTCTATAATTACTTATTGAATGTCTGAAAATTGTTGGGTCTCAGTAATGAGAACCCACTGCACTCCCCAAACCATCCACTTTCTTATCCAAAAACAAATAACCAAATATAGCATTTCTATCACCTTGAATTTTTACAACTATCCATTTTGAATCATAGGGAAACCATTTCTTCATTTGGCTTCTGTTGTCTTGCAATGGCTAGTCAATGAGATTGACTGAGTAAATGCTTAGATAATGTTTATAACTCAAGGTTCAATAAAAAAGAAAAGCGATTAAGTCAGAACAGAGTTTCTTACTAAAGTGAAGGAGAGATTCTTTCAAAAACAAAGGGATGTTCAGAATCGACTAGATTGATTACTGCAAATAAGTAATTAAGTTTGGCATCTGTGATAACCTTTGTGATCTTTGAAACAGCAGCATGAGTAAAGACAAATATTTTAAAAATTGAGATCAGATCTCTATGGATGATATACTAAAGAACTATGAAATGAAAAATATGCTAGTGCTTAGAAGTCAAGGTAATGCAGTGAATAAATTCAAGTATCTGTTGGACAGTTCACTTATATAGCAATATACAATAATGTAATCTATTACCAGCCACCATGTTGCTTTGATGGTTCTCAGTGATTCACAGACTAAAATTCATGCCTGATTTGAGGAAAGAGTGACACTGTGTTTTTCTTTTTTTATAATTTTACTGTTGGACACTTCAAGCATATCCAAAAGACGTGCTTGAAATTACTAATGATAATCAATGTGATACACCACATTAACAAAATGAAGGATAACAATCACATGATCATCTCAATAGATATAGAAAAAGCATTTGACAAAATTCAACATCCATTCATGATAAGGAAAACTCTTAGCAAAGTTGGTATACAGGGAACGTATCTCAGCATAATAAAGTTCATTTATGGCAAACCCAAAGCTAACATTATACTCAATGGTGAAAAGCTGAAAGCTTTTCCTCTAAAACCAGGAAAAGACAAGGATGCCCACTTTTACCTCTTTTATTTAACATAGTATTGGAAGTCCTAGTAACAGCAATCAGACAAGGAAAAGAAATAAAAGGCATCCAAACTGGAAGGAAAGAAGTAAAACTGTCACTATTTGCAGATGACATGATACTGCATGTAGAAAACCATAAAGGCTCCACCAAAAAAAACTATTAGAACTAATAAATGAATTCAGTAAAGTTGCAGGATACAAGATTAATATATGAAAATCTGTTGCTTTTCTATACACTAATAATGAACTATTAGAAAAAGCAAAAAACCAATCTTGTTTAAAATCACATCAAAGAAGAATAAAATACCTGGGAATAAATTTAACCAAGGAGGTGAAAGACTTACACTCTGAAAACTATAAAACACTTCAAAGAAACTGAAGGTGATTCAATATTTTTAATTGAATTTTAAGTTTTAGGATTAGTTTTGTCCTATTGCTTGGGTTCATATAGTAGGAATCATTTTATACATATGCTTTTGTTCTTCTGATCTTCTTTATCCATCACTTATACTCATTAATACCTTCTTCCCAATTATTTTAAAATGTTTTCATATTCTTTTGTATCTATCCTAAGGCATTGTCTAAGGTATTTATGTATTCTTTTTTGAATTATAGTTTGACCTCATTTCTAAATGATTTTATATATTATTTTTAATTCTTTCATGAGTTATTTCAAATTACTTTAGAAATCTTCCTTTTCTCCAAACATTTCTTTTATCTCATGTTTATCTAAATCTGATTGATTTATTTATTCTTTTACAGATTTCATTGCCTTAAATTATTTTCACTCATATTAAAAGACTACTTGTGTCATCATTTGTACAAATCTTTATTCTGATCATTGTTACCCTTCAAATTTTTAGGTGTAATTTTACTGTAATCCTTTTACATTGCTTATATTTAGCAAGATAGGTTCCCTACACTAATAACAGAGGAAGCTGGGACAGAATAGCTTTCCAATATCTATGATTTAGGACTCTCCTATTGGCACAGTAAGAGATTAGAAAATATGACCTCGAGTATTCTGGGGATCTGCCTCCTTTGCTCTCTTGCCCCATCTTTTTCTTTCCTTTGTTCCTATCCTTCTCAGGTCAGATTACAGTCTCAGCAGTATTTTCACATTATAGGCCTTGGTACTGGGAAAGAGCATCAGTTGGTTAGTTTGAAAGTTCATTTGTCCAGTGTAACCCATAATAACTAACTTTTCAGTAGTCCTTCTATTGTATGTATTTGTCCCTGAATGGAAACCTTGTTCAGGCTACATTCCTGAATTTGGCCCACTGAACTTCCCATGCTAACTGGGATTCTGGCCTGCATTTCATGTTGTTGATTAGGTGCATAGGTTTTCCTGCTATGAAGGTCATCAGCAGTCACTTTCATTTCCTCTGCTTCCTCCCATACAGCTATTAATACCCAATGTGACTTACTGCTCTTGGTGTTGGCTGACATATTTATATTTTGGATTCTTGGGATTGTAGCGTAATTTTTGTGGCTATTGAATATGTGTTTTTAAATTTTTGTTAGCCTATTCCTGTGTTGTTGTTGTTTTTTTTAATTTGAGGGGGTGGGTGTCAAATATATACCAGTGCTGATATAACTTATTCAAAATGCTCTGTTTTTTCTTTTGTCTGTATATCTGTATATATTTTAATGCTGTCATGTCAACATGCCCATCTCATTTTTTACTCTTTTTTATCATCCTTCATAATTTTCTTCTCATCAACACCTGAGTTTATGTTAATGTTATTAGTATTGGAGAAAGGTAAACAGGAATAAAAAGGTAAGTCATCACTTTGATATCTATATGCACATCTTAACCATTTATTCCACAGTATATATCATGCATCAGAAGAAAAAGTATACAAATGTATTCCCCCCCTTAAAGACAGAAAATATGGCACTGCAGAGAAATGCTATTTTTACTCAACATCTAAGAGCACATCAGTTAAACTATTAAGGATACACCTGTGTCTTCTGATCCCCACTGTCCCTTATTGCTTTTGTGAATCAACTGGCGGGCAGGACAATTTATGATTTTGTTAAAACAAACTGCAGTCTTAAAATGTCCATTATAATACAGTATACATTTTAAAATACAGTACATGCTCACATTTTATTTTGTGTTAAAATTTCACCTGAAGGAGCCAGTCACAAAACATTAAATATTTCATTATAGTACTAAAAATAACACAGTAGCTACTAATAATCTCCCTAACATTTCACAATGCAATGTTATGTTCATAGTCTCCAAAGCCAGGTGACAGAGAAGCAAATTCTTTGATTTAAAAAGCAGGGGAAACAAACTCCATTAAATATGGTTCATAAGCAGATGTGACATTTCCATTGTGGAAGATATTTTCTTGATTTACAGAATCATCATGAATGAGGGTCACAAAAACCCTTATGTTTACACACAGCCTTGTAGGAAAGGTTAAGGCTTATTTAAAACAGTTCAGAATGCCCTTAGTGTGAGGAAAAGAAAACATGTTTCACACAGTGACACCTTTCTCATCTCTCTCAACTGTCTCCTCCCCTGCTCATTATTTATGTTTTGTATGTTCTACAAGCTGACCTCATCTCATTTACTATTACTCACTCTTTACAGGCAGTGGGACATCTCTGAGGAGCTGAGGTTTGTCACCTAATCAGGTTAACAAGTATGATGTTAGTGGGTTTTACTTACATTATTAAAACAAATGACTGGGAAATCTATTCCACTTAGGGCTCAAACATGAGCAAGTTTTTGGTCAGTACCCTAGCTATAGTTCATCTAGATCAGATGAGAAGAAAACACATCTGAGATTCTATAGCACATTCTATTTTGGTGTTTCTCTTTGTGATTTACCATATTGGTTCAGAAAATAAGATGATTAGATGTTTCCAATCATCTCTAATGGGAACAGAATGAAGTCCCTATGAATTTTCATAAAAAATATGAATAGAAATACTTCAATGGTCCCTTTAAGTATTGCCCTGCAATTCGTTAGTCAGTATCAGCCTTAAACAGGAAGTACAATAAAAACATGATTACCATATTTAGTAATAACCCACCAACACAGCTAGATCTGAATTAAAAATCAAAGTCAGAATTTTTGAGTTAGATAACATCCTTTGATTTATATAATACTTTCAAAACACTTCCCAATCGATTACTGCATCAAAACAAACTTGCAAGGTAATGGAAAGAATTAGTATCCATACCACACAGATGTGGAAACTGAGGCACTGCAGAGTCACTCTGTGACCTTCAAAATAATCAGCTTAGTGAAAATGCAGCCCCAGTTTGTCCGCTCCACCGTGTTGCTACCTGACATAAGTAATCACTGGGATCCACACACACTGAGGAGAAAAGGCATTTCCCTTGGGCTTTTAGGACTCAGCAGGGGTCTGTGCCCTTCTGCCCATCTGGATGCTTTTGTCTCTTTTTAATATTATCCATGAACCCCTCATGTTTTCTGATTTCATCATGATGGATCACTAAATAAGATAATCGATTCTCCTTTTCTTTTCCTCAGAACAACACTTTATGAGCCTAGAGAGTTAGAAAGCATCTTGCAACTGAATGTTTTCGCAGACACAAGAGTGGAAATAGAGTAAATTGCCTAATCAGAGGAACAGAGGCTTGCAGACTCAGCATTAAAGTTTTAATGATAGGGTCTCACTGGGGTCACTGATCTGATTGTAGGCTTTTTTCCTAATCCACTGCCCAACTTACCTTTAATTCTGAATAAGTGAGACTGAGAATCATGTTCTGACAGATTGTTTTGTTAGCTAGTTTTCCAGCTGCCCAAATAGCAAGACCTGAAATAGAAGATATTCTTGTACCACTCTGCTCAGACATCTGTAAGCAAAATAAGAGCGCCAGGCGAAGTCACATGTTCCAAGGACATAAGCATGAGCTTTTCTTTATTTTTTTAAATTTTTATTTTATATTGGCATATAGTTGATTAACAATGCTGTGTTAGTTTCAGGTGTACGGCAAAGTGATTCAGTTAAGACATATACATGTATCTATACTTTTTCAAATCATTTCCCATTTAGATTGTTACAGAATATTGAGCAGAGTGAAGATCATCTCTTCTACCTTTTCATTTAGACAGTTATCAAAACTCTACCAATGTTAAAGCATATAAATGCAAGTAACAAAATTTCTGTTACCAGTTGTTTTCATTCACAGGCGATCCAGAAAAGGGTCCACTTTGGGAAATTACCTGAGAGGAAAGGTTATGTGCTATGACTAAGACGTGGCATATGAATAGCATCTCCATTTGTTGCTTCTGATGAAGTTAAGGTTTTATGTAATTAGAAGGCAGGATGATCATCTTGGTCCACTTACATAATGAGAACTATGAAGGTGTTCTTTCTCTTTTCAATGCTTTAAGTTAGAGGAAAAACAGCATGAAGCACAGTAGCCTGCATGTAACACAGTGTACATACTTTATAACTATAGCAGACTGATCAGCCCTGGAAATAAAGCTATGAGCATGGGGCAGGGAGGTGAAATCAGTCCATTTTTAAGAGCAGAAAATTGATCAAAATAAAATTTTTAAACTAATAAAGATGAATTTTTGCATTTCTATTTTTCCTTAGCTGCATTTTCTTTCATCTTTTTTATTTTCAAGAATACCTTTAGGGCTTCCCTGGTGGTGCAGTGGTTGAGAGTCCGCCTGCCAATGCAGGGGACACGGGTTCGTGCCCCTGTCTGGGAGGATCCCACATGCCGCGGAGCGGCTGGGCCCGTGAGCCATGGCCGCTGAGCCTGCGCGTCCGGAGCCTGTGCTCCACAGCGGGAGAGGCCACAGCAGTGAGAGGCCCACGTACGGCAAAAAAATAAAAATAAAAATAAGAATACCTTTAGGTTACAATTAAAATGTTACTAAGAGAGACTTTACTGGGCATTGTATGGGCTGGAAAATTTGGAGCCTGGTGTTACATAACTACTGTATAGTAGGTTATCGCATAAAATTTCCTAGTTCAGTACAGCTGTATTGGTTTCCAAGGCCCCATTATGGATTCCATTTAATTCCTTCTTTTTCAGACTGTGCTCCTGATATTTTCAATCATCAAAGCCTGATTATGAGTTACCTTCCTCTCAACCACTACTTCTGCTCCTTCTATCAAAATTTACTCACCATGCCCCAGAATTAGTCTCTCCAAAGTGATGACAGGCTAGTCTGAGAACCAATTCTGTCTTAATAGACTAAAGAGGAAAGACTTTAGCTGACATCTTACTTTGTCTCAGGCATTATTTCTTCTCTTAGTTCAGTGATGTTCAATCTAGGTGTTCAAAGCCCTGGAAATGCATGAAGACTTATACACACCATGGAAAATTTTAAGTGATTCAAATTCTGATATTTCCTAAAACTAATATGTCTAAAGAAGACCCTGAAGTTAGGTTTCATGCCATTTCTAGTTTTTAACTCCTCTTTTATAATGGTCCTTTCTACACTGTACAAAAAGAAAAAAAAGTAGAAAGAGGACAGCGCGAGAGAGAAAGGAGGGCGACGGGGAGGGGGAGATGGAGAGGGAGAGGGAGAGGGAGAGGGAGAGGGAGAGAGAGAGAGGGGGAGGGAGAAAGAGAGAAAGGAGAGAGAGAGAGAAGTATCTTCTAATCTTATATCCAAAATTTTTCTACAGATACCCATTCATTTCCTTCCATGATATCATAAAACGTAACACATAAAAGAACGGTTAAGTACTTGAACTTTTGGGTTAGACCTGGGTTCTAATCTCACTCATTCACTTATAAACTGTGTGACTTTATGTAAGTCACACAACCTAGAAGTGTGCAAACAACATCACATGAAAGATATCCAAGGAGTAAATATTATAATATTTTAGGATAATTAATCTTCAGATTGCCAAGTTCATGAAATCTTGTTCTAAAACTGATCTGCCTGAGAAAACACTAAAATCAGGATGTCATTCAATTTCTTCTTTCTAACCTTTCATATGTATTTCTCCTGAGGGAGAACCCTGTGTATGAAAAACAAATGATGGAGCATTGGTAAGAAATATTAAGAGCAATGGAGGCTTATATCTTCTGGGGCACAACCTACTTAAGACAAAGTTTGGGTCTTATCTATCCATTCATCTTAGAATTAGAATTCAGAAGTTATTGAATAATGAAGTCAGATGTTTTCTTTTAAGAAATAATTCTAATTTGTTTGATTAATTTGACAATGAGGATTGGTTTTCCCATTAGGATTTATGATGGATATTGCCCATAAATTGAGTTAAATCAGCAGTTCCAACTTTTTTGAGTACATCTGGTTAAACAAGGTGCCTCTAGGTTCAGGAGTAAAATTTAAATTAACATGCTGATCCCCAGTGTTTACAGCAGCGCTATTTACAACATCCAAGACATGGAAGCAACCTAGATGTCCATTTACAGATGAATGGATAAAGAAGATGTGGTACATATACAAAATAGAATATTACTCAGCCATAAAAAATAATGAAATAATGCCATTTGCAGCAACATGGATGTACCTAGAGATTATCATACTAAGTGAAGTCAGAAAAAGAAAGACAAATACCATATGATATCACTTATATGTGGAATCTAAAATATGACACAAATGAACTTATTGACAAAACAGAAAGAGACTTACAGACACAAAAAACAAACTTATGGTTACCAAAGGAAAAACGGGGGTGGGGGAGGGATAAATTAGGAATTTGGGGTCAGCAAATTAAAACTACTACATATAAAATAGATAAACAACAAATTCCTACTGTATAGCACTATATTCAATATCCTGTAATAAACCATAATGGAAAAGAATATGTATAGATGTATCACTGAATCACTTTGCTGTATACCAGAAACTAACACAATGTTGTAAATCAACTATACTTTAATTAAAACTTTTTTTAATGATTTAATTAAGGTGCTGATGATTTTTAGTGAAGTATTTTGATATACTTTCCAGAAATTGAGGAAATGGATAATTCTACTTAATAGGGTGTCATTTGAAAGTCAGATGGTCTTCTAGTCTTTGCTTTCATCAAATATATAAGATATAAATGAACCAATAGCTGATAGAGCATCAAAAATAATTATAAAGTACAATGATCTTTAGTTTTAAATTTAGAAGTTTAAGAAAATGTGTGACATGTCTATAATAAAATTCCCAGCATGTAGAAAATATTTCTCACTATTAACATCAATAAAAAATAGAAGTAGAATTGATTGTAAACCCTGTGTTATTATAACAATAAGAGAATCATTCTTGGACATATGAACTATGTGAAAAATATTGTCCCTTTTTTCATTAAGAGGAGCACTTACAATAAAAACTTTTCTTTATGTTTAGTAATTACTTGTCAAATGTCTTATATATTTCTGTTGCTTTGATCAATTGTGTTCTAATTACACATATAACCTGGTCCAGGAGAAAAATTTTAACATTTGGTATCTTTGAGTCATGGAAAATAAAAATGTTTAATTTATAAATACAGTTTGCTCACAGAGAAGTATGAGTACTTTAGTATTTAACTAGTAAAAGAGACAGGAGTCTATAAATATATTACTTTAGTATAAAATTCTCCAGAGCAAATGAAATGTAAATAAGGTTAAAGATGAAAAGATATGACATAAAACTTCTAATGATTAAAGAAAAGCTTGCTAATGTAATTATTAAATAGCTGGTTGTAGATATTAAAGTGCTATGATATTTAGATTCTATTGAAATTTAATATAAGATTTATATAATTTTATGAATAAAAATTACACTTTTTAAAGAAAAAGAATATTTAAAAAATATATATATGTATAACTGAATCACTCTGTGTACACCTGAAACTAACACAACATTGTAAATTAACTATACCTCAATAAAAAATATATATATAATGAAATTTTTTATTTTCAAATGTATAAAGGGGCCCACACTTATTTTCAAAATACTCCTTGGGAGTACGTAAGCAAAAATTTGAAGACCACTGGTCTAAGTATGCGCATTTTCATAAAGGCCTTCTGATCTTCTAAAGAGTCAATTCCCTTAACTAGTCTACCTTATTGCTCTTTTACTCCTTAGCATCTAATAGAATGCCTACCAAGCATTCTAAGAGAGTATTTTCCAAGAGAATGAATAATGTTACAAATATGAGATAGTCCTAAGTAAAACTGAGATTTCAGCAAATTACTTTTTGAAGCATCTTTATCCCATTTATATATAACTTTCTTGTTCAACAGTGGCTTTTAACATATTGCCTGCCTGGAAATACACAGTTCTAGTTTAACGTGGCTTAATGTGTTGTTCGTCTCAGGGACAGGTGCCTTTTACAAAGAGAATACTTTTCAATACAATTTCAATTCAATTCATTGAATACTTCTTAAGCTCTTCCTATATACTACTCATTTTGTTAGGGGCTGATGATATGACAGTGAACAAGATAGTCATGGCCTTGCTTTCATGGAAATGACATTTTTGCAGAGAGGGCAGATGTTAAACCAGTAATGACAAGTGTGATAATGGTCACACAGGGAACATACAAGTGAGCATGGAAGCAGAGGACAAAGGGGTATAACTCAGTCTATGAGACCAGAGATACACATGACAGAAATATGTCACAGAATTCTATATTGATTGCTTAAAGAGTAGAAATATACATATAGTATACTATATGCATATATACATATATGTATACTATTAAATAAACTATGAAAATAATATATGCAAATATATGTGTGTGAAGGTGGTAGTTGGTACCCCCCAAAATTAAGTGAACTATTGAGCACTTAAAATATTCAAAACCATGAACTAGACCCTTCTGGAAATAAAAAGTCAAATATGTTTGAAAACAACTTTTGTGTAACAAGTTGCAATAAATCTGAGGGTTGAATAACAATTTATAAACTTTGTCTCTCCATGAGATACACACCCACAGTTTTTGAAATTCTAAAATACCCCCGCATTTCCTAGAGTATATAAATATAACTTCAGTAATTATAAATATTTATTTAAAATTGTGAAGCACTGAGGATATGGGGAAGGGGAAGGGGAAGCTGGGACAAAGTGAGAGAGTGGCATGGACATATATACACTACCAAACGTAAAATAGATAGCTAGTGGGAAGCAGCCGCATAGCACAGGGAGATCAGCTCGGTGCTTTGTGACCACCTAGACGGGTGGGATAGGGAAGGTGGGAGGAGACGAAAAGGGAGGAGATATGGGGATATATGTATATATGTATAACTGATTCACTTTGTTATAAAGCAGAAACTGACACACCATTGTAAAGCAGTTATACTTTAATAAAGATATTAAAATAAATAAATAAAATTGTGAAGCATACCAAGCTTTAACTCAGCAATCTTTTCTCTTTCCCCTCCAATAGCTACTCCACATCTTCTAACCATGCTCAACAGTGCAATAGGCCCAGAGTCCAGGGCACTGTAGTCAGATAGAGCCAGCTTTGAGTTCCTGTTCTACCAATTCTCTCTATGATCTTAGAAAAGTTATATAACTTCTCATCTTAGTATCATCAGAGCAAAAGAAGATAATACTATCTAATTTACAGAGGTATTTTATATCTCAAGGGAGATAATGAATGTAAAACATGTCCATCATATAGTTGTCACTAAACATATGTAAAATCCATTACCCTTTGGATCTCTTTTAATATTGACTATTTTATACCCTTACCTGAGCTTAAGTCAATATGGTTTTACATTTTAATCTTGAAGTTTAAGGGCAGAATTAAAAGCCTTGCCACATGTTAAAAAGGCTTCAGAACTCAGGATGTAAGCAGGTAGAGGAAATTTGGAAAAGGGCAGGAGGGTCCTACTTAGGACTTTTAACTCAAATCATAAAGATCATTGTTTATTCTGCCATTTTGGGAAACCATATTTATATATATGATAAAGGTTATTCATACTGCTTCCCTAATAGCGTGCACACACACACACAAACACACACATCCATATATATGCAAAATTGAGAGTGGACAGGGTTCAAACATTTGTTTTCAGTCCCACTAACCAGTTTTCTGAGATTCCCCTAATTTCTTTACAGCCTTGAGCAACTGTGGTAGTTGTATATTCTTTCCTGGTTTATTAGTCATATTTTATCACCTGAAATAGCTCTGGGAAAAAAATGAGAGGGAGAACCTTATTTCTGGTATTACAGTTTCCTTCTAACTAAAATGAAACCTATTGCTCAAATCCCAAAGATTGCACAATCACAGAAACTTAATTTCCTGAGGTGACTCAATGCAGCCACTAATTCATTTTCTGACCTGTGATGGTACAGTGTAAAGAAGCTCTGCAGAAACTTGAAGTGACCCTCAAAAAAGTGAGCATGTTTGATGTGGAAAAAGTACTGCCCTTTTATGAGATTTTGGTTACTTCTACTTTATGCTTTTTATTTATACAATTACTCAGAGGAAAGAAATGGTAGGGCAATTCAATCATGGCAAAATGCAGCAGTAGTTTTACAAAGCAGGTTTTTTTCTGAAATGGTAAGGTGGCTGGATTTATGGGGAAATAGCTGGAGGATGAAGATATTATTTTTCTAAAGTATCAGCTGAAGCCCATCTGTGCACCACTGTCTGGTGACTTCTTAATTTGCAACCTTATTATCAAAGGCTCTCAGCAAAGGTCATCAAACAAACAAACAAAGCCCTTTGTTAGAGACAGAGATTTGTTAGAGAAAATACGAGTCACAGCTTTGCACTCTCCATTCAGAGTAGAACATATAAATTCTTCTAAAAATTATGTATTAAAGCAATAAAGTCACTCATTCCAGAAAATGTTTTACTTCCTTTTTCCAACTTCTATTAAGCTTTTTCATCTCCTTCTGAGTATTTCATTTTCAAAGCAAAAAAGGCGCCCGCATAGAATGGCAAAATGATAAAGATCTTTTTTTAATGAAAAAGGGAAAACCATTCAGATTTCTTGTTTTCATTTTCCAAGCACTGTTTTTGTTTGTTTTCATTTGGTTTTGTTTTTAGTAAATGTAAATATTGAATAAAAATCACATAGAGAGCCCAGAAATAGACCCACACAAATACAGACAATTGACCTTCAACAAATGAACAAAGGCAGTACAATGGAGCATATTTCTTTCCAACAAATGGTGCAGGAACAAGTGGACATCTACGTGCCAAAAAAAAAAAAAAAATCAGACCTATACATTAAACCGAATTAAAAATATAACATATAATTCGTGTGATACAATAAAGCAGTACTAAGAGGAAATTTACAGCACTAAATGCACTCATTAGAAAATATGAAGTCCCAACTCAGTAATCTCACCTCCCACTTCAAGAATCTAGAAAAAGAGCAAAATAACCCCAAACAAGTAGAAGGAAGGAAATAATAAAGAGTAGAAATTAATGAAATTGAAAATAGAATAATAGAGAAAAA
Organism: Aethalodelphis obliquidens; assembly: GCF_003676395.1. Lineage (NCBI taxonomy): Eukaryota > Metazoa > Chordata > Mammalia > Artiodactyla > Delphinidae > Aethalodelphis > Aethalodelphis obliquidens. The sequence goes on from NW_020837949.1 coordinate 26,001,373, forward strand.
TCAATGGGACAAAGTGCTGGTTCTTCAAAAATGCAAATAAAATTGACAAACTTCTAACAAAATGAAAGAAAAAAATTTGCTGAGAGATAAGGCACATGGACCAATGGATATCAGATCCACAACCCATGAATCAACCCACATAAACAGGCCCAACTGATTTTGGACAAAGTTCACATGCAATTCAATGGAGTCATAAATAATGGTGCTAGAGCAATTGGGCAATTGGACGTTCATAGGCAAAAAAAAAAAAAAAACCTTATAGAAAAACATATTATCTTCAAGAACTAGGGCTAGGCAAAGAGTTCTTAAACTTGACACCAAAGCTATGACCCATAAAAGAAGATATTGATAGACTATACTTCAACAAAATAAGTAGTTTTTATTCTGTGAAAGACCATGTTAAGAAGATGAAAACACAAGCTAGAGTGAGAGAAAATATCAAACCACGACTAGCATCTAGAAAGATAAACTCTCAAAACTCAATAGTAAAAACAACAAATAATCCAGTTAAAAAATAGACAAAAAGATATAGACAAAAAATACGAAGAGATGTTTCACCAAAGAGGATATACAAGTGGCAAATAAGCATATGAAAATATGTTCAAAATCTTTTTGTAAAATATCACTATACACCAGTAAGAATGGCTAAAGTAAAAAATAAAGACAAGTCCAAACAGCGGTAAGAATGTGGAGGAAATGCATTACCAGTACTTTTCTACTAAAACTGTAAAATGGTACAGCCACTCTGGAAAACCACTTGGCAGTTTCTTAAAAAAATTAAACATTCTACTACCATGTGACCCAGTAATTACATTCCTGAGGATTTATCCCAGAGAAATGAAGGCTTAAAATGAAGACACAAAACCTGTACATGAGTGTTTATAGTGCTTTATTCATAGTGGCTCAAAACGTGAAACAACCCAGATGTACTTCAATAGTGAATGCTTAAACAAACTATGGAACATTGATACCATAAAACAATTTATACATGCAACAACCTAGATGAATCTCCAGATGATGATGCTGAGTGAAAATTACATACATACTCCATGATTCTAATTATATAACATTGATGAAATGGCAAAATTATAAAAATGGAAAACAGATTAGTGGTTATCAGGGGTTAAGGTGGGGGTAGGAGCATAAGGGAGATGGACCTGACTATAAATGGACAACTTAAGGACTCCTGGGGTGATGGAACTGTTTTCTGTCTTGACTTTATCAATGTCAGTATCCTGGTTGTGATACTGTACTACAGTTTTGCAAGGTGCTATTGGGAGAAACTGGGTAAAGAGTACAGGAGATCTCTGTATTATTTCTTACTGTTGCATGTTAATCTACAATTATTTCAAAATGAAAAGTTTAATTAAAAAATTAAACATATGAGGGAACAGACAACATTTTCATTTATTTCTCAGACATAGATTTCAAACTAAGAAACATGAATTACTCAGAATCATCTACAGAGCCACCTGATTTCTTCCCAAACACACTCTTTTAGAGTAACTCATTAGCACCATGCCAATATCCTATTTCTGATCTTTGCTATCAAATTTACAAAATTACTGTTGATAGTAAAGAGCTTCCATGACACAGGAGGAGATGAAAATATCCCATGTGTGGCCTGCCCTCCTATTGTTTCTGACTCTTTTTCTGACTCTTTGGCTTCATGATATATTTGTTTGGACGGCCCTGTGATCCACCTGCTTCTGTCACTCCCAAGGAATAAATGGTAATGTCATCCAGAGACAGGTAGTGAAGTACTTCATGATATTCTTGTCATCTATTTTATTCTGATCAATTGCTTACAGTTGCCTGTCTTTACTTTGCCATGCCAATAGCTTTCAGACTACCCTTCTGTCTTACGTGGATATTTTCTATTTGATTTTTCATATGTTCAGCTTGGTAGAGCTAAGTCACTCTGAATACAGCTTCAGTGCCTGGTGATTCTGCTTCAGAACTTTTTATTGGATTATGTGAAATACTCAAGCTTGAATAATTAAATCTAACTTTCCAAGTTGGATTGTATATATAGGTGAAATGGCTCCCCAAACAGTGGCTCTTTCAAGGCGCTCAAACCCATTTTAAAAAGTAAACATCAAAAGAAGATATGGTACATATATAAAATGTAATATTAATCAGCCATAAAAAAACAAAACTGGGTCATTTGTAGAGACGTGGATGGATCTAGAGACTGTCATACAGAGTGAAGTTAAGTCAGAAGAAGAAGAACAAATATCGTATATTAATACATATATGTGGAACCCAGAAAAATGGTAGAGACGAACCAGTTTGCAGGGCAGAAATAGAGACACAGATGCACAGAACAAATGTATGGACACCAAGGGGGTAAAGTGGCGGGGGGGGGCGGTGGTGGTGGGATGAACTGGGAGATTGGGATTAACATGTATACACTAATATGTATAAAATAGATAACTAATAAGAACCTGCTGTATAAAAAATAAATAAAATAAAATTCAGAAAAAAAACAACAAAAAAAGTAAAACTCAAGACAAGTATTTGTAGAGTGCTATATATGTACCCATCTCTGTATGTCATTGTAAAGAATCCCAAAGAAAACCTGGACATGAAGACACCAAGCTTGACTGGGGCAGAGGCATATGGCATCAAGAAGTGGGAAATATAATTAGCATAAAAGAAATACATAACATGATCTCCAACCTAACAATTTTAGAAAACATTAATAAGTTGCTTTTCAATGATAAATGGCAAATATTACTATATTTACATAATTTTACAAATTTTCATAGAATCTTTACTGTATGAGTCTAGTGCTATTCTAAGCACTGTGGATGATAACTGGAGATACCAAAGACAGGGACCCTGACTTTGAATAGTTTGTATTTTAGTTGGAAAAAATGTATTTCATCATGGGAAAATTTATAAGTAATACATAATAATACAATAGAGAATAAAAATATATTTAACAAGGAAAATACTCCTGAGAGGCCAGCAACCAAAAAAGGGTCAAAATATAGTAGACACATTTTTATGGAAGGGTTGTGACTAGAGATGGGACTTATAAATAAATACTGGAGTGTGACAGAATTGGCAGACAGTCACATGAAAGTTTAAATCCCAAAGATTCTATTTTTCCACCCATATTTCTACAGCTTTGATCCCTTTCTAGGCATCTTCTCAGTAAACAGCATTTTGAGCTCACGACCTTCCTTTCTTCCTGTTAAGTCTTCACCTGTTCCCCCCACTCAGAGCCTTACCCTGTAACTTCAGGCCCTGGCTGGATCCCTTTTAATCCACTCTTAAATATTCTCAGTCTTGGCTGCCTGCCTAACTTCCTGAGGAGATCTCCACCTCCCTTTCCTGGGTACTCTCTGAAAGGAGCTCTTGCCTGGATAGACTCTGTCAACTGACACTGTATATCACCTGCCTGACTAGATTACCTGCAGCCAGGGTTCTCCTCAGGTTGTGATCCCCACCCCAGGAGAGCAATTCCCAGGTAGCACCTTCTGGTATGTGCCTTCCAAGTTCCTATTCTTTTGGTGTCATGTTCTATGCATCCATGACTCTAACTTAATGAACAAATTTATTTAAACGATTGAATCAGATACTTGGGAAATGTATTTGAATCTTTCTTACACACTGTTTAAACTGCTCATCTTTACACTATCTGTGTAAACTGCTTATTCAAATCTTTAAAAAGCCTGAGAGGTAATATAATGAATGACTATGGAGGAAATCAGCAGATGGTATTACTCAGAGCTGTAATACAACCGGCCATGATGACTAAGTATAGTGTTGTAAAACTGGCCCACAATTTTAACAATGAATGCTATAAATTTCATAGGTCTATAGGCTGACCAAACCAGCATGCTTCCTCTCACTGTAAGAATGTAAATATAACTTTATTTTATTGGGCTTTTCAATCCCCTATTTTGTGGTTGCTAAGCAACCTTAGTAATATTATGGCATGTGCACTTAAAAAAAATAAAGGCACCAAAATGTGTTTGTTGATTTATTTATTTGAATGGAAATGATCCAGGTCCAAAATAAAATCTTTTCAATGTGACAGCTGGCACTGACTGGGTAACAACTTCCAACTTCACTGTAATCACAGGAAGACAACTTTTTTCTCTGAAAAGGTAAATAGACCCCTAGATACTCCCTTATCCCAAATGTATATATGTTTAATCATTTTTAGTGGGGACTGCTTTTGAATATCTGAGGATAGATTTTAGCTTTGGAAGTTCATGTGAAAAAGTGGATGTGTAGTGGAGCCCAGGGCCAGGACGTTTGTAGGACAATAGGAAGTATGAATTATTGCAACTGTACTACCCAGTGAGCAAACTAACCCATCAAGCTATATAAGTTGTCACAAAATGTACTGAGGCATTCCATTCCACTCAGGTGAGATACGACGAAGGGCAGAAAGAAGGAGTCTGAGTCATAATATCCTTGCTGCCTCAGGGTAATAGTAACTTATTTCGCTATATTTATAGGTCACTAATGGTAACTGAACCAAATGAAATGGTGGCATCGAATTGTCCTTGGCCTCTTGTCAAAAAGAAAGAAATCATCTATGAATTTAGTCAAGGACCAAAAAAAATATCCACAATAAGTAACAACACTATTAGCACAAATACAGAAATAATAATAACGTAATTTATTCAGTCTATCTTCAATGTTTTTTCTAATGGAATTGTTCAAATTTTAGTAATGCAGAGAATATTTATCACACAGAGGAAAAAGTATACTAGTATACTATTCAATCTTACAAGAGACTAAAATTGCTATATTCGCTTTGACTATTGGAGGGTGAACAGAAAAATACAATGAATGATCCCCGTTTTCTCCCTTTATTTCTACCTTCCAGGTTAGATGGTTTTGTCAGGTGAAGCTGAGATACTGGAAAATAATTTCAGCTCTTTCCCGTACTCTGTATCTCAGAGCAGCACACATACATTTTTCTAGCTCTTAATTTTTATCCTTTCATTCTGTTCCTGAGCTGCCCTTTCCCATGATAACCTTTGTTAAAAAAAAAAAATTGCATTATTTAGTGATACTGCTCATGGCTACCATTTACTGAGGTCTTGATATGTGACCAGAGTTGATATCATTCTACATTATTCTTTGCTTGTTTTGCCAATGTAATAAAATCCATTAAATAATACAGAATCTTTGTTTCAGGGAAGAATGGACATGAAACTTGTCAAAACCGAAGTTTTTTTTCAATGATAAGTACCACAGAAAAGCAATACAATGAAATGGGGTAACTATTTTATTCCTAAAACATAAATTATGATTTCACTCACTCATCTGTTATTCTGCTGACATACTTTTAAATAGTGTTTTACCCAGGCATAATCTCTGCCGAGAATCCTCAGACATGCGTATGCTACAAAGCAGTCATACACTTCTTGTTTTCATAACCTTTATGGCTACGATCTTTTAATCAAGCCTGTATCATCTAGTATCTATTTTATATTGTTATTTGTCACAAACATGGTATAACACTCTTACGTATCAATTTAGAGCTTATAAATTCGTATGGAAACTCTGGGATAATTTAGTGTCACAGAATTCGTTGACAAATTTCAATTTTATCCAATGCATGTTTTAAAGTATACTTACAACTAAGTTTGTGTCTGAGGACAATTAATCTGTTTGACTGATTGATGACTGAATCAGCTAATTCTTTGACTGAATATGTCAAACTGCCAAGTTTGATCATATATTAACACAAAGAAATCATTCTTAAAGTTTTTAAATTTATTTAAATCAATGTCTGCATTGTATTAGTTGACCACTTTGCTTATTAGTTGAATTCCTAGAAAGTTAAATTCAAATCAAATATCAGTAAATTTTATTACCTTAAATATAACAGGAAAATTAGTTATTTGAAGGCATACCATTCCTAATGCTATACAAAGTAAACAATCGTCTCCATTATTTTTTTGTTTTTGTGATCTATTTCCCTTTGAAAGAGGTAGCTTACATTGTAAAAACTTTGGAAATTTATTAAGCAAATCATGTAATAAACTTAAATCCTAGCTTATAAACACATATATTCATTACTTACTAAAAAATAAACAGCTTTTAAAACTAGACGCCTCCACCCCGAAACTCAAATCAGTTTTACTTTGACTTCTTATGCCATGTAGCTTCAAACTGTGCCTCTGATGTGCAGAAAGATGATATTCCACCTGACTCAAGAGTGTCTGGTTTTGCATCCACAAGACAGTAAACATTTTTATGGCATAAAACTGCTTAATGCAAATGAATGGCACCCACGCATGGGCTTCCTAAGTTGCACTTATACATCTCATATTGCAGTGCACTTACATAAATCTACCTCTTCTGGAAAGCATGCTTCCCTTGAGAGGTTTACGTGAAATGCTGGATTAACTAGAGCATGAAGATCTGGCCTAGTGAATGTTCCAACAGCCTGAAATTGTTCAGGTCTGAGTTAAAATGAGTACTTTCTTGTTTACAAGAAATGTAAAGCATATTTTACAAGAAATGTAAAGCTTATTAGCACCTATCTAGGTATTACTTTAAGCTGTTAAACATAAATCAATTCACATTTTGTGTTTCTGTCCATAAGGGAAGGAGAAAAAAAGAAAAAGCAGAAAGAATGAGATTTCCACAGGCTTAGGATGTCAATTATTTTGAAATAAAGTATTTTATGGCTAAAAATTACTAATAGTCAAATGTTTAAAATAAATATTATTGCACCTAAATATCGAAAAAGTAGCATATCTGTAATGTGATAACCGTAGCATACAAATTCTTACACTTTTTAATTCTCTGCTTTATAAATAAGGTTCACTGGAAGATAAAAATTATCATCATTTTACAAGTTAAAACAATCTTTAATTTGGGAAAACAATTCTTAACAAGAAGTTAAATAAAACTCAACCCTTTCCTGAACACTTCAATATACTTCTAGGTGACAGGCAGTACACTGTATAGGCTAATCCTACATGCTAGAGAGTCTCACTTCTAACATCCTTTTCAAAATCCTCTTTAAGTTTTGCTGCTCTGAACAGCAACAGATAATGAGATGTCCTCTCATCTACGTCTATATTTTTCTTTATTGCATCCTGTGATATTGAGAGGGGAACAATTAAATAAGGCTACAGCAGACAGTATATGGCAGAGTTGTTAGGAATGATTTTAGGATGTGAATGTCCAATAGTCACTCAAAAATCCTAGACCAAGAAACAAAACCAAAAAAAAGCACACTTTCAAAGTTGTACTTTATGCTGCTTTCCTGAAAGTAGGGTCCTTACTTTTTAGACACAGTCATTGACTTCCTCCACAATTCCTTCTCTACAGGTGATCAAAGAGATGATTGAATATGATGGAGTAACAAAAAATGGTCTGCAAAAAATTCTTCATTGGAACTTTCTCCCTAATTAAATTCCTTATCCTCATAAATAGTCAAAATTTTCTATCTTGGTAACATTGCTTTTAGTGATTGAAGCACAATGATGCTCATTTAATAAAATTTGAACTTGTTTGGAACACTTAAAAAACTATTTTATTGGACTATTTAATGGAATATATCTTCATTGAACAGAAAAATGTTCTATGTATTGAAACATATTCACCTTTCTTTTTAGGTTTTTAAATGCAACAAATACAGTGAGAAAAAAATTTTCTTCCTCTATGATATCATTTTCGTATTTCAGAGAATTTCCTATCATGGATGCACTATTAGTGAGTAAAGAACTAAAATCTGGACTGTGAAAATAAAGGTCAAATAAATAACAGTGGCAAACCAGGAGGCCAAAGTGTCTTTCCCTGTTCATGTGTGCTCCTTCTCTTCCACCTTACAAATTTTGTGAGAGTGCCTCTATTGGCAAATTACAACTCATAGTATATCGCCCATATGGTACTGGCACAAAAACAGACACATAGGTCAATGGTACAGAATAGAGAGCCCAGAAATAAACCCATGCACACTTGGTCAGTCAGTAAGTGGTGTTAGGAAAACTGGAGGCTACACAAAAGAAACTAGACCATTTTTTCACTCCATATACAAAAATAAACTCAAAATGGATTAAAGACTTAAATGTAAAATTCCTAGAAGAAAACATAGGCAGTAACCTCTTTGACACTGGTCTTAGCAATATTTTTTAGATCTATCTCCTCCAGCAAAGACAACAAAAGCAAAAAAAAAAAAAAAAACACATGAGAATAAATCAAACTAAAAAGCTTTTACACAGTGAAGGAAACCATCAAACAAAATGAAAAGGCAACCTACTGAATGGGCAAATGATACATCTGGTAAGGGGTTAATATCCAAAATATACAAAGAACTCATACAATTCAACATCAAAAAACCAAACAACCCAATTAAAAAATGGGTAGAGGACTTGAATAGGCATTTTTCCAGAGAAGAAATACAGACATCCAACAAGCACATGAAAAGATGCTCAACATCACTAATCATCAGGGGAATGCAAATAAAAATTACAATGAGATCTCACCTTTCACCTGTGAGAATGACTATCATCAAAGAGACAACAAATAACAAGGATCGGTGAGAATGTAGAGAAAAGGTAACCCTCATGCACTGTTAATGGAATGTAAATTGGTACAGCCACTATGGAAAATAATAGTATGGAAGTTCCTCAAAAAATTAAAAATACAACTACCATACAATCCAGCAATTTCACTCCTGGGTATTTACCCAAAGAAAATGAAAACACTAATTCAAAAAGACATTGCACCCCTACATTCATTGCAGCATTATTTACGATAGCCAAGATATGAAAGCAACCCAAGTGTCCACTGAAAAGTGAATGGATAAAGAAGATGTGGTATATACATACAATGGAATATTACTCAGCCATAAAAAGAATGAAATCTTGCCATTGCAACATGGATGGACCTTGAGGGTATTGTGCTAGAAATAAGTCAGACAAAGAAAGATAAATAAAGTATGTTTTCACTTGTAAGTGGAACCTAACAACAACAACAAAAGAACAAATATAACAAAATAAAAAACAGACTCACAGATACAGGGAAAAAACTAGTGGTTTCCAAAGGGGAGGGATATGGGGGGATGGGTGAAATAGGTGAAGGGGATTAAGAGGTACAAACTACCAATTATAAAATGAGTAAGTCACAGGGATGTAATATACAGCACAGGGAATATAGTCAATAATATTGTAATAACTTTGTATGGTGCATAATATAGAAAATGTTTTTTAAATTAATTTTCATTGGAGTATAGTTGATTTGTGTTAGTTTCTGCTATACAGCAAAGTGAATCAGTTATACATATACATATACCCACTCCCTTTTATATTCTATTCCCATATAGGCCATTACAGAGTACTGAGTAGGAATCAACTGCTATTCATCACTAAGGTTACTATGGTTATATCTACATAGTGGTGAATGAGGAAGAAGAAGGGGCTTCAGTGACAAGTATTAAGGAAGAATTCTTATTTGCCCAGTGTAGGTACAGAGTGTAGCTACTTCTACTCATCCCCATCATTTTATCTGTCCTTTTACCTTTAATAGGACTAAGGAGTCCTATCTAAGGTATTGGGCTATCTCCTATTTCTAGTTTTTCCACCCTAGGCTTACTTTTTTATTCTGGCTCACCTGCTCACAGCTGCAGGATCTCATAGGCAACATTATAGAATTGGATCTTGCTGGGACCAAAAAGTCCCCTCCATGGTAAGATCTTCCATTTCCTTGGTGCCTACGTATTTACGTAAGATTTTTTAAACCATTTCTTTAAACACTATCTCTAGCTTTTACATATTTCCCCACTGCAAAGAGGGTCACGTAAGCAACCTCTGGCTTCCAGCTTCTCCATACAACCGGCTTTATCCATACTATTTCTTATACTTCACTACTAACATTGTCTTAAGGACTTTCAAAAAGAAATAATACTCTTTTGTTATTGTCTAAAAAATTATTTAAATATTATGCTCATCAAAAAATATTGTCCATTTAGTCAATAATAATTTACCTAAGAAATATTTGAAGTAGTAACCTCGAAAATTAATTTAGCCATGTATATAGATCAAGTTCCATGTAACTAAGCAAAACAGTTTGGTGTGAGTAATGTTTCAATGATAATGTTCTTAATGCCTGCATGCATACTTGGTCAAGGTGAAATTATCTTCTCCACATGTATTTAAGTGAATATATCTGAATGTTGAATGACTGTATTTAAATTAAAATGTTAATAATGAGGGCTGACCGTAGCAAAAACTTTTATATGAAAAGCACTTCTTTGCAATGGCAGTTACTTAAGGACTGATCCAAGGATTTCTACAACCAGAGCATCTTCACATATTTGAAGGCCCACAGTACGCCTTGCCCCAGCTCCAGGAGTCTCAGCAGATTCTCTTTCCAGACTTACCCTCCTCACTCTACTCGTGCATGCTATGCTCTCCCTTTTTGCTTTTGACTCTGGCTCTTCTCCTAACTATCCCTGCCGCCACCACCATATTCAATAATGTTTTTTCCTAACCAAGCTCCCTATATGCTTAACATAGGACTTATGATATAGCTGGCATTATTCTAGTGTATAAGTTCTATTTTCAATGGAAAGCACTATTCCTTCACATTTTTAGAATATACTGGATGTATGCATATGCCTCCTATATTGTTTGTATGTTTGGTGACAAAATTACTAATCATCTATACAAGATTACAGCTTATTGTAGAGTAGGGATTATTCATATTTGTGTCAATTATAAGAAATAAGTGAAAATCTTTTTCTCAGTAAGAAGTGAGTTTAGCTCATTTTCTGGTAAGAAAACTTTATCTGAGAGTTATATTATAACAGAGAGGCCAGTGATTAGCTCCTGCAATAATCTTCTATTGCCTCTAGCAGCATTTAAGAATTAAGGGGAGAATGGATTCCTCAAATATAGAATGCATTCAGAAAGAAGGAAATGGTGTAAAAGATAGTGGGAAGAACAGAGCCCTCTTCTCTTTAATGATTATTTCTTACTGAAAGACACGGGAAACAGTCACAGTAACAAAAGCCACTTCCTCTCATTTGGGGATCAGAAACCACGCAGCCTATATCCAAAGATATGTGAAGCCAAACCTTCCCATAGAATGTAATGAGTGAGGGAGTGAAGAAGAATTTTAACAGGTTGGAAGAATATTCTAGGAAGGAAAGGAAGGCAGAGTTCTCTGCATGACCCGCCAAGGATGACCAGACCCTGTCCTAGGAGCTTCCTCCTCACCAAAAGTTCCCAAGTCACACTCTCAGAAAACGCAGTTTGAACTGATGATCAAGGGATCTCCCTGTTACTCTGTTCATTTCATAAAACCACAAGAGTAGTGTTTGCTTTCAAATTAGGATTTAATTTAAGATTGGGATGGAAGAGAATACTAGAACTGAACTTAGAAATTTAGATATATTATTATTCTTAGAAATCTGACTTTATGGAGCAAGTAATACTTATTAGACTTCCGAGTTCTATTTTATATTGATTGTAGTATTTTATTATTGATTGCATTGATTTTATATTGATTAATTTTATATTGATTGAGTTCTATTTTATATAGATTATGGCCCACGTCAATGTAATTGTTAAAAATTACCTGCCTTCCATGGAGATGCAGGTTCATGATCTGTTATTTTCATTATGGTATCCCTAATTTCTAGCCTTGATCTTAGAAAATGAGCAACTAGTAATTAAAAGTAAAGATACAATACCACTAAGCATCAACTTATTGCCTGAAGCTTCGAGCCAGTGAATAACTAAGAGTATTTACAGTGTAATAACTTTACTATGGCCTAGGAAAGTATCAAGAATTTAATACAAATTTTGTACTAGCTTTCATTATTGTTTATATACATAGAAATAAGAGAAGGTAAATACAAATGTCAAATGAATAAATTGTGTTGTCTTTTATTTTTTCACTATAAAAAATTTACTTCCAGAGCTACATCATTTGTAAATTTCAGAGTTATACTTTAACAAATGAATTTACCTTAACCTACTAAAGGTGGCTCGTGGGAATACTGCTCTCTCTACAATACCTAACACTTCACTACTCCACACACATATCCTATGGTGGCTTGCTCAAACTTCAGTTACATAATTCTTGAAATTAGACAAATCGTGAGATTTGGCAAAATAATTAAACCTATATAAATGTTAGCAAGTGACAAAAATTGTTTCCATATCCTGGTTTACCAACTGTTTACAGTGATCAGTTAGCATTTAGGGTTACTATGTATATCCACAGAATTTTAGAGCTCAGACAATGAAATAGAGATCCCAAGATGCTAAATCGTTTGCTTCAAAATTCCGTTTCCGCTTTTTAAAAATTGCCCCATTCCCATTTGTAACTTGTAACAAAATATTTCTTAACAATGTTTTCCACAATCCTACAAAAAAAAGTTTTAAATTTTAATATCAATGTTTATATGCTTACTAAAATAACTTAGGCTTTAGTAAGATTTAAGGCAAAGAATACAGGCCCAAACATTCCCTGCTTAAATCCACAAAACTAAATGTCTTTAAGGAAGACACAAAATTTTGTTCTGAATGACCATGTATTTTTAAATGTGTTTTACTAATTTATTAGTCACTCCAATTCTATTATAATATATTAATTTTGCAAATTTTATCCAGGAAAAAATGCCATTCATTACTTCTCAAGATTTTTTTATTAATACCGTATTTTTAAGTATTAGAAACCCATTGCAATACCACATGTGAAGTTTTCATTCAAAATAATTAAAATTATTAGATTGGTTTATTAGATTGGTTTTTAAAATTATTAGATTGGTTTATTATTTAATAATCAGAAAATTCTTTTCTCATAAATAAAAAAATTTTTTTTCCTTATTTAGAGACTACAAGAATTTATTTAAAATGGCAAAGAAAAATTAGTAAATCTGCATTTGCTATTAAACTGTCTGCTAGAGACCTTTCTAAGAACCCCCTTTTCAATATTTTACATTACTGATATCTGGAAAAATAATCAGGGTTATAAAAATTCAAGTCTTACTATCTGTGTTTTCAGATTCTTTAAAATTTGTTCTCAATTATATGAAGTGCCCTAATGTAGCACTATAACACTGAGGTTTAATATAATTTCATTTAATTCTGTAGCCTCAAATCCCTAATGATTGTGAAAAGTGATAATATGGATCATGTGGTTTATAAAATAAAAATATTCATTATTCTATTTGACCCCACTTAAAGCACCAAACAACAAAATACTGATATTTTAATAGTTCATAATGGTAACCCAAAATCTAGGACTGATAGTGAGTGAGTTGTAGGGTACACACCAGTTCAGCATAATGGCTGGCCTCCATTCTCACAGGTCAGTTAATTATCTTATTGGTCTGTGCCCATGTGTATTATTTTAAATATCACCCATGAATATAACTGTACTTCCTCTAAGCCATTTTCAGCACATTGTTGCTTTAAGAACAAACAGAAAGACAAACAAGCTTAAACTCACCAATCTGACAACCAAAATGGATTAAAAAGTCATCTTGGGCTTCCCTGGTGGTGCTGTGGTTGAGAGTCCACCTGCCGATGGAGGGGACATGGGTTCGTGTCCCGGTCCAGGAAGATCCCACGTGCCGCGGAGCGGCTGGGCCCGTGAGCCATGGCTGCTGAGCCTGCGCGTCCAGAGCCTGTGCTCCGCAACGGGAGAGGCCACAACAGTGACAGGCCCGCCTACCGCAAAAAAAAAAAAAAGTCATCTTAACTGCAATCTACAGTGATGCTATTAGTCATCTATCTCTCAAAGTGTTTACTCATCAGATAAGCTGCTCTCAAATCTTTCTGTTGCTGTCTCCCTAACTTTCTGGCCATGCATATATTCTCACTCTTCCCTGTTTATGTATGTATTCTCACTCCACTCCTGCCCACTGCATCAACTTGCAGGCAATCTCTTCTTTACATCCATCAGTAGAGTCTTTGGGGGCTTGGAATCTGCACCAACATTTCTCCACCCCCCCTGAAAGGACCACTTGGTTACCTATCATTTGCTTATCTGTGCTGTTCCAGATGTAATCATGCTGTCTCCTCTTACCCATTATCTAAGCCAACAACAAAACTCAAGGAGTCAAGGAGGCAAATACAGAAATCTTCCTGAGTGAGGAAGATAAAAGTTTTAAATACTTACATATTATATTTTGCTGCCCTCACTCAGATATAAATCCCTACTTACAATAGTAGTTCGCTCATACCATTTGTATAAGACCATTAACAGTGTATTATTAAATATTTGGCTCTTTTTAAACAGTTCCATTCACCCTTTTCAGAACAAAGCTTACTTCCACTTTATTTTTTCCCTTGAGATATCAAATATGCAATTTAGTGGATTTTTTCCCTGTCAGTATTTACTACGTATTTGTTTATGATTTTTATATGATACCACTACCTTTCTGGCATGAGGCAAGTGGCCCTTTCTGCCTTTTCTCCTTTCTTCAGAAGATCTTGGGCATTGGGAGAGTGGAGGAAGAGAATGAAGTATAAATGCCATCTTACTGACTGAAATGTAAACAGCATTCTCCTGATAGGTTTCAGATTGAATACCCCCCACTTCTAGGACTGCAGGGCACGATCACCCTGTGCAAGAAAGTCAAGTCTCCCATGATGAATAATAATCCCAAGTATAACAGACCAAAAGTAAGAATCGTCACTAAGGCAGCATTTCCACTGGTATAGGACTCCCTGAACATCTGGTCAGAAGGCTGGTTCAGAACTGAATCAAAGGTAGTCCTGCTGTTGAATTATTTCTTAAAATAGCTGTTCTACAGAAGGTGCTCCTTAGAGACATTAGCAAATACTGACCCAGTCTGTTCCTGCTTAGCTGAGTCTGACAGGTTCAGTATTTTAGTTACACTGCCTTAGCTGGGAAGAAAATCCTACCTGCTTTCTCTTAACATATGAAGAGGGTGGAAATAGACTCCCGTCACCTCTTCTTCTCAGCAGTTCAAGATGAAGTTATTCTTTCAACAAGTTAGTGTTGACTGGTTGGCTTTTGTCAGGTTTTAGCTGCCAATCATAAAAGGAAAACTTTCCAAATGGATATTTACTCTTTCTCACTCCATATCAGATAATGGAGTAGATGGTCCTGCTTTCAATTTAATTGTTCAGACCATGCATATAAGCCTTTACTACTTTGTGACTTATTCCTTCTGGAAGTTTCCTTCTCATCTCCCTTCCTTATGATCCTCTATCACAACCTGGACTCACTTTCTTACATCTTATCTCTTACATATGAAACATCCAACATCCCAGCCCCTCAGTTTCTCTGTTTTCCTTCAGTTTGAAGAAAACATCATATAAACAAAATAATGTTTAAACCATTTCTATTCATTAAGAATAATATGATGAACACCCATGCACTTAACCTCCAGGTTAACAGCAATTTAAAGGCCATTGTGTACCCATTCCCACCACATTCCCTCAGGAGCACCCCACCACCACCCTTGTACCTAGATTCCTATTCAATTTTTGTTATACCACTTTTGAGAACGTTATACACATTATACTACATGCATTCTTCTGTGAATATGTCTTTTATATAAGAAATTTATGGCATAGGTTCAGATTAAAATCTCAAAATATTCACATGATGGCTGTGTTGGCTATTTTTCACTCATTTCATTACTATATACTCAACTGTTTGACTACACCATAATTTAATAATCTGTTCTATTGTTGGTGTAGGAATGGTCAAAGGAAAAAATCCCAAACAGACAAATGGAAACAAAAAGATATTTTAAAAGTACAGTACCCCAACTAATTTTAAAAGTCATGATGGAAGAAAAATGGTATTCAAGAAATATAGCTGAGATACAGTTAAGGAAATCTTTGATAACTAGGGGAAAAAAGATGGCAAATAGAATGACAAGTGGATCAGTTCAGCACATGCAACATCTGAATAAGTATAGTTTCACAAAAAGGGAATAGAAAAAAATAAGAGTATATTATTAAGAAGACAATTCTAAAAAAGATTCTCATAATGTGAGAAGGATATGAGATTTCTGATTAGAAAATGCACCAAGTGCCCAGTGAAAGAGATGACAAAAAATTCATGGCAAAGCATATTTTTATGAAAGTTCAAGAGAGAAATGCCACGGGATTCTTCCATAGCCACACTAGAAGCAAGACAATGGAGCATGTTTTCAATCATTTAAAGAAAATAATTTTCAACTTAGAATTCTATGCTGAACCACATTCTCAATCTAGTGTGAGGGTAAAATATATACATTTTTAAACATGCAGTTCTCATGTTTTCAAAATATATACTTTCCTTGTGCTTAGGAAGCTCTTAAAGGATACATTTCAATTAAATGAAAAAGTAAACCAGGGCTTCCCTGGTGGCGCAGTGGTTGAGAGTCCGCCTGCCGATGCAGGGGACACGGGTTCGTGCCCCGGTCCAGAAGGATCCCACATGTCACGGAGTGGCTGGGCCCGTGAGCCATGGCTGCTGAGCCTGCACATCCGGAGCCTGTGCTCCACAATGGGAGAGGTCACAATGGTGAGAGGCCCACGTACCGCAAAAATAAATGAATAAATAAATTTTAAAAAGAACCAGTATTTAAAAAAAAAAAAAAAAAAAGTAAACCAAAAGAACATCCAGAACACCAGGGATGCCACAAAGGAGAGAAGAAAACAAAATCCCAGGATGATGAGAAAGGGAGGCTTCAAGGACATAACCTGAAAGTTAAAACATATTAACAAGAAATTATAGTTCTGGAAGAGAGTTCAGAGGTGACTATGTGATATCCACATTGAAAATTATTCAAAGAAAAAAAAGACAATTACTGAACTCAAGGAAAACAAAAAGTTATACAAGAATGCAACAATTCAGGAGCTCTGATGTGACTTACTCCTCTATACCTAAATTACACCTACTTGCTGCTCTCATCCAACTCTAATTTCTTAACTACACCTGTGCTTCCGGCCTGTGAGTGGCTGTGCCAAAAGAAGAAGACTAAAAAGACAGTGTAAAGATCTTAAACTCCAATGGCATCTCATTCTATGCTAGACTCTACTTTCAAGATAAACTTTCATGAGAGGACTTTCAAGATGGCGGAAGAGTAAGACATGGAGATCACCTTCCTCCCCACAAATACATCAAAAATACATCTACATGTGGAACAGCTTCTACAGAGCACCTACTGAACGCTGGAAGAAGACCTCAGACTTCCCAAAAGTCAAGAAACTCCCCACGTACCTGGATAGAGCAAAAGAAAAAAGAAAAAGAGAGACAAAGGAATCAGGACAGGACCTGTGCCTCCTGGAGGCAGCTGTGAAGGAGGAAAAGTTTCCACACACTAGTAAGCCCCTTCACTGGTGGAGACTGCCGGTGGCGGAGGCGGGAAGCTTTGGAGCCACGGAGGAGAGCACAGCAACAGGGTTGCGGAGGGCAAAGCGGAGAGATTCCTGCACGGAGGATAGGTGCCAACCAGCACTAACCAGCCCGAGAGGCTTCTCTGCTCACCCGCCGGGTCGGGCAGGGGCTGGGAGCTGAGGCCCGGGCATCGGAGGTCAGACCCCAGGGAGAGGACTGGGGTTGGCTGCGTGAACACAGCCTGAAGGGGGCTAGTGTGCCACGGCTAGCTGGGAGGGAGTCCGGGAAAAACTCTGGACCTACCTAAGAGGCTTCAACTGACCACTGTTTTGGGGTGCACGAGGAGACAGGCTTCCTGCTCTGTGTGCCCACAGATGGCAGAGCACCACCTAAGCAAGCTCCAGAGACAGGCGTGAGCTGCAGCTACAATCTCAGACCCCAGAGGCGGGCACAGACCGCCACCGCTGCCACCACTGCCACCAAGGGTCCTGTGTGCAAATGCAGGTCATTACCCACACCTTCCCGGGAGACTGTGCAGCACACTAACGTCAGGGTCCTGTGATCCAGGGCCAACTTCCTGGGAGAACACACGGCGCGCCTCAGGCTGTTGCAACTTCAAGCCGGCCTCTGCAGCCACAGGCACTCCCTGCATCTCAACTGTGACTATTGTACCCCTCCCTCTCCCCGGCCTGAGTGAGCAAGAGAGCCCTAATAAGCTGCTGCTTTAACCCCCTCTTGCTTGTCTGGGTGGGGAACAGACACCTGAGGGCAGCCTACACACAGAGACGGGGCCAGAACCAGAGCTGAACCCCAGGAGCTCTGAGAACAAGGAAGAGAAAGGGAAATCTCTCTGCGCAGCCTCAGGAGCAGCAATTAAATCCCTGCAATCAGCCTGGTAAACCATGCATCTGTGGAATACCTGAAGAGATGAGTGTTCCCAAAATTGAAGCTGTGGACCTTGGGGGCAACTGTGGACTTGCGGTTTGCTTTCTGTGTTTGATTTGTTTTTGGTTTTATGTTTATGTTAGTTTAGTTTTTAGTGTTTGTTTTCATTTGTGGGTTTGTTTATTGGTTTGGTTGCTCTCTTCCTCTTTTTTTTTCTTCTCTTTTTGTGAGTATGCGTTTGTATATTTCTTTGTGTGATACTGTCCGTTTAGTTTTCTTTTACAATTTGTCTTGGGGTTCTGTCTGCTTGGTTTGTTTTTTCTTCCTTTTCTTCCATGCATTGCGGCTGGCAGGGTCTTGGTGTTCCAGTTGGGTGTCGGGCCTGAGCCTCCGAGATGGGAACACCGAGTCCAGCACATTGGATGACCAGAGACCTCCCAGCCCCATGTAATATTAATCGGCGAGAGTTCTCCCAGAGATCTCTGTCTCAACACTAAGACCCAGCTCCGCCCAATGGCCAGCAAGCTCCAGTGCTGGCTGCCACATGCCAGACAACTACCAAGACAGGAACACAACCCCACCCATTAGAAGACAGGCTGCCTAAGATCATACTAAGTTCACAGACACCCCGAAACACACCACCGGATGTGGCCCTGCCCACCAGAGGGACAAGATCCAGCACCACCCACCAGAACACAGGCACCAGTCACCCCACAAGGAAGCCTACACAAGCTACTGAACCAAGCTCACCCACTCGTGGCAGACACCAAAAGTAAGAGGAACTATGTACCTGCAGCCTGTGAAAAGGAGAGCTCAAACACAGTAAGCTGAACAAAATGAGAAGACAGAGAAATATGCAGCAGGCGAAGAAGCAAGGTAAAAACCCATCAGAACAAACAAATGAAGAGGAAATAGGCAGTCTACCTGAAAAATAATTCAGAGTAATGATAGTTAAGATGATACAAAATCTCGGAAATACAATGGAGAAAATACAAGAAACATTTAACAACAACTAAGAAGAATTAAAGAACAAACAATGATGAACAGCACAATAAATGAAACTAAAAATACTCTAGAAGGAATCATTAGTAGAGTAACTGAGACAAAAGAATGGATAAGTGACATGAAAGATAGAAGAGGGGAAATAACAGGTGCAGAGGAGAATAAAGAAAAAGGAATGAAAAGAATTGAGGACAGTCCCAGACACCTCTGGGACAACATTAAATGCACCAACATTTGAATTATAGGAGTACCAGAAGAAGAAGAGAAAAAGAAAGGGTCTGAAAAAATATTTGAAGAGATTATAGTCAAAAACTTCCCTAATGTGGGAAAGGAAATAGTCAATCAAGTCCAGGAAGCACAGAGAGTCCCGTACAGGATGAACTTAAGGAGAAACAGGACAAGACACATATTAATCAAACTATCAAAAATTAAATACAAAGAAAAAATATTAAAAGCAGCAAGGGTAAAACAACAAATAACATACAAGGGAAACCCCATAAGGTTAACAGCTGATCTTTCAGCAGAAATTCTGCAAGCCAGAAGGGAGTAGCAGGACATATTTAAAGTGATGAAAGGGAAAAACCTACAACCAAGATTACTCTTGGTTGTACACTAACCAGCAAGGATCTCATTCAGATTTGATTGAGAAATTGAAACCTTTACAGACAAGCAAAAGTTAAGAGAACTAAGTATCAACAAACCAGCTTTACAACAGATGCTAAAGGAACTCCTCTAGGTGGGAACACAAGAGAAGGAAAACACCTACAAAAACAAACCCCCAAAAATTGAGAAAATGGTGAAAGGAACATACATATCAATAATCACCTTGAATGTAAATGGATTAAATGCTCCAATGAAAAGACACAGACTGGCGGAATGGATACAAAAACAAGGCCCATATATATGCTGTCTACAAGAGACCCACTTCAGACTCAGGGACATATACTGACTGAAAGTGAGGGGATGGAAAAAGATATTCCATGCAAATGGAAATCAAAAGAAAGCTGGACTAGCAATTCTCATATCAGACAAAATAGACTTTAAAATAAACATTATTCCAAGAGACAAAGAAGGACACTACATAATGATCAAGGGATCGATCCAAGAAGAAGATATAACAATTGTAAATATTTATGCACCCAACATAGGAGCACCTCAACACATAAGGCAAATGCTAACAGCCATAAAAGGAGAAATCGACAGTAACACAATCATAGTAGGGGACTTTAACACCCCACTTTCACCAATGGACAGATCATCCAAAATGAAAATAAATAAGGAAACACAAGCTTTAAATGATACATTAAACAAGATGGACTTCATTGATATTTATAGGACATTCCATCCAAAAACCACAGAATACACATTCTTCTCAAGCGCTCATGGAACATTCTCCAGGACAGATCATATCTTGGGTCACAAATCAAGCCTTGGTAAATTTAAGAAAGCTGAAATCGTATCAAGTATCTTTTTCGACCACAATGCTATGAGACTAGATATCAATTACAGGAAAAAATCTGTAAAAAATAAAAACACATGGAGGCTAAACAATACACTACTTAATAGCCAAGAGATCACTGAAGAAATCAAAGAGAAAATCAAAAAATACCTAGAAACAAATGGCAATGAAAACACGATGGCCCGACACCTATGGGATGCAGCAAAAGCAGTTCTAAGAGAGAAGTATATAGCAATACAATGCTACCTTAAGAAACAAGAAACATCTCAAATAAACAACCTAAACTTATGCCTTAAGCAATTAGAGAAAGAAGAACCAAAAAACCCAAAGTTAGCAGAAGGGAAGAAATCATAAAGATCAGATCAGAAATAAATGAAAAAGAAATGAAGGACACAATAGCAAAGATCAATAAAACTAAAAGCTGGTTCTTTGAGAAGATAAACAAAACTGATAAACCATTAGCCAGACTCATCAGAAAAAAAGGGAGAAGACTCAAATCAACAGAATTAGAAATGAAAAAGGAGAAGTAACAACTGACACTGCAGAAATACAAACGATCATGGGAGACTACTACAAGCAACTCGATGCCAATAAAATGGACAACCCGGAAGAAATGGACAAATTCTTAGAAAAATACAAACTACCAAGTCTGAACAAGGAAAAAATAGAAAATATGAACAGACCAATCACAAGCACTGAAATTGAAATTGTGCTTAAAAATCTTCCAGCAAACAAAAGCCCGGGACCAGACGGATTCACAGGTGAATTCTATCAAACATTTAGAGAAGAGCTAAACACCTATCCTTCCCAAACTCTTGCAAAATACAGCAGAGAGAGGAACACTCCCAAACTCATTCTATGAGGCCATCATCACCCTGATACCAAAACCAGACAAATTTGTCACAAAAAAAGAAAACTACAGGCCAATATCACTGATGAACATAGATGCACAACTCCTCAACAAAATACTAGCAAACAGAATCCAACAGCACATTAAAAGAAGCATACACCATGATCAAGGGGGGGGTTTATACCAGGAATGCAAGGATGCTTCAATATACACAAATCAATCAACATGATACACCATATTAACAAAGTGAAGGATAAAAGCCATATGATAATCTCAATAGATGCAGAGAAAGCTTTCGACAAAATTCAACACCCATTTATGATAAAAACTCTCCAGAAAGTAGGCACAGAATGAACCTACTTCAACACAATAAAGGCCATATATGACAAACCCACAGCCAACATCATTCTCAATGGTGAAATACTGAAACCACTTCCTCTAAGATCAGGAACAAAACTAGGATGCCCACTCTCACCACTATTATTCAACACAGTTTTGGAAGTTTTAGCCACAGCAATCAGAGAAGAAATAAAAGGAATCCAAACCGGAAAAGAAGTAAAGCTGTCACTGTTTGCAGATGACGTGATACTATACATAGAGAATCCTAAAGATGCCACCAGAAAACTACTAGAGGTAATCAATGAATTTGGTAAAGTAGCAGGACACAAAATTAATGCACAGAAATCTCTTGCATTCCTATACAGTAATGATGAAAAATCAGAAAGGGAAATTAAAGAAACACTTCCATTTACCACTACAACACAAAGAATACAATACCTAGGAATAAACCTACTTAAGGAGACAAAAGACCTGTATGCAGAAAACTAAAAAATAGTGATGAAAGAAATCAAAGACTATACAAACAGATAGAGAGATATACCATGTTCTTGGATTGGAAGAAACAACATTGTGAAAATGACTATACTACTCAAAGCAATCTACAGATTCAGTGCAATCCCTATCAGACTACCAATGGCATTTTTCACAGAACTAGAACAAAAAAATTTACAATTTGTATGGAAACACAAAAGACCCTGAATAGCCAAAGCAATCTTGAGAAAGAAAAATGGAGCTGGCTCCCTGGCTTCAGACCATACTACAAAGCTACAGTAATCAAGACAATATGGTACTGGCACAAAAACAGAAATATAGATCAATGGAACAGGATAGAAAGGCCAGAGATAAACCCATGCACATATTGTCACCTTATGTTTGATAAAGAAGGCAAAAATATACAATGGAGAAAAGACATTCTCTTCAATAAGTGGTGCTGGGAAAATGGACAGCTACATGTAAAAGAATGAAATTAAAACACTTCCTAACACCACACCCAAAAATAAACTAAAAATGGATTAAAGACCTAATTGTAAGGCCAGACACTATCAAACTCTTAGAGGAAAACATAGGCAGAACACTCTATGACATAAATCACAGCAAGATCCTTTTTGACCCACCTCCTAGAGTAATGGAAATAAAAACAAAAATAACCAAATGAGATCTAAGGAAACTTAAAAGCTTTTGCACAGCAAAGGAAACCATAAACAAGACAAAAGGCAACCCTCAGAATGGGAAAAAATATTTGCAAAGGAAGCAACTGACAAAGGATTAATCTCCAAAATATACAAGCAGCTCATGCAGCTCAATATCAAAAAAACAAACAACCCAATCCAAAAATGGGCAGAAGACCTAAATAGACATTTCTCAAGGAAGATATACAGATTGCCAACCAAACACATTAAAGGATGCTCAACATCACTAATCATTAGAGGAAGGCAAATCAAAACCACAATGAGGTATCACCTCACACAGGTCAGAATGGCCATCATCAAAAAATCTACAAACAGTAAATGCTGGAGAGGGTGTAGAGAAAAGGGAATACTCTTGCACTGTTGGTGGGGATGTAAATTGATACAGCCACTATGGAGAATAGTATGGAGGTTCCTTACAAAACTAAAAATAGAGCTACCATATGATCCTGCAATCCCACTCCTGGGCATTATCCAGAGAAAACCATGGTTCAAAAGGATACACGTACCCCAATGTTCACTGCAGCACTCTTCACAATAGCCAAGACATGGAAGCAACCTAAATATCCATCAACAGAAGAATTGATAAAAAAGATGTTGTACATATATCCAATGGAATATTACTCAGCCATTGAGAAGAATGAAATAATGCCATTTGCAGCAACACGGATGGACCTAGAGATTGTCATACTGAGTGAATTAAGTCAGACAGAGAAAGAAATATCGTATGATATCACTCTTACGTGGAATGTAAAAAGAAATGATACAAATGAACTTATCTACCAAACAGAAGCAGAATCACAGACATAGAGAATGAACTTATGGTTACCAGGGAGGAGAGGTCAGGGGGAGGGATAAACTGGGAGTTTGGGATTGACATGTACACACTGTTATATTTAAAACAGATAACCAACAAGGATCTACTGTAAAAGAAAGAAGGAGAGAGAAAGAGAAAAAGAGAGAGAGAGAGAGAGAGAAAGACAGAGAAAGAAAGAAAAACAAAGAAAGAAAGAAAGAAAGAAAGAAAGAAAGAAAGAAAGAAAGAAAGAAAGAAAGAAAGAAAAATGAGCAAGGGAAATTACCAATTTCATGAAGACCTGCCACAAATGGCTAATAAGAGAGAGTACACCTCATTAATTATTAAATAAATAAAAATTAACCCCCCCAAAATTTAATTAGAACAGCAGAAATTAACACATTGTAAATCAACTATACTTCAATAAAAAATTAATTAGAAAGCTTTCAGTCCACTATAAATTAGAAATATTAAATAACTCATCTAAATAATATTATCTTTCTTGGTTATGTATGAAATCTGTATGCATTAAAATTTTAAAAACATGAATTCCTAATGTAGAATAATGTCTTGCTTGACTCCCAAAAAGGAACTTTCCTTGTCCTCACTAAAAGTTTCACGGGTTATTCCCAATATCTGTGCTTGATTTTTTAAAGACAAATAAAGCAAAAAACCTAATGGTTGGTAAGTGGTGTTCTTATTTTAAATATTTACTCATTTAGTAAGTGAGTTAATGATTTGCCAACTATGAATAACTGCTTTTGCCTTCAAATACTTTTACGATATTAATATTTTGAAAAATTTCAAAATATCTTTTATTTGCTTAAATATTATAACTAGATGCAAATAACAACTGTTTTTGAAAATATTCCAAATAGCACCTGATATGGCTCTCTTTATTAGAGCAGGATAGCATGTGCTAAATAACATGTAAATTATATCCAAGGATTAAATTGGGGCTTACAGATAAGAACTTACTTTTATTTTAAAAGTTGCACCAGTCATCTCTCCTAGACATGGAATTATTTTCTCAGAATTCTTGGATCCATAAAAAAAAATTAGATTTTAAAAATGTTCTCTAAATACTATTTTCATGCTTATGTGGAACCACCTCGTCTCAGTTTGAGTCAATGAAAAATTAACTGTTTATTATGATCTGAAAGGCAGTTTTCCAGGGGAGCACTAATAAAAAATTGAAATAATTAAACCAAACTATAGCCCATAATCCCATGGGGTACTACTCTGTACTGCTCTATACCCACTCCAGTATAAATGCCTGTGGTTAGTTTCAACAGGCTCCTATAAATATAGTATACTATTGAAGCACAATTTTCCACAATGGGCATATAAAATAAAATAAAGTATATCACCTATTGTTGGCGGTAATTTATACCATATTCATTAGTAGTTGGAGAATATACATTCATTCCAGAAAACTTCCACTATAAATTTTCAGAGAGAAATGCATTTTCCTTGAGTGACATGTATGAAGTGACCCATAGTTTGTATTTTTGATAAAGATGAAGATCCTGTAAAATGTGTCTCTTGCCCACAGCTTAATTCATCAGATCTTTTCAATATTATGATTACAGCCCAGATAAAACTCTGTATGCTGTCTTGGCTACCCTACTATGAGTTTAAAAACAAGAGTTATTGAAAAGCGCAAAGGATTTCCTAATAAGCTAATTAACATGCTAAAGAGCTATAATACCTGATACCCAAGTCCATTGCATTGAAGAAAATAAGAAATCATTCTCTCTCTTTTCCTCTCACCAAGTGCCCTTCTTCACTAATGCTTCTCTTTTTCTTCCTAATTTTTAGAGCTTAGAATTCAATCCTTAAAGTTAATTGAGCTTTTGATTAATCATTAGGTTTACTTATGTATTGTATTTTCAAATTAAAATGATTATAGAGACTAGGTAGGTAATGTAAGTTAAAAAAATAGGTCAGGTGTGATAAAATAGAGAGCCCATGTCCTGTCTAAAGAGGGCAACATCCAGTGAATCATTCTTTTGGGAACTGAGGCATAGTTTTGCTAGAAATTGATTTTTCAGAACTCATAATCAAGGTAATTCAGTGAAATGATTTCAATTTTAAATGCTGGCAGCTAATTCAAATTTAATAAGAAACAAACAATATACAGTATGCTGGATCATACTTGTTGGATTAAACAATATACATTTGTTGATATACTCAGTCTTAAGTTTCTTACTTCTGTGTTATACAGACATAACCAGTGGAGTGTATACAATTATATCACTCTTTGTCTCTTCCCACCTATTATTAAAATGTTTATTTTTTTCTGGGGAAGCAGAAAAACTCTACAGTTTCTTCTTGTCAACAAGGAATTTTTAAATCCTGTATAATTTTACTTTATAAATCAACTGGAAGGCATTTTGAATCCTCGGTGACATTTGGTAATATCTTTGGACATTTTTGGTTGTCACAATAGGGGAATGGGTGTGCTCCTGGCATCTGGTGAGTAGAAGCATCTAGGGATCCTGTTAATTATCTTACAATGCACAGGACAGCCCCATAACAAAGACTTACCTGGCCCTAAATGTCATTGGTACTAAGGTTGAGAAATCCTGGTTATAATATCCTCAAATTCTTAATCTTTCCTAAAATTCTAATGAAAGCTTAATGTACGAGAAATGGGGTTGAAAAGAACTGAATAAAAAGGTGTGAGGGGAATTAAAGGGTGCTGGATATAAGATGAATGGTTCCCAATTTGTGGACTGTTTTAAGTTATTCCACTTCTCAACTGGTGAGAAACAACCTGGAACAGAGCTCTTCATTTTACTTCAATT
Organism: Aethalodelphis obliquidens; assembly: GCF_003676395.1. Taxonomy (NCBI): domain Eukaryota; kingdom Metazoa; phylum Chordata; class Mammalia; order Artiodactyla; family Delphinidae; genus Aethalodelphis; species Aethalodelphis obliquidens. Next base: position 26,028,005 of record NW_020837949.1, read on the forward strand.
TTATTGAAAAGGAAAATCATTCCTATTTATTTTTCTCTACCTTAAGCCTAGATGTTTGTTTTAAAGTATGATTCTTCCATCATGTTTAGAACTCATGCAGTTCTATTTAAATGTTCAATTTACTATTATTACTAGTACCAACAGCCCAAGTAATAGTCTAGTATTTCAGACATTTATGAATAATTGTGACATATAACAAATATTCAATAAATATTATTAGTATTATTGTTCAGTCCTAAACATCTGCATTTTTAGTAATTTTTTAATGGTAGTTCAGTCTTTTTTTTCCTTAGACTTTCCCTTTTTTTTAATTTTCATATACTTTAACTGAAAAGTTGGATATTTATTCCATAAGGTTTGAGCATGCTAAAATAAACAATCACATATTAAAACTGAAATATCATTGCAGCAGGAAATGAATTCATTTGGATGTATTTTTCCATCTTCCAGGTTATCATATAATTATTAGGGAACTTAAGTTCTCCTAACGAAAATATATTTAAAAGCAAATTTCCTGATGAATCAGCTATCTGGGTATATAACTAATATGTATAGACCCTGGAGTTTTGCTCCTTTCTTGAGCTCAGGAATCATTTAATGGGGCAGTTCCCTTTCTTGAAAAGTTTTTTGCATTTTCTAAATTCATAATCACTATAAATTATCTGCTTGCATTTGCCATAGAAATTTATATTGTATATTTCAGGGATATTGGGTATAGCTGTAATATTTTTTAAGGTTTCAAAAGGCCACTAGAGTGAGTCAAATTTTCTTAACAACTTCTGACAAGCATCAAATTCATTCAGACTGAGGAGTTAGTCACCTTGAAAATTTCAGTTCATCTTAATCTATGGCCAAATATACTACCAATTTCACGCAATTCATTCTCTTAAAAGTAGAGTTGAGGAGTTTTAATTTATTTGAGATATCTATTGGTGACTAGCTATACTTTTGTTTCTCTTATGTTGGTTTGGGTCTGTTAACAGTATTTAATTAAATTAGCTGAAATTGTCACTTCTGCCAGTTTGTTTAGGCATTATGTAGATGCAGGATTTATGTGAGTTCAGATTATCTGCATGTTAACTAAAACCCAAGAAACCCTCTGCTTCAAAGTTTAAATATTTCAGGTTCTTCCACCTTTGCAAAATTGAAGTATTTTAGATTACAAGAGAAAATTTTTATATTTCAGTCATGAATAGAAGTTATAAGAAATTTTCTCTGACTCTGCAGCATGTAATCTCTGCTAAATTTAAGGAAATGGTTAAAAAAATCAAGAGTTTTGTAAAATTATTTCATTAACATTAAAAAATAGTTATGCCAGTATACACAGACATATGGGCACAGTGTAAAGAGTTTTGAATAGTTCCAGATGATTGCAGCTCCTTGAAACTTCTGAAAATACAGAACTCACAGACAGTATAATCACATATTTGATGAACATATTCGGAATACTAGCACTTTTATTCCTTTTCTTTCAAACTCAAGGTGATTTATTTAGGACAAATAAATGAACTACTACTTCATGCCATACAACTTCTGTGGCTAACATGGAGGGAAAACATTTCTTCACACATAACATCCCTTGGTATTCTTTCTTCCCTTCCCTTCACGTGATGATGCCACTAATTTCCAAAGCTTCAAGTAAATGTGTCAATTTGTATGTGCATATATGCAGCTTGTTAATTCTTATATTATTATGAGTACTTAAACATAGCGACATTGAACCCTTAAAATTATCATTAATAATCCATTAATTCAGCTTGGATTATCTATCTCCATTTAACAAAGTTATTCCATTCAACTACTGTGAAAGCTCAGGTGTCCTAGGATTTTAACTCAAGGACTGACCCAGTACTGCCTTTAGATCTGGACAAGTGGGGCCTCTGCCCTAAGCCCCGCAATTCAGAGAATGCATGCCTTCCTTCCTTCCTTCCTTATCCCTTCCTGGGATAGAGCCAGCAGTGCCACCTGGGCATAATCCCCTAGACCAAACTGGCAGCCACATGAGCCATAGTGCCCATTTTTCTATTTGGGGCATTCTCTAACCCTCTATCCAGTATATGGGCTCAACCAGATGCCCCAAGGTGTTCTAGGAATTATTTAATCTACGTAGTCTTCTGTGGTCTCCATGGTTGAGCTCCAGGTCCGGGAAGACAGCCTAGCAAGAGGATTGCTCCAGATGCTCAGAAAAGTACTTCTGTAGGATTTCACAAAACTGAGCTAAAATAATTATGTAGACACACTGACCTGGGTGACTTTCACTCACATTGGACACAGGGTGAGTTCAGAGTTCTGGGCTGCTGATGGACTACCACTGACCCTTGGTGACACGACTTGCACGTGTGAACCCATGTATTAGCTCTTGCCCTTGTTCCAACTGTAGTGCCACCTGTAGTCTACAGCACATAATGGTGCCGAGGTGGTGGCAGGTGACTTTTAAAATATGTGCCCTTGCTGCTGATACCCAGAGAGGTCACTACTCCCCCTTAGCAGGCTTTGTGCCACCTGATAGGCACTAAAGTCCACGAAGCTTTAGAGATTCTTACTCATAACATTTATCCTTCTGACTGGCCTTCTTTTTCTAATCAATCAATGTGGTAATGTTACAATCTCTTGGATTGGACATAAGCTTTGCCAGACAGTTAACAGCATTGCTAACTTTATTATCATGGTATGGCAGAAGATATGAAACTGTGCATGAATCTTACTTTGGAAAATAATTAGAAAAAAAAATAGTGCCTGGAGTTGAACCAGAGGGGACAGTGCCTAGAAACTATGAAGAAATTTCTTGTGTAATGATTAGACAATCAACAAATACATAAGTACTTTACCCATAATTCTAATTCATCATCAATAAAACACTGTACCTCACAAGGGCCTGTGAATTTTGTTACACTTTTTTAAATTCAAATTGTTTCTGTAGACTGGGGCCCAGCACATACTAGGGGATGCCCTGGCCTAGCCATCTCTATCATTGGAATTTGATAGATATTACTATGTAATTTAAAATACTTTATCGAGAGAAAAGAAAAGAAAAGAAGACCATAAGGCAAGAAATAGACAAAGTTAAACATAAAAAAGAGACCATTTTAAAGACAAACCTTACAAATTCTAAATCCATCTTTTATGTGGTTTATTAATAAAAGATCAAAATTATTAATCCACTCTTTTGTTAACTTTTTCTATGTGTTTATATTGTGTTTCTATATCTGTGGCCTTTTTTTACTAACAAGCACAGGTCTTAAAAATAACATACTCTGGCCATGAAAGTGTTACTGGTGCCAGACTAGCCCTCCAGCGAAAAACAACTGAAAAAAATTTACAAAATATATATGGCAACTCTTTTAAGAGGACCGCAGGCAGGGAAAAGGACAACAGGTAGGAAAGTACATAGGTAAGCTGAGCAATCACCCTGGCTTTGTTCCTGGGAACACTTTCCAGGTGCAGAGAGCTGGAACCCAAACAGAGCACAGGGGTCCTGCTGAGCTGGGAAGGACCAGCTCAGATTTCCAGGCTGGAGCAGGCTGGAGTCTGCAAGACAGAGTACTACAGGAGAAGAGGAACTACAGAAATTTTGTATGGGCTCCTTCAGTATTTAAGCATATACTATGCTGTGCATACCCAGGATGAAACTCCATGAGGCTTAGCAGAGCACAGCTGCTGGGGGACACGATGATCTTATATCCCAGCCAATAGTTAGCCTCCAACAATATGTTAAATTTTTAACTGATTCTTCTTATCTGCTTGCGTGGTAGCACCCCTTTCTTCCATGCTCTGCCACAAATATGCCATTCTGTATGTGCTGTTACTCACAGGAAGAGCCATTTCTGATTTGTATTCCATGTTACTTAGTTGCCCGGCTGCTTCAGTTCTTTGATAGTCTCAAGAAGTTACGATTTTATAGTTTATCCAGCCATGTACAGTTGTTAGAACGGACAAGGCTCTTTCCAGTTTTATATATGCTAGGCAGAAGCAGAAATATCAGTCAGTTGACTTTCAACAGAGGTGCCAAAGTAATTAAATTGGGTAAAGGAATGTCTTTTCAGAAAATGATTCTGGCATAACTGAATATTCAAATGGAAAAAGTGGGCCTCAAACACTATTTCACACCATATAGAAAAATTAAATGGATGTGAATCATAAACTTAAATGTAAAAGTTAAAGCTCTAAAGCTCCCTGAAGAAAACATAGGAGAATATCTTCATGGCTTAGGGTTAAACACTGATTTCTCAGACTGGACACAGAAAGCAAAGCCCACCAAATTTTTAAATGTTAAATTCTATTTCATTAAAATTAAAGATTTATGTTCATCAAAAAGGCACCATGAACAAAATGGACAGGCCAACCACAATGGGAGATTTTTTAGTAGGAGAATTTTCACTGGGAAAAAGAATACTTGCAAAACACATAACTGACAAAGGCTTGTATTATGGCATATAAATAACTCCTACAGCTCAGAAACAAACAAACAAAAAATCTAACTCAAAAAACATGGGAAAAAGACTTGAAGGGACACTTAAAAAAAGAAGAAACATGATGACCTGAAGACCAATAAACATATGAAAAGCTGTTCAATCATTAGTTTTTAGAGAAATACAAATTAAAACCACAGTGAGTTATTTAAAGATATCTAATATAACTAAAATTAAAACAATGATAACAAATATGGGCAAAGATGTAAAGATATTGAAACTTTCATAAACTCTTAAAAGGAGTATGAAATGGTACAAATACTTTGGGAAAGGTCTGGCAGTTTCTCACAAAGTTAAACGTAAGTCTGTACTGTGACTCAGCAATTCTAGTCCTAGGTATTTCCCAAGGGAAATAAAAAAAAAATCAGACCACAGAAAAAACTTGAACGAGTGTTCATAGTATGTTTTCTCATAATTGCTGAAAAAAACAACCCAAACATTCACTACCATAAGAATGAATAAACAACCTGTGGTATATTAGTGAAATACTACTTAGCAATAAAAAGGGTAAAACCACCTATGCAATTCAGTAAGATACATGAATCTCACAAACATTTTGCTGTGCAAAACAAGATGGACAAACTAGTGTAAATAATGTATGACTTCATTATTATTGAGAAAAATTTGAATACAGGCTTTGGATTAGATAACAGTTTTGTTTCAATGCTGACTTTGAAAGTATAACATGTTCTGGAAGAAAATGTCCTTGTTTTTAGAAAAACACACTGAAATATTTAGAGGTATAGAAGGACTATATTTTTTAAAATAAATTTATTTATTCTATTTATTTATTTTTTGGCTGCGTTGGGTCTTTGTTGCTGCGTGGGCTTTCTCAAGTTGCGGTGAGCGGGGGCTACTCTTCAATGCGGTGCACAAGCTTCTCACTGGGGTGACTTCTCCTGTTGTGAAGCACGGACTCTAGGCACATGGGCTTCAGTAGTTGTGGCTCGTGGGCTCTAGAGCACAGGCTCAGTAGTTGTGGTGCATGGGCTTAGTTGCTCTGCGGCATGTGGGGTCTTCCCGGACCAGGGCTCGAACCCGTATCCCCTGCATTGGCAGGCGGATTCTTAACCACTGCACCACCAGGGAAGCCCAAGAAGGACTATATTTGAATATACTCACCAAAGTTTAAGAAAAATTAGAGTGTGTATGTGTGTGTGTGTGAGAGAGAGAGAAAGAGACAGAGAGAGAGAAATAAATAATAAAGCAAATGGAGGAAAATGTGAACAATTAGAAACTGCATAATGTGTATACAGAAATTTCTATTCTTTCAACTTTCCTGTAAGTTGGAAATTATATCAACAATTTAAAGGTCCAAAAATTAGCATGCTCTGCTTTATACAATTAAAGTGCATACAAATGTCCTTTAATACCAAAGTATTGTTTAATGCTCAAGGGAATTCCATAAAGTAAAGTACCTTACCCTCAAATTTTGACTGAGATGTTTATGTATCATAACCATTCATTTTTTTTTTTTTTTTTTTTTTTTGCGGTACGCGGGCCTCTTACTGTTGTGGCCTCTTCCGTTGCGGAGCACAGGCTCCGGACGCGCAGGCCCAGCGGCCCTGGCTCACGGGCCTAGCCGCTCCGCGGCACGTGGGATCTTCCCAGACCGGGTAATGAACCCGTGTCCCCTGCATCGGCAGGCGGACTCTCAACCACTGCGCCACCAGGGAAGCCCCATAACCGTTCATTCTTAATAGCTAGTAGGACCATGGATACCTAAGATGCTCAGCGTAAGGCTATCTCCCACATAAAACAGGTGAAACAGCATTATAGTAATTCTTTAAACCACCCTCCTTATGAATTTTGTTAAGACTTGAGACTAACTAATGAGACTGGAGAAGTAAGCCAAAGCTAGATCACCAACGATCTTGTTTATTTACTATGGCAACATGTTTGGATTTCATAATGAGGGCAATAGGGAGACACTGAAAGGTTTTAAGCAGATTTTTTTTCAAGTTCAGATGGACATTTCATAAAATTACTTTGATAAATTTGAGAACTGAAAATTATTGGCAGGAAAAGGGACTAGGAATGTGTTGCCATGATCCAGGAGTGAGAAAGTAGAGAAAATATGGACACTAACTGTATCTGTAAAATATTAAAAAGGTAAAATCAAAAAGATCTGTTATTGATTCAGTGTGGTGGTGAGGAAGAGAAAGAAGTAAAGCATTTATTTTGTAAGATGGAGAATATAACAGTAAGAACAGATTCAAGAAAATGTTTAGCTCTGCTACTGATTTATTGAGTTTCAGATCTCTGTAATAGCCAAGTTGAAATGATCAGCAAAGATTGAGAGTTCAAGAAAGTGATCTGAGCTAGAGATATTGCTTAGGAAGCCATCAGAACATAGATCTATCCTCTTGTGTGAAATATTGGGCAAATAACTCTTTAGTATAAAATTTTAATCCTACATGAATTTCATTGTTAAATGTCAGGTGGCATCATGATCATTCATTGTCTATTATCCAAATAAACAGATTAAAAATGATAAAATACAGATGAACCACTAGAAACTGAAAACATCCATTACAGTTTCTTTGAAAGAAATTTCCCTTTCCTTTGATACTTCTAATTTCAAGCAAATTTTGTTTTCCTGAATGTTAATAATGCAGGTTGTTAAATGAGAAAAATATCTGTAGGCCAATTTTCAAGTGGCTGATGCTCTAATTACCCAAGTTCTGTTACATTTCTTGACAGGATCTATGTTAACAGTATATGACATATGAAGTTTTCTCCAAATGTAATATCCCTTCAAAGATTTCAACAAGACATTTGAACCTGTCTAGAAAAGCAGAGGAAGGATAATGTAATCCTAATACATTTGAGATTCTTGATGGTATTAAAATTTTTTAGCCCAAATATGTGCAAATCCCCAACACAGAAGTACTTCAAGTGTTCAGCAAAGCCTTTCTGGTGAAAATATTAATAAAGCCAAGATGAAAATTGGGAGAAAAATCAGTTATTCACCCACCCTACCATCAGAGAATATTACCTGGAAATGTGTGTGTACGTGTGTGTGTGTTTGTGTGTGTGTGTGTATGTACATGTGTATAAATATGTATATGTATATAGATATAGATACAGATATATGAACACCAATAGGAACTTGGGAGGAAAGCAGTATAAAAAAAAGCTGGCCAGTGTTTCAGAACTGTCTCAACTACTTACTGATGAGATCAAAGTAGAACCCTCCAAAGAAGTAGAACATCCTTTTGCCTCTTGTCTTGGCCAATTAGGTAGATCTTAAACCCCTTTTTTCTGGATTTGGCTACTGATTAAAAAAAAAACTTCTGGTTTTCAGAAACTTTGGCCTGGCATAATCCATCCACTCTTTCCCTGTTCAGTACAGTCATTTTTACCCTATCTATAACAATTGTAACCATTCTGACAATATTAATCATGGAAATATTAAGCTTATTTATATGTTTATAATAAAATGATAGTTTTTGTATTTCCCAACTTGCTACATTTTTTAAACTTCTTTTCATTTAGGAATTAAGATTATCAGTGTTGAAAAAATGTCATGACTGTTGGCAATCTGAATACATTGCAAATTTGCTTACAGTACACTACGAAGATACGTTAAAAATAATATGCCCTACAATAACGCCTAATAGGTGAATTCGACTTCCAAGAGTAGAAAGGAGTTCTGAACATTTCCTACTATTCTTAAAAGATTTAAAACCATGGCCTTGGTGGATTACTTAAAGAAAATAAAATGTTCCTTTATTAAATTTAATTGAACATTATCCAAAAACTCACTTTTCCAAGGAGAGCAATCTGAGATTTTCTCATTGACAGTTAAACAATGCTTTACCACATAACTAGAGTGAAGAAAATAATAAATTATGCCATATGTTCTTATCTAGATCATGCCCCCAAAGGCCTAGAGAATGGGCATGGTTTTATAAATCTAAACAAATTAAATAAATGTTTTGCACTTGTAACTCTGTTACCTTTTAGCAAAAAAAAAATATGAATTACTGCCAGGGGAGCCACAGAATTAAAGGGATCCTGTAAACAAAAGAACAGAAGACTGTCTGCATCTTCAAACCAAATTAACAGAACACCAGACAAGTTAAAACAGATTATTCAGTTTATCAAAACAGACAGCTAACTCACTGTAGTTTAAATGCATGGACTATATATGAAAATATTTATAAATATAATCTTATTTTGATTATTAATGGAAAAAGACAAAACAACTTCTTCAATTTCTCAAGAAATTGAATATATTTTTAAGAGCAAGATGTAAAAAGTCTTGAATATTCCTTTCTAAACTTATTTCAGATTCTGTTTGTGCCTACAAACCCCAGTACCCATGTTACTTCTCCTTATAATCATCTGACTATACACCAGCACGTGTATCTGAGCCTTGGCTATGAGTCCCACACCTTTGGAGAATTATAATTATGTTCTTCCCAAGCTCCACCAGTTTTGTTTTGTTTTTAATTTTGTCACGTACAGAATCAGTCAAGTTTTCTAATTTATATACCATGAAAAACCAATACAATATTAGGAGCACAGATTTTTGTTTTGCCTATTTACTTGTTAATCTTGTTCTTTTTTTTCTACTTCCTCTGATGAATTTGTATACTATAGATTATAACTCTTAGGAGAGTTATAATCCCCAAATCCCCAAATCAGGACCAGTATTCTATTGAGACTCAATTATGTTTCTTTCTTACTTGAATCATATATGGTCAAGTGGTATGATTTATTTCTGGCCACCCATTACAAGTTATTTATGGAATCCCATCCCCTCTTTTACTAATCATGGACCTTGAAGGAAGTTTACTTCCAGAGCTAGTGGCATTAATGTGCACTTAACTCTTTTTACTTTTCAGGTCACTTAATTAACTCTTTTAAATGTTCATAATTTTTACCCAAATTACTTCATAGCCCAAAGAAAACATCTCAGGAAAGAAACAGAAATTTTCACCTTAAAGGTAACTAATAATTTGCTTTTGGATCCTTACCAGTTCTAGGATTTCATTTAAACCACATTTTTAAATCACTCAGCAATAAAGTCATATTCAATAAGAAGAAGCTCAAACCCATGTTAACAGGATCAAACCAAAGATTAGCACACTCCCAATCAGGCCTTTTTAATGATGAGGTACTCTACTCATTAAAATTTCAGTCATTCAATTCATTCAACAAATTTTGAAAGCAGATATTACACCAAGCCTGTGGGCTAGTTGCTTTTGTACATTATCTACAATTCTCAATTCTCTCCTTTTAGTGGTATAATATCATGTATAGCAATACACAACATCCCAAAAGGAAAGAAAGACTCTGTTGTCTGATACCGAAATAGAAGCAGTTAGAGAGGAGGGAAATAAGAACAAGAAGCCAAATTCTCTCATCTCTCCATAAATTCTTAAAATGTTCTCTCCCTCTTAAAAACAACACCACCACCACAATATTCAGGCCAGCAATGTAAGTGTGGAAGAACTGTAACTCAATCTTTTTTGGAAAGGTACCGTACCTGTGTCCTCTTTCCTCTACCAGAACATCTCAATGGATCATGACAGCACACCTGTGCTGTAAATGGGTTCCAGGTATGGTAAGACTTTGACCTTCTCATTCCTTGAAGTAGCTGGCTATGGCCTGGTATAGGATGCCCACAGTTAGTTGCCTCTACAAATATCATAAATTTTTATGAATGCCATGACTTGCAAAAGGTTTAGAAGCACCACTATATCCAACTGTCTCCATCTTCCTGGGCCAGCAAAAACAGACTGACTCTGATCACGTGTTCTTCAAAATCATTTTCTAATGACATAAGCTTCATTCTCTGTGTCCTCTGAGGCTTTACTTCGTAATTCTAAAGCTAAAAGTTAACCCTTCTGTCATCTGCTTCTATGAGGCAATGATTGTTGCTGACTGAATGGGAAAAGGCCCTGAATAAACTACCAGGACCAAGTACAGGTTAGTTGGCATATCACAGTAGTATCTTCCTATCTTTATGCAGTGTCTTCATCAAGAATCAATAATGGTTGAAAATTAACTGAAATATTTTCAAATTAGCTTCAGCAGAAAAAAGGGGGGTCGCCCTTCTAATCTATCATTCACGAATATAGGAATCAGACAGAATAAATAAGATTTATGGAAAAGACCTACCCAAGGACAAGAGGAATAATTGAGCCTTTGTGGGACTAGAACCAAGGTCACCCTCTCCATCTCTCTGTACCACTTGCTCTTCTTTCTAGATTTCAGATTCATTCTTCCTTCACTCTTCTCTTGTCCACAAGATTATTTTCCTAATTAATTTACTCTTGCATACTTCAAAAAGACAATTTTACACCTCTTCTCTCCTGATATCTCTAACACCCCTTTCACACATATCATTCTCAACTAAAAACCTTCCTCACACTCACTGAAAAGAAGTAATCAGAAAAGCACTTATACATTCCCCCTACCATCATACCGACCAAATGACCTGTGTCTGTCCCTATACACTCTGACTTCATTCTTGTTACAATCAATGAATTGCTCCCTGTCTGTGGTGAACCCCTTTACTGGTGAACTAGATCACTTCCTCTTACCTGAGCAAGAACATCAGTCCTGTAATTATCCCCTCTCTCTTGTGCCATTTTCCACTCCACAAGATCATTCCCATAGTCATACATACATTCAAGTTATATTTTAAATTATCTTCATTTAAAAAAAACTCCCTTCATCTATAATCCCCTTATAGCTTGTACTCTATTTCTCCATTCTTTTCTCAAAATTCGTTGTGACATTTGTCTTTACTTCCCTGTTTCTTATGCTCTCTTGAGCTTACCTCTACATCTTTTTGTCTGCACTAATCCAGTAAAACTGCCCTAGTCAATCAATCTTCTGAACTCTAGATACATATCCAAGTGTCTATTCAATGTACTGACTTACATGTCTAATAGGCATCCTATATTTAACATACCCAAAACCAAACTCTTGATTCTGCTGCCACTTTAACCCCAAACTAACTTGCTTCTCCCCAAGTGTCATCATTTCTATAAATGACACCACATTCACCTAAGTGGATTCATCTGGTAAATCTGTTCTTATCTAATACCCCACATCCAAACCAACAGCAAATCCTCTCAGCTCTACTTTCAAAATATATCTTGAATCTAACCATCATCCACCACTACTACCTTACTCCTTGTCCAGTATAACACTTTAATTGGCTTCCCTGTCTCCACTTTTTGTCACCCAGAATGATCTTCTGACAACATATATCACTCTCCCTCTCAAAACTCGTTTAAAGGTTTAACAGTGACACTTGAAAAAGTTCTGTAGTCCTTACCTTGGATCTCCAATCCCAAAGGATGTGTCTCATAACTACATCTCCAGTCTCATCTCCTACCATCATCTACCTTGCTCACTGTATTCCAGCCAAACTGGTCTCTTGCTTTTGAGCTTTCATGCTTGCTGTTTTCTTTGCTGGATCATTATTCTCCAAGCAATCCACATAATTTGCTCCTCACATCATTCAAGTCTCTTATCAAATGTCACCAGTTCAGAGTTAGTCCCTGACTACCCTGTTTAAGATAATACCTGTTTGCTATCTATCATTTTGCCCTGCTTTATTTTTCTTCTTAACACTAATTTCTTAACATTATGTATGCAATTATTTTAATAATCTATACATCCCAATAAATGTAAGCATAAGAGCATGCTTTATTGAGTGAAGGATTCCTCTCACCTAAGAGATAGTAAGTAGGTGGACAATCATTACTTATCCATTGAAAAATTCACACAAAATAGCCAACCTAATATTACCCAGTTCAAATACTGAACACAGTTTCATGAAGTCTCCATGTTTTCATGAAGTCTCCATGTCCCAATTCCATATTTCCAGGGCAAAGAAGTAATTGGCCAAATTTATCCTGGTCCCATCAGTTATACATCCCATTAGCCACGGTGAAAGGGTGGCAGCCAATACAGGCTCCACTGTACACACAGTTAGGGCTATGGGAGCATAATTTAAGAAAAAGGGATATGAATAGGCAGGAAAATTAAATAACTTGTCTTCACTTTCATCTATTCAACAAATATTTATTAAGTACTGAAAGTGTGCCAAGAATTCTAGAAAGTAGGATAGAGCAGAAACTTGCAAACAAGAACCTTTTCTCTTATAAAACTTACATTTAGTGAAGGGAGTTCCAAGTATATATGACTCTAACCTATGGTCCATGAATAAAAGAATCAGAGAGAGAAAATAAAATTGTTATACTTCATGCTACAAATATTTAAATGTATTAATTATAATAGGAATATTTAGAAATTACCATACCACTCCTTCATGAAGTGAATATTGAATCATTTTCACACTGGCCTTGACTATAATTTCATAGATACATTCTTATCATTGTTTCCTACATATTACTTATTTATAATTTATAAATATGAATATTTATTTCAAAAAGAATACAACTTTTAAAATATGTGGTATACATGCATTTGACTCTCATAACCACTACCACAATATAACCACTACTACATTTATTCACTGTTTGATCTTCAGCACGTTGCTCAGCCCCTCAACTTTATTTTCTTATCTATAAAATGAACAGGTTGGATTAGATGTTCAGAAAGCCTTTTTATGAGCTTTACAGATTTTCAATTTAATAAGAAAACTTATGGAGACAGACCACTCCATTCTATGAAATGTGCACACATTGTCCACCATTCTCATTTTATTAGAAGACCTCACTGACTCAAAATGCTTTGAATGGTTAATACTGCACTGTATAGAGGGCATAAAATTAGGGACAGCAAAGTGGATAACTACACAGAAGTGTTTTCTAAATAGTTCAATTATGACCAATTAAAATTTTGAGCATTCTAGAAATTCAAGGTGTCAAAATCCCTCTAAACTTGCAGACATAAACTGATGTACCATGGGTTAAATTCATCCCTCACATGTGATTTTGTGTTTTGTTTTGGTCAGCTCAGTTTGTTGACCTTGGATTTGAATGCTTTAGGACTTACACTCTCTAGTTCACTAAAGTCCATAACTCCCCATTATTCTACACTGGTCATTCACAAACTTGAGCATAAACCACAATCACCTGTAGAGCTTGTTAAAACACATATTGCTCTTGAGAAAGAAGAAAAAAGCTGGAGGCATCACACTCCCTGATTGCAAACTACACTACAACACTACAGTAATCAAAACAGTATGGTACTGGCAAAAAAACAGACACACAGATCAATGGAACAGAATAGAGAGCCCAGAAATAAGCCCATACTTATATGGGCAATTAACTTATGACAAAGGAGGCAAGGATATACAATAGGGAAAAGACAGTCTCTTCAGAAAATGGTCGTGGGAAAACTGAACAGCTACAGGCAAAAGAATAAAACTGGACTACTCTCTCACACTACAAACAAAACTAAATTCAAAATGGATTAAAGGTTTAAATGTAAAACCTGAAACCATATAACTTCCAGAAGAAAACATAGCTAATATGCTCTTTGACATTGGTCTCAGCAATATTTTTTTGGATATGTCTCCTCAGGCAAGGAAAACAAAAGCAAAAATAAACAAATGGGACTACATCAAACTGAGAAGCTTCTGCACAGTGAAGGAAACTATCAATAAAATGAAAAAGCCACCTACTGAATGGAAGAATATAAACAATATATCCGATAAGGGGTTAATATCCAAAATATACAAAGAACTCACACAACTCAATATCAAACAAACAAAACAAACAACCCAAATAAAATATGGGGAAAGGATCAGAATAGACATTTTTCCAATGAAGACATACAGATGTCCAATAGGTACATGAAAAGATGCTCAACATCACTAATCATCAGGGAAATGCAAATCAAAACCACGATGGTATATCACCTCACACCTGTCAGAATGGCCATCATCAAAAAGACAACAAATAACAAGTGTTGACAAGGATGTGGAGAAAAGGTAACCCTCGTGTACTGTTGGCAAGAATGTAAACTGGTTTAGCCACTATGGAAAACAGAAGGTGGTTCCTCAAAAAAAAAAATATATATATATATAGAACTACCATATGATTCAGCAATTCCACTCCTGGGTATTAATCCAAAGAAAACAGAAACACTAATTCAAAAAGGTATGTGCACCCCATGTTCACAGCAACATTCTTTTAAATAGCCAATATATGGAAGCAACCTAAGTACCCATCAATAGATGAATGAATAAAGATGTGGTGTACACACACACACACACACACACACACACACACACATATAGAATATTACTACACACGCCAGAATATTACTCAGCTGTAAAAAAGAATGAAATCTTGCTATTTGCAACAACATGGGTGGACCTAGAGGGTATTATGCTAAGTGAAATAGGTCAGACAGAGAAAGACAAATACTGTATGATTTCACTTATATGTGGAATCTATAAAACAAAAAATATAACAAAACAGAAACAGAGTCATAGATAGAGAGAATAGACAGGTGGTTACTAGTGGGGATGGACCTGGCGGGGGAGAAAAGAAATAGGTGAGGGAAATTAAGAGATACAAACTTTCAGCTGCAAAATAAATGAGCGCAGGGTATGAAATGTCTGGGGAATACAGTCAATAATTATACCTTTGTATGGTGAGAGATCATAACTAAACTCATGTGGTAATCATTTTGAAATGTACAGAAACACTGAATCACTATGCTGTATAACAGAAACTAACATAGTGTTGTAGGTCAATTATATTTCAGAAACAAACAAACATCAGATTAGTGGTTACCAGAGGTGGGGGGGTGAGGGCAGGGGGAACTGGATGAAGGCAGTCAAAAGGTACAAACTTCCAGTTATAAGTATTATAAGTACTAGGGATATGATGTACAACATGATTAATATAATTAATACTGCTGTATGTTATATATGAAAGTTGTTTTAAGAGTAAATCCTAAGAGTTCTCATCACAAGGAAAAAACACTTTTTTTTCAATTTCTTTAATGTTGTATCTATTATATGAGGTGATAGATATTCACTAAACTTACTGTGGTAATCATTTCATGATATATGTAAATCAAATCATTATGCTGTATACATTAAACTTCTACAGTAGTGTACATCAATTATATCTCAATAAAACTGGAAAAAATAGATAGATAAAAAAATTTTTTAAAAAAAAGATTTTTTGACCAGGACTTTTATGTGACTGCCTTATTTTTTTTGTTTCTATTTTTTGTTGTTTGTTTGTTTGTTTGTTTTTCATGGTACGCGGGCCTCTCACTGCTGTGGCCTCTCCCATTGCTGAGCACAGGCTCCGGACATGCAGGCTCAGCGGCCATGGCTCACGGGCCCAGCCACTCCGCAGCATGTAGGATATTCCCGGACCGGAGCACGAACCCACGTCCCCTGCAGCGGCAGGCGGACTCTCAACCACTGCACCACCAGGGAAGCCCATGTGACTGTCTTATTAAGACCACACAACTAAACCATATACCAAAAGTCTGGTGTGAGGATTCTCCCAAAAGGAATAGATATTCTCATAGTCTTACAGAAATACTATATATTGGGGTACAAAAAATTGTGGTTATCACTTTTATCTTTAGACCCTGATAGTGAGTTCATCCTCATTAATGACGGCATAGGCAGTATCATAATCTTCCATGTTATTTCTCACTATAATTATATATATATGTATAAAGCTAAATACAATATATATAATTGTACACATATATGTTTATCATTGTAGTGGACAGATGTTTATATATATATATATATATATATATATAGTGTGTATATATATATATATATATATATACACACATATATAATCATCTATCCACTAGAGTGATTCCCACAGCAGACATTATTTTTTTTATTTCTTTCCCTTATCCTCCTTAATTTGCCCAAAGAATCTGTACTGATTCCTCTTTTCCCAAAATTTACCTGTTCTTCAAAACTCTGAAATGCACTACTTCCTGACTTGGACTCTGGGAGAATCTTACCTGCAGTGGTGACACAGAGCTGTATTGCAGATATGACATGAGAGAATAACTGCTATCAAGATCTATTAGTCTGGATCGTAATATCATTTCACAAAAGAAAAGGTATTTGACAGATAAAGCAAACTATGTTGCCAGAGAATTAATTACTGTGGGCATAAGACCTGTAACTTTTTTGTTTATGCTCTCTGTACAAAACTTGTCTGTTTATTCAAAGAAAATGATGTGTGAAAATGTCGAAATAATATTAAGTGTCCAAATTTTAGGCTAATCATGATAATTATTGATAAATATCTAAATTCCATACAGGTTAAATGGATCTTTGCTTCAGAAGTTTAAGTCTTTTACAGTGCATCATGTAATTGATTTATTGTTAAATCATTAGAGAGGATCAGCATCACATTTCAGGGATTTAAATGTTTTAAGATCTTTACCTAAAGAAGCTAGCAAATTGCATTTTTATTTCTTAATCTTAGTTACTTAATAAATAATTTGGTTGATTTTGTTTGCTTTCTTTTGTTTTATCCATCACATCCCTCAGTCTTACGGCATAGACTCAGGGACCTAGCCAAGAGCTGGTGCCCCATGTGTGAAATCTGAGATGTAAAGGGAAGGGAACATCTCCGTAGTCCCTGCCTTTAACTCTATAGGATGAAGTGGAAGTGACTTGTGAAGACACACGTTCCTCAAGGGAACTTTGCCCTTTCTGTTGCTTTTATCTAGAGCATATTCACCCTTCCCTGTTTCTTTCTGGTTAACCTCTATACATTCTTTTTCTCTCAGTTCAGTCATCATAGCCCCTAATTAGGTCAACTTTCCAATTATATCCTTTCACAGCACCACTAAGCTCCCTTTATTGCACTTATCCCAGTTGTATATTACACTTTCATTATTAAATAATAATTTAGTTTATTTAATTAATGCCTCCCTCACCACAGAGGGTGAGCTTCCTACAGGCAATAGTGTGTTTTTGCCCAGAAATAGTGTGTTTTTGTTCACCAACATATTCCTGATAGTAATAACATGCCTGACATCTAATAGGTACAAATTCCATATACATATACCTATGTATGTGTGCATGTGTTAAATGGATGAATGTATGAAAATATCTTTCCTCTCTGTCTACCATTTGAATTGAAATTTCCAAAATTATAATCATTAATTATTATACAAATGAAATATGGACTTTGTCCATTTATTCCCAAATAAAATTAGAAATATTATCTAGAAGCTTTTTCCTAATAATATAGGCAACTTATCCTAAAGATATGGGTAGCTCATTAAATTTTAATTGAATGACAGGTAAAAGAGTACAGCAGTGCCCATCAAAGCATATTCAATTATGGCCTGAGCTGAGACCTCAGGACAGCAAGCATGGGCAATGAAAGGAAAAGTTGACCATCTAATTTGGTAGAGAGAGCTCTGAAATAACTGAGAGGACTCCTCACCATATAGTCTTGTTTAAGCCCTACTCTACTAGATGTTTGTTCAGATTTTTATTCTTGTTGCTAGCAAGATGCTAAGTATTAAAGACTAATATAATAACTTAAAAAGGAAAATAAATGTGACAGGACTTTTGATCCCCATTATAAAATTCTTAGTAATTTATAATATTTGATTAGAATCCTCTGCAATTTTTAACTCCATTTCAACAAATGACAGAATACCCTGGCCTTGAGAAGTGTTGTAAGGACTGCCGGATCTCACCTTGTGGTCTGCATAAGAATGGACATTGTATTGAAGGAGAAAAACCATATGATCATCTCAATAGATGCAGAGAAAGCTTTCGACAAAATTCAACACCCATTTATGATAAAAACTCTCCAGAAAGTAGGCATAGAGGGAACTTTCCTCAACTTAATAAAGGCCATATATGACAAACCCACAGCCAACATCATCCTCAATGGTGAAAAACTGAAACCATTTCCACTAAGATCAGGAATAAGACATGGTTGCCCACTCTCACAACACTTATTCAACATAGTTTTGGAAGTTTTAGCCACAGCAATCTGAGAAGAAAAAGAAATAAAAGGAATCCAAATCAGAAAAGAAGAAGTAAAGCTGTCACTGTTTGCAAATGACATGATACTATATATAGAGAATCCTAAAGATGCTACCAGAAAACTACTAGAGCTAATCAATGAATTAGGTAAAGTAGCAGGATACAAAATTCATGCACAGAAATCTCTGGCATTCTTATACACTAATGATGAAAAATCTGAAAGGGAATTTAAGAAAACACTCCCATTTACCACTGCAACAAAAAGAATAAAATATCTAGGAATAAACCTACCTAAGGAGACAAAAGACCTGTATGCAGAAAATTATAAGACACTGATGAAAGAAATTAAAGATGATACAAATAGATGGAGAGATATACCATGTTCTTGGATTGGAAGAATCAACATTGTGAAAATGACTCTACTACCCAAAGCAATCTATAGATTCAATGCAATCCCTATCAAACTACCACTAGCATTTTTCACAAAACTAGAACAAAAAATTTCACAATTTGTATGGAGACACAAAAGATCCCAAAAAGCCAAAGCAATCTTCAGAACGAAAAATGGAGCTGGAGGAATCAGGCTCCCTGACTTCAGACTATACTACAAAGCTACAGTAATCAAGACAGTATGGTACTGGCACAAAAACAGAAATACAGATCAATGGAACAGGATAGAAAGCCCAGAGATAAACCCACACACATATGGTCACCTTATCTTTGATAAAGGAGGCAAGAATATACAGTGGAGAAAAGACAGCCTCTTCAATAAGTGGTGCTGGGAAAACTGGACAGGTACATGTAAAAGTATGAAATTAGAACACTCCCTAACACCATACACAAAAATAAACTCAAAATGGATTAAAGACCCTAATGTAAGGCCAGAAACTATAAAACTCTTAGAGGAAAACATAGGCAGAACGCTCTATGACATACACAGCAAGAACCTTTTTGACCCACCTCCTAGAGTAATGGAAATAAAAACAAAAATAAACAAATGGGACCTAATGAAACTTAAAAGCTTTTGCACAGCAAAGGAAACCATAAACAAGACCAAAAGACAACCCTCAGAATGGGAGAAAATATTTGCAAATGAAGTAACCGACAAAGGATTAATCTCCAAAATTTACAAGCAGCTCATGCAGCTCAATAACAAGAAAACAAACAACCCAATCCAAAAATGGGCAGAAGACCTAAATAGACATTTCTCCAAAGAAGATATACAGACTGCCAACAAACACATGAAAGAATGCTCAACATCATTAATCATTAGAGAAATGCAAATCAAAACTACAATGAGATATCATCTCACACCAGTCAGAATGGCCATCATCAAAAAATCTAGAAACAATAAATGCTGGAGAGGGTGTGGAGAAAAGGGAACACTCTTGCACTGCTGGTGGGAATGTGAATTGGTTCAGCCACTATGGAGAACAGTATGGAGGTTCCTTAAAAAGCTACAAATAGAACTACCATATGACCCAGCAATCCCACTACTGGGCATATACCCTGAGAAAACCGAAATTCAAAAAGAGTCATGTACCAAAATGTTCATTGCAGCTCTATTTACAATAGCCTGGAGATGGAAACAACCTAAGTGCCCATCATCGGATGAATGGATAAAGAAGATGTGGCACATATATACAATGGAATATTACTCAGCCATAAAAAGAAACGAAATTGAGCTATTTGTAATGAGGTGGATAGACCTAGAGTCTGTCATACAGAGTGAAGTAAGTCAGAAAGAAAAAGACAAATACCGTATGCTAACACATATATATGGAATTTAAGAAAAGAAAAATGTCATGAAGAACCTAGGGGTAAGGCAGGAATAAAGACACAGACCTCCTAGAGAACGGACTTGAGGTTATGGGGAGGGGGAAGGGTGAGCTGTGACAGGGCGAGAGAGAGTCATGGACATATACACACTAACAAACGTAGTGAGGTAGATAGCTAGTGGGAAGCAGCCGCATGGCACAGGGATATTGGCTTGGTGCTTTGTGACAGCCTGGAGGGGTGGGATAGGGAGGGTGGGAGGGAGGGAGACGCAAGAGGGAAGAGATATGGGAACATATGTATATGTATAACTGATTCACTTTGTTATAAAGCAGAAACTAACACACCATTGTAAAGCAATTATACCCCAATAAAGATGTTAAAAAAAAAAAAAAAGACACAGGTATTTTTAAGCTTTAAACATGTATCACCAAACCAAATTCTAACATGTTATATTAAAATCACCAGCAGTGTAGGAAATGGTACTAAAGTTGAGCTCCCCAAACCCTTAAAGGATAGTAAGGAATTCTCTTTGAAAATCACTGGAAATATATATCTCCACCCATTCTTAGCAACACTGACTACAAACATTTTTATATTTGTCAATTTTACCAATGAAACTTTTTAATCTCATTTCATATTACACTTCTTTATTTGTGAGCTTGAGCATTTTTCACATATAAAGATAATATAAATATCTTCTTTGTTATCATTTTTTTAACCGCTATTTCTTGTTTTCTAAGAAGTGAAGCCCACTGGGTCTCTGCTCAATAAGAATGGGAGGGAAATTCCACATACAACTCTCCCTGTACTAAAATAAGATGGGAAGAGTGTATGAGTGAACCACTCTAAGCCAATGATGAATGGGACCTGGTCACACAAAAGCAGAGTACCATCCAGCATCATTTTGTACCAGCCTCCTACATCTTCCCTGTTGTCTTCAAAGAGAGTTCCTAACTCTTCACTGAGGTCTTGTGGAGCCCAACTTTTGTATCATCTGCCTAGTGCCTCTCTAGCTGACTCATCCTAGACTACCACATGAGTCCTGCAAAGAACTACATTTTCTGGTTCTCGCCCTCCAAATGTGAGCTCATTTCCCTGGATTTAGTCTCCAGCTTACCCGATTTACAGTAGCCATCTAATCCCTCCATCAATACCCTGTACACCTGATTGGAATTACATGTCAGGTCATTCTTTCCTTTCCTAGCTTACCTCCCCAACACTGTCCTATTGTCACCTAAAAATGACTGGAGTGAGATAAACATTTTTCCATTAGACATATAGTCCTCTCCAAGACATCTAATAATCTGAGAGACAATTCTAGAAAGATGAGATAACCAATAATAAGACTACTTAAGGCCATGTTAAAATGAAGAAATCGGGGATATTTATCTTGAAATGTTAACTGGAATCAGTGTGCGTAAAAGACACTGAAAGACATGGGAACTAAAGACAAGAAAACCTGTTAGAAGGTTGTTTCTCATTCTAAAAGAAAGACAATGAGTCAGGACCAAAACAGTGGCAGGGACCATGGAGAAGAGGGAAAAGGAAAGGGATTTCACATGTAGATTAACAAACATACTGAGAAATTGGCACAGAGGGAGGAGGTAGAGGTAGGAGTGATGGAACCAAAGGAAGAGCGAAACCAAGGATGATTCTGAGGTTTCTAAGGGACCTAGGTTAACATTTATCCTGTCAATTTATATACTTCATATGCATCCAAGCCAATTATTTTTACTCTGTGTAAAGGTTATTTCATGTACTAGAAAACCTTTCAAAAAATGTCTGACTCAGGTGATATTAGACATCAGAACATCTAATAAAACTTGGAAAATACTGAGAACATGTTACAATTTCGAGGACACCAATCATTTCAATCTTCTAATTAGAAACATGGCTTAGAGTGTCTTGTTTTAAATGGATCCCATTTATTACTATATCCTTTAAATGAATCCTGTTTTAGTCCTGACATTTTAGCAAGAAGCTGAATGGAAAGTTAGTTAATTGGTTCATTCTGCAATGGGAGCATAGATACCAATTAGAATATAGGCTCTGAAAGTTTAAGGCTGGCTACACTGCAGGTGGAAAAGGGACCTCCAAGGTATTTTCTAGCTTACCTCTTATAATAATCACATGTAAACTAGCTATGTCTCAAAACCATAGTTTCTGGCATGAATTAATTTATTTGTATTTCTTCTGTATTAAATTGTTAATTTGTATTAAGTAAATCTTAACTGTATTAAGTAAAAGTTACCTAATTGGTCAGTATTCCTTCGTTTCCCTCCTTCCATCCCTCCCTCCTTCCCTCCTTCCCTCCCTCCCTCTTTCTTTCTTTCTTTCCTTTCTTCCTTCCTTCCTTCCTTTTGGCTGACACATACAAGAGTCAATAAATAATACTGGTGGAAGAGCGTAGAAAGGCAATACTGCACAGCAGATTCTGTATTCCAACCATCCTGGATTCAAACCCGAGCTGTGCTGCTTCTCAGCATCCTGACCATGAATAAATTACTTATTTCTCTCAGATTCATTATTTTCTAAAATAGAGATAATGATAATATTATAATAACATCTGCTTTGAAGGGTAGTTGTAAAATTTACATAAGAAAACGAATGTAAAATGCCAATATGCCTAGCATATAGTATACAGTCCATAATGATTAGCTATTATAATTATAAATCGTAATTTGCACTGACATTAACTATGAAGGTAAAACTCACGAGAACTTGAAAATAAAAAATGCAAAACTGTCAAAAAGATACTAGCATCGTTTTGAAGAAGTCTCTTTTTTCTTAGCCACCTCATCTTTACGGTTGATTAATTGTAAAAAGGCCCCAATTTGCCACCTTTTCCTACATCCATAGCCTTTATCCCATGACTTTGCAGCTCCTTCCTTCTGAAGGTATAGAGTTTGGCCACGAGAGTAAAGCAGAAGTGACAGAGTGCCAGCTCCAAGCCTGGGCCTCAATAACTTTGCATATTCCTCATGCTGTTTCTTGGAAAGGAACCAGTCCCGCCTGGTGCACTGTAGGATGAGAAATCATGTGGATCAGAGAGCAGATGGCCAGCTGAGATAATTAGACAAGCCAGTCCCCAGCTGATCTGCAGCTGACCACTGATGGGGTTCAGGGTAGGCTGCCCCAAGATGTGCCATTCTGGCATTCAGATTATATGGAGCTGAAAACAAGCAAGGCCCAAAAGACTCAGGAAGAACCCCTGAACTTCCCCTAACTGACTAAAAGAATGGAAGATGGAAGGCCTGTTCCAAGGAGTTATTACCACAGATAACTGTGGTAAAGTATGAAACAGGTGTGGTAGACAGGGAGGAACCTAGCAAGGCCCCTTTGATCAAAGTCTTCTCTGGGTCCCATTGTCTGTAGATGACCCAGCAAACATTTGTTTACCAAACATTAACTTTTTTCAACTTCCTGTGAATTTCCTTACTTCCCTTTGAAGTCTCAGGCCCCTAACTCCTTTTCCTTAGTCCAAAATGACATATATACCTCATCTTTCCTTACTGTCTTGGGAATCCTTCATGTTTATGTGAATTCCCCATAGGTACCTAATAAATTTTATTTTCTCGTTAATCTGCCTTATGTCATTTTAATTATTTGACCAGCCAAAAGAACTACAAGGTGAAGGGGTGTGAATGGGGGAAATATTCCCTTCTCCCACACCACAGACACAGTAGAGAGTGGCCCAGTCAGGCCCAGATGAGCAGAAACACCAAACCATGAACTTATAAGCGAAAATAAATGTTTGTGTTGTATATCACTGAGGATTTTATTTGTTTGGTATAAGGCATTTTTGTGGCAATAGATTATTGGTCATTCTCTGTGTATATAAGAAACTGAACACACCTTTGATGAAAGAAGTGGGGAAAAATGTCTGCTTTGTGAATAAAGACTTAAAAATCATCATAGGAAAAGGAAAAGGCAAAACATCGTAATTTAGTTACCATTTGAGCACTTACTGCCAGACAGTGTGCTAAATAATATATGTACATATAAATATATAATATATATCCATAAAACATACATAATTTCATTTAATTCTTATGAGAACCTTTTGAAGAAACCGATCAGAAGGAACCAAAGCTGAAGGAGTTTAAGTAACTTAGCCAAGCTCTCACTGTGGTTTCTGCTCAGGTTTGTCTGACTCCAAAAATGTACTTCAGTTCTTCTGTGATACTCTCTTCCAGTATAGATTTGTTCGTAACTCACAAGGTCTCTGCATTTGTTGACTGGTACCGGTCCGTGGCCTGTTAGGAACCAGGCCGCATAGCAGAAGGTGAGCGGCGGGCGAGCGAGCCATCACTCACGTTACCGCCTGAGCCCCACCTCCTGTCAGCATTATGGTGAGTTGTATAATTATTTCATTATATATTACAATGTAATAATAATAGAAATAAAGCTCATAATAAATGTAATGCACTTGAATCATCCCCAAACCACACCCCCGCCCCCTGGTCCATGGAAAAACTGTCTTCCACGAAAACTGGTCCCTGGTACCAAAAGGGCTGGGGACTGCTGGACTAGGGCTTGATTAATACAGTTTTATCAATGACTTATACATGCAATTTCCAAGGTGATCGTGAATTATTACCCTAAACTTTTTGGCTCTATTTACTAGAACTGAAGGACCAAAATCAATAATCCAGACAAGTGCAAATAAGGAAAAACACTTTCTAGTAAATACATCCTTTTTTTATAGTTAGCAAAGTAATAAATTCTAAAGAATTTCAAAGCACATATACAATCTGAGGAAAACTGAGAACTAATCTAATCAGTAGATTTATAGGGACTGGGACAAACCAAGTGAAGGAATACTTAATTGTTCTGCCTTCAGAGCCTTCAGAGAGCATCTTCTCTTTTCTAAAGGCCTGAATATAAATACATAAGATAATTTTCTGGAAATCATTAGAAGAGAAGCAGACAATGTAAACAGTTGAAAAAAGAGAATACACTCCCCTTTGGAAGAGATGATCTTGCAATTTTATAACATGGGAATATTAGTGTATAGTGATTCTGAAAGAATTTGGGTATCCAACTGAAAGAAAAATTGTCATCAGCTTTACTGAATGAAACGTCCTCGCACTGTTTACTCACCAAAGGAAAGGAAAACTCTGTTTTATGTTCTAGAAGCTGCCAGTCATGCAGCACTGAACAGGAGCCATCATATGAGTCACTTTACTTTCAGCTATAATCTCTTTTCACAGTGACAGATGAATCACAGAAATCAATCTCAACTCTGATTCCGAAAAATCTTCTGTGGGGATTTTTATTTGAAAAGAGTAAAGATGGGCAACCTAAAATTTCACATTAGGAGGCAGACAAAATGAGTGTGAGCCTAAGCTGGTGCAGGTGGGCATGGAAAAGGTTTCAGAGCTCTGTTTGGCATGTTGGAGACAGTTCAGGCTCTGGGATAGAACAGATGAGTCCACATCCTGTCCCATGGCCTACTGGCTGATTGAGTAGCTAAATTAGTCAACCTCTGCCAGACTTAGTTTCCTCATTCAACAAAAAGAGAAGACAATAACATCTACATAGCAAGACTGTGATGAGTGTTGAAGAGCATATTTAGGCTTTTTTCCCCACATTCTACTAAAAGCACTGATCAGGAATCAAATAAGCACTAATCAATCCCACCATCATTTTACACTATATTACTTAGTGCTATAAAAATTTTTTTGCCATTTTCTGCATGAATGTTTATTCCTTCTCCCTAATTAAATGGCTATTTCCAAAAAGCATTGCTTTCTGTTTCTTTAATGTACTGTTCAGTTCTGAATACTTTGAAGACCCTATCTCTGCCCACAGAAGGAACTCAATAAGTGTGGTGTCTAATTATCGAGCTACATGTTACAAAGAAAACAGTGAGATGTTGCTGATCATGTTTTTATACGGATTCAGAAGGCACTATAGGAATCATACCAAAAACAAAAAAAACAAAACATGTACCAATGCTATTTCTGCTCATTAGTAAAGTTTTATATTATCTCCGTGGTTCTTTCTCCTGAACCCGTGCTTTATGGATGGTCCCAAGGCATACAATTTGTTTCCCAGTCATTAGTAAGAATTAGTGAGGTAATACTGAGTACCTCAATGGAACTTTTGCTGAATACTCTTGTCTGTCTACTTATTAGACAAAATTACTGTCAGGTTAAGAAACCTCTTACTGGTTGCTGAGATCCCGTTGCTACTTATTAGAAAATTCTGGAGCCTGGAGCAATACAAAAGGAAGGTGTTTATTAAAGTTCACTTTTTATGCTGAACAAAAGTTCCGTTATTAGCACACATTGAGGCATTTCAGTTTATACTAAATTAGATGCCTTTTAAAAAAACACCCATATTTAATGGCATTAAATGAAAGCAGTGGTTGTGGTTGAAGGGATCCTTGCTCTGTTATAAAACCTCTGATGAATGATTTTGTCTTGCTATAAATAAAATGCAATGTAAACATGCCCCCAACTTTGGCTTTGGTTTCTTTTATTCCATTTTTTCAGTCTCAGCACAGTAGTGTGTGTGTGTGTGTGTGTGTGTGTGTGTGTTGTGAGCACACAACTTTCAAATGATTCCAGATACGTTACATATTTTTAGTTTAAAAATCCACTAATTAGCAGGCTTTTTATACCTAAGATGTTCTTATAACGTGAAAAGAAGAGTGAAAACATGAGGAAAACAGTTATACTGAGTAAAACATTTTTAAGCCCTTCCTCTCCAGATGCACAGCAAACTTTTCATTTTAATATACAGGCATTAAAGATAAGACAAGCATATCATTAGAGAGTTATTTGCCAAGCCCTAGGAATTGTTTTTATTTTAATACTTTGACAATATTTATCTGCATTTCTTAAAATACAGAGATCTCAGTTTATTAATATAGTGCCATCTTCTGGTAAGTATTATGAAAGGCAGTTGGTTTCACACCAAAATAGTAATATTGAAATCATTTAAAGAATTTAATGAAAAATTGATCCATTGTAACAAATGTCTAGAATTGCATTCTATAGGGCTTTCTTAACATTTTAGTGTTACATTAATTTGCTACTAGTTAACCTTGACTTTTAACCTTTTCCAAGATGTTTAAAGTTATTGCCAAATTGCTACAACATGGCATAAATTCAATTAATCCAAACTGTAAGATGAAGTTACATATGTATATTTTTATATATAATATATAACTTTATAAATTTATTTTATATGTAATATAAGATACATGTCTATATAAAAAACAAAATTTTCTTGGATAATCATAAAAAATAGAGTGTATTCTACTATACAATGGAATATAATAATATATATACACACATACATACACACACGCATGCATGCATGCACACGTGCACACACACACATTTATATAAGTCTACATATATAAGACCCAAAACATAGGAACTGGCCAGCATTAATAGAAAAGCAACACATGAAAAATGGACTGCTTTTCTAAATATCTCACCAAAAATTAAAATGCAAACATAAAACTGAACAAAATTTCTTAGCATGTATGAAAGAAAAAGGGCCAATAACTCTAAAATATAATCATAATTATCAATGACAAATGCTAACCTCCTTAATATGTTAATAATTCTAATGAACCAATTAAAAGAAGGCAGTGACCACATAGAAAAATGAGATTAATAAAATTTTATAAGTGAGGAAATAAAAACTTAACAAAGAATAAGTTTAATAAATAAACCAAAAAATATTTTTACCCTCATATACAATGAACTGTAAGCTAAAAAATAAAACATCAGTTTTTAACTACAATTTGAGGAAAAAACTGTAAATTCATTACTTTAGGAGTATAAATGTGTACCATATTTCTGAAGTTATTTGGCAATATCCACCAAAAGTTCATTTTAATGTATATATCCTCAGATAATAACCAAATGTGTGAGAAATATGTAAAAAAGAAAATTTAAAAATTTTAGTTTTGGAAATTCCCTGGTGGTCTAGTCCTTAGGACTCTGTGCTTCCACCGCAGGGGGCATGGGCTTGATCCCTGGTCAGGGAACTAAGGTCCCACATGCTGCGTGGAATGGCCAAAACAAAAACAAACAAAAAAAATTTTAGTTTTGTTTGGTTTGTTTGTGTTATACATAGGGAATATTTGGAAACAATCTAGATATCTTAAGATAGAGGATTATTTATATTCACTGCAGTGGCTTTACATGATAGAAAGATACTATTGACAGAATGATGTTCACAATATATTATTTGAAAAAAGAAAATAAAATGAACACATAATATGTACATTATGATCCATGAAAAATGATCAGTGGAGTATATCAGTTACTCACAGGTCATCTCTGGGCATTGAAATTACAGATAAATTTATCTTTATACTAATCTCTATTTTCTATATTCTAAATAGTAACTTATTTAGAACAGAAGAACTTTTTAAAATGACAACTGTCGTAATTCTTTAATTTTCAAGCACATAGAAAATGACATAAATCGGTAAATAATTATTAAGAGCCTGTATTCTGTGGAGTTATGCAAAGTATAACGTACACACAGTACAACAGGAATTAAGATTACAAATCAATAACATAGCAGGGTAGAAAAGTGCTATCTGAGTGAATATATCAGTCAGGACATTTTGGCTTTCAGACTTTAAGAAGCTGAAACCTTGTTGAATGTGCTTAAGTAAAAACAAACAACAACAAAAAAAAACCATGGGGTGGGGTGGGAGGCAAATTATTTGCTTACACAACTGGGATGAGCAAAAGTCAGGCTGGCCTTAAAGATGACTGAAAAGAAGGACTTCAAAGCAGATAGATCTGGCCTCTGCTTCTGTTCATCGGCCATCCTCATTATTTCATGTCAGCTTCTCCATACAGTGGTAGCAGGGAATGGTCCTGAGCAGCTTAGGGCTCATACCCATGTAATTCCATTTAGAGGACTGTAGTTAAAAAAACTTTTGACTGGTTGAGCTTGTGTTATATCCATACCCTATAGCCCAGGGTGTAGGTTAACGTGATTGACACTCCCCATTGCTAAAAAATAATACTTGACACTTGTTAAAATGGTAAGGAAGACTTCATTCAGGACTATTGTGATAGATATCGAGAATATCACAATAGAGAAGAGAGATCAGCCTCAACTCTGAATACAGAAAAGACAACTGGAGATTTATAGTCAATAATCAGAGTGAGGGGTCACTGGATGGAAATTACAAAGAGGAGACATCAAGGGTAGGGGAATTCTTGCTAAACCCACTTAACAGGATTCTTGCTGAAGGCAGACCATGGTGATCAGATATCAAGGGTGCAAAGATTCTTAATAAGGAGACTTAACAGGATATTCTTGCTACAACTGAACTAGGCAGGTTGCAGACAGGGCCCAAGGACAAGGCCAAAGAGTGGGCTCTGAAGACCTTGACTAAAGTTTGGTCAAGGAGAGAGTCTTTGTTACCACTAAAATCTAATTTTTGAAGGAGGAAGCAGGGTATGGGAACAGAGTTCTATTCAAAACAAAGAATAAGAATTTAAATATCATGGTGCAACTCACTGGATGCTTGTAAGAAATTACTTGTGGGAAAGAATGCTTCCAGCTTAAAGACAGTTAAAGAAAAGATGAGTGTAAATTTGATACTGACAAGTAATTAGCATTTTATAGGCAGAGATGAGAACAGGAAGGAAGCTACTGCTAAGTTGTGAACAAAGACAAGAAAGTAGGAAAGGAGAGATGAACCTGTATAAGTTCAACAGTTTGGCTGGAGTGTAGGATTCATGTAGAGAATTAATGGAAGATAGCCTATAAAAGTCTATTAAACCTAGATTGTGGAGTATCTTGAAATTCCAGGAAAAGAGTCTGAAGTCAACCTGACTTCTCATATCAGAGTACTTCTACCTCCAAGAAAATGTGGTAGAGCCAGGCATGCTTGGAGCCATAGGACTAATATGGCAAATCTTCCTGGACATCAAAATTACCTCAAGATTTGGAATGAAATATTAGACAATTTAATCAGGAAGTATTTTTAATTACATTAAAACAAATACTGATAGTAATGTGGTTAAGAATGAAAATTAACTTGCATTTTAAAGCTACAAGATAAGATTTGAGGAGGACTGATAAATTCTTTGCCCCCAGGATCTTCCAGTCCCCTCCTATCTTCCATTTGGGTGGAAATTCTTCAGAACTTTGCTGCAATTCAAGGATGTGTGAGCATGAACGTGGAATAAAGAAAAAATGGTATTATATAAAGATTAATATAGTAGCAATATATAGAATGAGTAAAGGGGGGGTAAGAATAAAGAAATGGAAGCTAGTGAGAAAAATATTCTTATAATTCAGTCATAAGGTAAAAGAATATGTATCTGAGTGTTGGCAATGGGAATGGAAAAAAGGGATGATTCAAGAAACACTGTAAAGGAATAATAAAAATGTACCATGTTTTTAAATAAAATTCTAATCACTTTAATAAAAATAATTTTAATACTATGTTGTTAAATCAAACTGACACTAGGTCATACCTTCATGAACAATGCCTGTTTAAGTCCACTGGGTTATTTGGCCCAATGCACCTTTTTCTCACCTCTTTTTGCTTATTTGCCACAATACAGGAGAGAATAGGGCAGACGGTTAAGAAGATAACACCCATGAACTGTCACAGACATTGGTCTCATCCCACTGCAAGTCTTACATGGCAAGAGAAGCCACATTTAACTAATGAGCAATTCTTCATTCCCTCCAGTTTCAACAATATTTCACTTTCCCTTTGGGATGCTAAAAAAAAAAAAAAAAAGAAGCTGATTATAAGAGGTGATCAAAAATCTGAACTCTTGGGTAGAGTTCTCATGCCGTGCCTGAAGAAAGACAATATAAAGTTTAAAGAAGGGACAAGAAAAGGTAGGTAAAATGAAGAATATGTGGAAATTTTCATATGAGGAAGTGGGATTCATGAATCAAAAAAGTAAATTTGAAAGGGAACACAACTGAATTCTATAAAAGAATGAGAACGATAGAGATAATAGATTCTGGAACAAAATAGCACCTCCTATGTACTAAGAAATTGTATTTGCTATAATCCATTCTATTTTGAGAATAAAACTGGTTATTATTATTCTGACATTTCAAATCAAGAAACTCAGGCTCAAAGAATTTGAGGATTATCCCATAATGAGTGAATGAAATAATGCCAGGTGATATAAAAGAAATTATCACTCTATACCCTAGTGGATGAAGACAAGAAGTATTAGAGGCTAAAAATAAAATTAAATGTAAGTAAATAAAAATTCAAGGAGAACTCAGATTCATGAATGACAGCTGTGCCATGAATAGTACGTATATGTTATGCAGGTTTTTGGAGTAGAAGGCTAACCTTCTGAGATTGTGGCACAGAAAATAATTGCGAAGGCTTTATAACACCACTGTCTTGGCTCTCTCAGAAACAGAATTCTGAATGTGCTATAGCCTCAAAGTTGTTAATGTGTGACAGATATTTATCAAGTATCAAGCTTAGGATATTTTAATTCTATCAACATTCCTAATAAGACATTACTATGAATAATCAAACACCTGTGTTCTCAAAGATTGTTTTTCTTTTATACCTACTTGCTTTTCTTTGTCCTAGAGACCTAGAACTATACTGTAATGCTATCCACAGGATCCATGCCGTGAGACTCTATCATAAATGAAGCCTTGGCACAATGAGATCCTTTCGGTATTTCCAGTAATAAATCTCCTTGGATAGGGTCAAAAACACATGCACTTTATACTGAATTCTGCATTCTCCACAGTAGTGCTGTGAGGCTCTGGCCTTACATCATAAGTGTGAAGGTAAACCCTCAAAAAAATGTTGATTTGGATGGAAAACCTAAGAATTATCTTTAATATGACCATGTAATGCTATGCAGAATTCTGAGTAGCTATTGTACAACAGCATTCCACTGTCTCATGAGATCTATGTACCAAATGATAGCTGCCAACCAAGTTGAATCCAAAGCCAATTTCTAATTCATGACTTCATAGGGAGCTGTGACATATGCTCATTTAAAAATCTGCTACATAACAGCACATTCTGTACCACTCTTCTGTAATGTCAGTACAATACTGCCAAGCACGAGAGTGAAGCATGAGTGTCGACACTTAATTATGAATATTAAATTCAGTCTCCCATTTCAGATCTATATCAGATGTCACCACCTTCAAGAATTCATAAATGAGCAACTCTCTTCCTCTAGTCAATGTAATATGAACTATAGGATGAGAAATATGTTAAACCACGCTTCTCTGGTTACACACCTGTAAAAAATTCTTTTGCATCCCAGAAGCTCTGGATCACAGAAATGTCTCAAATACTTCATCTATCACCATAATGTAGGTACCTCTAGGGTGTGATTTCAATAGTCAAAGGTGAAATGGAGCATAAGAGATCATCACTTCCTACTAACTGATGATTTAAATTGTTATGCCTCGTAAGCTTGAGCATTTTTCAAAATGAGAATTGCGGTGGCCAATTTTTAGGAGCAGCACAGTCTAAATTACAGCTATATATCTATATATGTGTGACTCTTCAAAATGGAAAAATATGAAAGGGTATGCTGGTGTTAACAGGGATATTTAAGGTCATCTTTTTGTTATTACCCTTGTTTATTTGCAGAAACAAAAAAAAATAAGGCTTTATATTCAGCCTTCTTTGACCACTTAAATTGTGTGCTGAAAGGTTAAAAGTTATATCAAAAGTTAAAGTTTTGCAATCAATTGTGTCTTAAACTCTAACCTTAGAGCTCAGCTGGCTGCAAACATTTTACTTCTTCTCTAGAGACTTAGTGTTCATGGCATTCATGCTGTGAAATCGTATTATAGCTGAGGCATTTGTACAACTTTCTGTAATAAATGGCTTCAGACAATGGCCCCTGATCTAGAGCAGATTTCCTAACAGAGAATTCTATAGCGGTTTATGGTACAGTGAGGGCCAAGATAATCGAACAAACGTGCTCCTCTTTCAAGAGAAAGTTAAACATTTTAGTCCCTAAATCAAATGTCATCTGCTTTTACCAGTCATGATTACATTTAATAACCAGTAGGCTATGAAACATTTTAAGAAATGTATGTATCATACAGTGATGACGTATATTGCCAATTCATTACTCCTCTTTTATTGCCATTTTATCATTCCTGACTAATTGCATGTTCTGACAGTTTCTATGAAATTTGTGATACTGAATAATAATTACTGACTATTCATCCAGCAGTGGTGGGAAACAGAGCCAGGGGAAAATGTGTCCCAGATGATATATCAGCAAATGCTATTTAGACTTTAAAATTTCATGTTAATTTGGGTTTCAGCAGTAATTAGGGAATTTATGCCTTAAAAATTTTTACTTTCATTGACATCCTTAATACTTTTCAGTGGTTAATTTTTTTTTAAGTTCCTTATTGATCATTTAAACAGAGTTAGCTTATCAGTACAATAAATTTATAAGCTTTGGTTTTTTTAAGGGAAATTTCTACCAATAAAGAATGCCTTGGGATTTGTTTTATCATAAAAGTTTTATTAGCAGTTAGTTCCTTCTTCAAAACAATTCAATCTTATTTCCTAGATTAATTTTCCATTTGAGTGTGGTATATATATATATATATATATAAAGGGAGAGTCTTCATGTAGACAAACATCAAAACCAAACTGTAACCTGCAAATGCCATACCAGCAACTTGCCCATCGTTAGTGACGTATCTCAACAGAGTTGCAATTCAATCACAAGCGACCACTTCAGTGGTTACACTTGAAATCCCAACGAAGTCTGGTTTTACCTATGGCTGCTCAGTGAAACTGCAAATACAATCCGCTAAGCTTTTACATGCATTCTAGCGCTTTAACTCAGTCATGCAAAGAACGCAAAGGCATCTGACCTGCGAAGCTGCCTGAAAATATGGAACTGTCTTTCTGAATAGTTTTTCTCTGAAATAACTCAAGTATGGCTTTGGTTTTATTATAGATTTCACTTGGAGGCAGTGAAGAAAATAACATGCTTCACAGGCTGTCCTTGCTAATCTAGCACACCTAGTCTGTGACTAAGGATAGAGTGGACACTTAGGAAATACTTGTTAAATAAAACAGCATTTGCATAGTAAAATCGAGTTTCAGTGATAGAGAAGTATCTGTATAACTCAAAACTCTGCAATGTCTACATAAATAGATATTTTCTTACCTTAGACCATCACAAAATTAAACAAGATGGAAAACTGATGGCATAAAATAATTGATGTGCTCATAACTGGTTGATCTATTTAGCAAATAAATAATAAGAATTTGTGATGTGTTAGGTACTAGGGATACTAAAGAAGCAAAACGAGCCCCTGATATCAATGGTTGCCCAGGTTTATAAGAATACTAACATTCTAAATATTACCTGGAAGACAATTTCACTTAATATGTCGTAATAACATTTCAATTTCTGCTGTTAGACAATTGGAGAATATGAATCTAGAGAGTGGCCTGTGTTACCTTTAGTATACCAGAAAGACATAAATAATAAGCAATAAGATTTAAATGGGGCAAGAAAAGAGAAATGCAGGCAAACCACTCTATTTTGTTATAAATATAGCTATTCATGCTCAGGCATATTAAATGCAGAGTGAAAATGATAGACAATGTCAGACTCTAGTATAAACAGCTAGGAATGGGAATTAGAGCATGAAAGGTCTCTGAGCCTCAGTTTCCTCATCTGTAAAGTGAAAGTGGTGTTTCTATATGATTTCTCAATACATTCTCAGATATGCATGTATTGAAAACTGTTAAGGACAGGGTAAAGTGATTTCATACCCCTAAATATCCAGAGCTACAGAGATACCATGAAGAGAAGAAAAAAAAAAAAAAAAAACTCTGAAAACCGGACAATAAAATCTCTCATTGATTTACTGCCACACATGTCCCATCATAAGTAAGATTATATTTGTTTTACAAACTATATGTTTGACATTTTTACTATATAGGATGAAATTATATCATATGTCATTTCCTTCCCAAGAATCATAAACTTGGTTTTGATTTTTCTGTTTATCTGTATATGGGCTAGAAAATCACCCCACTAATCACAGCCACAGTCTTTCTTAACATTTAGATGGTGGAGAAATATCACCAAATCAGCACATACTATGCACAAAACTGCCTACAGAGAAATTTCCTGCAGTCTTGTAAATGTGGAACAATCATTTGAGCAGTAGTCCCCAAATGGAGAGGGAAATGAACAGTGTTATTTCTGAACCAACAGGAATTTTTTTCTTTTTAAAGCGTCCTTTCACTCAGAATGATACCTTTATAATCAGAAAGGGGTTGTGGGTGGAGCATTTGTAATTTGGAAGAACACATCATCATGTGCGAATCTTCCCTCTTCTGCTCACCCACAGAAGGATCAACACAAGCACCCAGGAATTTTTGAAAAAATTCTCACTGGCAGGAGAACGGAAAGCCATAGGTTAAATCAATGTGGGGTGGTGTTGGAGGAGTTTTCTGAAGCATGAGTACTTTTCCCAGATTCCATTTAGCCCCACCCTGATAGGATTCATAGTCTCAAAACAGAAGTGGAAATAAGGTGTGTGTAAGTTCAAAGACTGCAATCACCTAGTACATTCCAATCTCCCTATCTGTATCCCTCCCCCTCCCCAGGTAAAACTAAGTAAGAATTTTCAGGAAAGGACTGGAGTCCATATTTTGAGAAAACTACAGATTCACTTTTATTTACCAATGTTTTAATCTCATTTTTCATCTTCATCTACATGAAAAATTGGCATCTCTTAGGCAGAATGATATTTTAAAATACACAGATGCTGCAAATAAAACATCTCGTGGCTGTTCAACAGAAGCATAAGGCCACTGAAATATATTAATTTTTCAGTACACGTGTAAATGTGGCTAAGCAACAATCTGGCAGAAGGACAAATACTCTCACAAAGAAAATACAACACAGTAAAACATAAACACAATTAAATGAACCAAATTATACCCCATCAATAGATGAGAGAGGCGTGCCATTGACTATGTCTGCATGGTAACTATACAGTCAATTTTCTGGATTGTTAAGACAAAATATGCACAAAAGCGTTTGGATGATTAACTGTGTATATTCGAATCCTATTAATTTAGCCAACATTTATTGAACACCTATCATATTTCATGCACTATGATAACCACTGGAATTACAAAGATGAAAAGAGGCATGGTCCACATACTTAAAAACCTGACATCTTAAGTCTTTTCTTTACTGCATAGGTTTAGGTGTATTATAGAGCAGCTTATATTTCTTGAACATCAACAAAAGTCTGATACAACATGATGTGTCAATGTTCTGCAATGTTCTTGCCTTACATGAGCATGTAAAGGTGATATTCACTTTATGCTCTATGATATTTTAGCAATATATAGACGGTAAAAAATATTTCATTTAAAAATGTCTTGTTCTTTCATTCAACAAATATTTATCAAGGGCTTATTCTGTGCCACATTCTGTGTTAGTAACTGGAGACAGAGCAATGAAATATCAGCATACTCCTTGTTTTTCAGAACCATAATTGTATATTTATTCTTTTCCCAATAACAAAGCTCCTAGAGCCTTCCATCTGGACAGATTCTTTGTTTTCCTGCTGTTAGAGTTTGCCCTCCTCCTGAGAACATCTAAACTTCTTCATTCCACTCAACTTATTTGGCTTGATTTCTATTTCCTTGCATATCTAATCTGACACACTAATATATGCTAATGAACCAATAAAATATCTGCCCCCTTCTGTGTGACATTTGTGCATTCGTGCAATGTCCTTCTAGAGATCATGTATTTAAAACCAAAGTGACTCTAATTGTAGGCATTTCAAACTCTGAGATACACAGTTTGAAGAAATGATTGTACTGAATTCAAAAGTAGTTACCTATATACCTATGCAGGGATTATACCATAGCCGCTTGGTGTTAAATGCTGTGAAAAGTATTTTGGTATTTACCTGCATTGCCCATCTCACAGTGAGGTGCTCCCAATACGACACTCACACCTTCTGTTTTGGAGACTCAGGCACAGATCTTTGATTGATGAATGTAATCACTTCATTACAGGAGTTTTTTTTCCCATCCTTCATGCTGTTGTGTCCTGCTAATCATGTACTAAAATGAGCACAGGACATCCATCCTCAAGAGTCTGTTTTAACAGTCTCTAGTTCAAACACACTTTATCAATCAAGTCTGCAGTCAGGGTAAACCAGTAATCGAAAATTCTTTCTACTACCTGTGATGAATTTCAGTGTTCTAAATGCAGTTCATTTCAAGGCCACTCCTTAAGGAAAAATTAACATTTATGTACAAGGAACTGTGCTACTTCTCTACATTTGCCATTTCATGTAGTCCTCTTTACAGTTATATGAGGTAGATTATGTATCTCCATTTCACAGATGAGGAAACTGGGATTAAAAGAGGCTAAATCTACTAGTGAGTGTAACAGCTAAGACTGGAGCAAGCAGAACAGATTTCAATGGTGCCAGAAATACACCCTGACCAAAAATACATCTGCCACTACCTACCACTGTGATTGAAAGTCTACCTTTAGTAAATGGTTCTTTGGAGTTCTGAAGTTATTTTTTTTTGACTTGATTTTTTTGCTTCATTTTAGAAGCTTATTAAATACGTGTGTATCCCTAAGAGGAATAATGTCTAAAGATTTTCACCTAAGTATTATTGGGCATTCAGATGTATCTACAGGAAGACTCTGTCTTATGAATCCTATGCCTTATATCTTTTTTCTTTTTTCTTTTTCTTTTTTTTGCTGTACGCGGGCCTCTCACTGCTGTGGCCTCTCCCGTTGAGGAGCGCAGGCTCCAGACGCACAGGCTCAGCGGCCACGGCTCACGGGCCCAGCCACTCCGCGGCATGCAGGATCCTCCCGGACCGGGGCACGAACCCGTGTCCCCTGCATCAGCAGGCAGACTCTCAACCACTGCGCCACCAGGGAAGCCCCTATGCCTTATATCTTAATTACACTAAAACTAAGATGTCATTAACTGGACAATGCATCAATTTTCTGTGTACTACTAAAAATATGCCAATTAATCATGACAGTGATGATTTTTTTATCATGTCGACTTAAAGTCACATCTCAACTTCGGAGATGTTAAAATGTGAAAAATACACTTATGCTTGACAAAATAACGTAGACCCTTTGAACATGAAGAAAGTAAAATAAGATTGAATTTAACTTTACCTGCTTCAACATTTTAATGAAGATTACTGAAATTGCTGGTTAATTCCTTCAACTGGTTTGGGAGACCATAATTTAAATAGTTTTGTGTTATTGCAGAGTTAGACTATGCACAATCATTATATTCAGGGGAATATAGTTACAAGTTTAATTAAGAAAATACTAATTTAATATCTATTACTTAATATTACTTTGCTCTCTACTATGTAAAGGCAAAACAGAAGAGACACAATATTCTGTGCTTCTTGGAATTTTCACTGAGGCCAAGATGAGGAACTGTTTGAGTTTCAGTAGGTAAATATACCATGACTGCATCCTAATTTCATTTATAAAGTGCTTCTGAGAACATTTCTGTATTCAGCTCAGACACAACCATCATTGCCAACCTTGTTCCAAGAACACCCCATCACTGCTTGTATAACTTTAAGTATCCTCTATATGTCCTCTCCTATAATTGTAGCCTTTACTATATCAACTACGTGAGAAAATTTTCAAATTACTTAGCTGAGAAATTTATTTCCTGTTTTAAAATATTATCCATTTATCATTAACAATTAAGTAAACAGCAGAGTAGATAGTAATAGAAATATCATAAACCTCAGAGCTGTAGTTGAATTTGGACCACCTTTTTCAGACTTGATTTCTTTAGTTGTAAAACATAAGAATTAAAAGAGATAACATAAGTGTCTGGTACTAGGTACCAATAATATTAGTTTCCCACATATACATGCTTTGTAAAGAGTAAGTTGTGTTGATTTCCTTAAAGAGTCCCTATGACGTGACATTTTGGTGCACCAGCAGTGAGTATGAGAGGACACAATAATGGTGGCTGAGATTGAAAAGAAAATAAATACACCTAAATTCTGTGAGATGCCTAAGCTATATTTTATATTTCTCAAATTGGCGTAAAAACTACTTATTAATATATACAATCTACTTCAAAAGACTCCTACTTAATGCTCACATTTTTAAAAAATTTGTTCATTTTTCTTCCCCCACTGTTCTTACTTTTACTTTTACTTCCTAACTCTGCTCCAAAGTCCCCATTACTGAATAGTTGTGGGTTTATTGACTAGTGCCCAAAAGAAGCCTTTCCAATTACTTTGTCCCACCTAAATCTTTGGATGAAAATCAAATATGCAGAAAACAGACTCCAATGGCCATTTAGTTCTTATCCCCATAATGGGAAAAACTAGAAGGTGTTTTTCTTAAAACTGTCACTCACCTAAGCTTTTCTATTCATATTTAACATAGCTACCTTGGATTCAATGGGTTGCAAAATTCTAGACAAGTTTCAGTGCCTGTTTAAAATTAATTTAGATGAACAAAAATTCTTATTTGTTATTTTCTGGTCCCTGAATTAATTTTTCAAAGAGTTATCACTTGAAGTCTTCTATAGTAATCAGGATCTTAGGTACAAGTTAGCAGCTGTTTAGCGACAATCCTCAAGCAGCAGTTTGATGAGGATCCCTCCCCCCTCATCATACTGGAAATGTATCTGCAAATATTCAATCTCAATTTCACACTGAATTTTTATTATGATTTCTTATTTTGGTTTTAGACTACTTCTTATAATTTGGTAAATAAATATCCACACTTTATTTTTCCATATTTTAACTGCTATTTCATGCATCTCCCTACTTTGTACTTAGAATATAGAAAAAAAATCAGTACTGATTAGTGAAAATTCATAGTTCTGAAAAAATTTAAAAGAAGTAACATCTGTACTTTTTGTTTTGCTTTCAGTATTTCAAAACAGGCAGAACTTTATCTAATAATTAGTTTTAGGAAACAAGTTTTAACAAGTAGACAAAAAACTGAAACACCTCAAATTCATTTTTCTGATATGTAATGATTAGCAAAATCCCTACAACTGTTTTTGCATGATTCATTTCTCAGCACAGCACATCTACTTTTAGAAAGAACAGTGAAAGTCTTCTTTATATTAGTTCTTTTCAGAATTCTCGCATAACAAGGTTTTACTATACAGTCACCTAGCTCCATGGTTCCTGCTCTACTTTCTTCGTATTATATTTATATTCTCAGCAAGGAGTGCTACTATTTCCTAAAATATATAATAAAGTTTTATCAGCTGGCAGTCAAGTTAGTTATAAACTTGAAGCTATTATATTTGAAGCAACTTGGCAATTAATACCAAATTACATCGACAGGTTGTATTAAATATATTACTCAACATAAACCCTTCTGGCTCAATTAATTGTTGTATAACAGAACTTTTAACTTTAAGGATTCCCATACTGAGAAGCCAACAATATTTTGTTTCAAATGAATAATTTTTTTCCTTTTAAGCAAGTAACAACATTTCCTATGGTTAATTTACAATAGCACTCTTAGATAAGCTCTTACCTTTCCAATGTTCTAATCTCAGCAGAGATCTCACACACTAATCGGCAGGGTCGGCAGGTTGGTGAGGACCCCATCTCTACACCCCTAGTTCCTGAGCACTACCTAAAACACTACAGTGGGGAAAACTGATCTCACAGAAGTATTTTCAAGGCAAAACAAAGTACTTTAGAAGCACTGACTCTTGTCCAACCACCTATTTTACAAATGAGGAAACTGAAGACCCTCCCTCTTGTCCACAGAGACTTCTGTCCTGTTGGCTTCTCTTAACCTAAGGAAAAACATTTTTTGAAATCAGATCTTTTTATGTACAATAAATATTTCTTTTCTCAGAGAAAAAAATGTTCAACTTTCACACATGGGAACTTATAATTGCTTGAAAAATTTTAAGGATTTTTGATCCAGTTTAAAATTAAAATTATTTTACTACTTATGAAAATGACCATTTCCAGCCAATAATAAAAGGAATTCCTAATGTACGCCAGGTATTTCATTAGACATTGAGGACCTAGAGATGAATAAATATGGTTCTCTCATATGAAAGATCTTGTAGTCTAGTGGAGGAGGCAAAATGACAACGTAATCCACTATACTAATGTCATAATAAACGTGTAATGTGCCAAAAAGCACAGAAGGCAGAATAGCTGTCAAACAATTTAGAGTAACTTTTATAGCTGAACATTCTTCCTTCTAACCCTGCTTGCTTTTTAAATAAATACCATGTAAATCCCAGTATTTTTAAAGTGATGGCTTTGGAACTATGCTATATGGAATTTCATCAAACAATGTATTATATCCATAATATATAACACATTGATCCCCAGTATTCCCTTATTTAATAAATCCATCATTACATTAAAGAAGATAAGAGCAGGGTTTTTAAATAACTTTTCTTTAATAAATTTGTGATGTTGATTACTTTTCAAACATTTTGTTCTCAAGTATTCACATATCAGTAGTATTTACTGGGTCATAAATTTAAATCAGTCAGTAAATCATATGACTCAACTTTGTGAAAACTTTCTAGACTTCTGAATGATACCCATCCCAGGGTGAAAAAGCTTCACTCCAAACTACGTAGGGCTTTGAAACTAAAAAAGAAGTTGAATAGGCTTTCATAACTTCGTTTCTATTAAAAGTGTGATTAGGCAACTCTCAGGTAAGCTCGTTCTCCAAGGAGGAGGGCTATGATAAATACTTAAGACTTTCAGTTGAGATTCCCAAAGGGCTACACTGTAGTGTAAAGGCAAACTGGAATTAGAACAGAACTCAAAAATTCTGAAATGGTTTAAATCCATGTATGGATAAAGGTGGTTTCTTTGCTAACAAAAGGAAATTAAATTATCTCTGGAAAAAGAAAACATCATCTATGCCTCTATAACTTTTCCTACAAATTTGTGGTATTCATCAAATGACAAAAAAAGCAACATCAAAAGCCAGATTATAGAAAAAGATCCACAGGTAGTCCATTTATATACTATAGTAATCAAATAGGAACTTTACAATAACTTTGATTAATGTGTCCAAGAAAACAAATAAAATGAAAAATTTTACTAGGAAAATGAAATCCATTAAAAATAATCAAGTGGAAACTCTAGAAAATGAAACATACAATAAATTCAACTATGAATTTAATAGATATGCTTAATGAATGATTAGATGCTGCAGAAAAGAAAATTATTAACTAGGAATCAGAGGAGCAGAAAAATAAAGTCGGAAAAAGAATTAAAAATATAGAGAAGAGAATGAGAGTCATATGGGAACACTGAAAATATCTAACATGTATGAAATTGGAGTCCAAGAAGCAATGGAAAGAAAGAATATTTGGAGAGATACTGGACAGGGATTCCAAGATGGATAAAAACTAGCTGCAAACTTCAAACATAAAAGATATCAAAAAGCTTTGAGATCAAAGAGCATAGGCACCTGAGCTATACAACTGCTAAAAAAGAAAAACTTAAAAGAAGATAGAGGGGCAAAAAGGACACATAACCTTCAAATGAGTGACAGACAATAAGACTGACAGCTCACTGAGCAGACATTATGCAAGTCAGAAGACAATGAAACGACAGCTTTAAAGTACTGAAAAAAATAAATGCCAACCTAGACTCCTTTGGCCAGTGAAAACATCCTTAAAAGGATGGTGAGATGAAGAAATTTTCAGATTAAACAACATATGAGAAAAGTCATTTCAAGGACAATGATACTAAAAGATATAATAAAGTTGTTCCTCAGGAAGTAGAACTTCACGAAGAAGCACTTCACAAAATAGAAGCACAGTAATGCAAAAGGATGGATAAGTTTTGAAAGTATAGACCTGAGAGTAAATCTAAATGAATATTGACTGTTCTAAATAAGAATGTCTTGTGGAGTTTGAAGTGTATGTGTGTACACATATGTGTATTTGTATATATACATATATGCATACACACATACATACATAAATGTATGTGTATTTGTACATGTTTATATATATATCATTAAAATATATGACAATAGCACAAAGTTTAGGAGGTAGACAAATGAACTTAAAAAGTGTAAAGTCTTTGTAAAGTCCAGGAATTGATAAAAATATTAATAAAAAGCAGACTGTTGAAACCTCTAGGGATA
Source organism: Aethalodelphis obliquidens (assembly GCF_003676395.1). Taxonomy (NCBI): domain Eukaryota; kingdom Metazoa; phylum Chordata; class Mammalia; order Artiodactyla; family Delphinidae; genus Aethalodelphis; species Aethalodelphis obliquidens. The sequence goes on from NW_020837949.1 coordinate 26,071,360, forward strand.
TCACTTAAAGAATAATAAATATATGTATATAATTAAAAATCTAATAGAATAAATACTTTAAAAATCTAATAGAATAAAGAAAACACAATTGTTCTAAAAGAAAAAACAGTGGAGGGGGAAAAAATAAACAAAACCAAATAGAAAAACAGAAAAAATAAAGATAACAGATTTAAATTCCACATGTAACATTACTCGTATGTATTATATGAAATTTAAATTGAATAAATACTCCAAAGTTTTAAAAAATTGTCAGACTGAATAGAAAAGCAAAATCAAACTATAAAAACTATGCTTACAATGGATATGCATTAAATATGAAAAGACATAGAAGTTTGAAAGAAAAAGGATGAAAAAACATGCCATGGAAAACTAGACATAAAGAGAAATATCTCATAATAATTGTATTAGGGTTCTCCAGAGAAACAGAACCAACAGGAGATATAGATATAGACATAGACATAGATATAGATATATAGATATAGACACAGACATAGATATAGATATAGACATACAGAAAGAGACTTATTATAAGGAACTGGTTCATGCAATTATGGAGGAGGATAAATCCCAAGTCCTCAAGGCAATTAGGCAGAAGGAGTTCTTTATTACTCTGGGAAAAGTCAGCCTTTCTGTTCTATTGAGACCTTCAACTAACTGAGTGAGGTCCACCCACACTGAAGACAGCAATCTACTTTACTCAGTTTACCAATTCAAATATTAACCTCATCCAAAAACATTCTCACAGACACACCCAGAATAATATTTGACCAAATAACTGGGCACCCATGGCCCAGTCAGGTTGATATGTAAAATTAATCACCAAAACAATGAACAAATAAATTCAATTGAAAGATATAACGATTCTAAATTTGTATGGACTTAGTAGTATAGCACCAAAAGAGATGAAGCAAAGTCTTAAAGAACTGAAAGGAAAAATAGACAAATTCCAAAAACACTGAAAAACTTTAACATAAATTCTTTTGTAACCAGTAGAAAAGAAAGCCAAATGACCGACAGAAAACTACAACTGACAAAAGACATAATTGACAGATATGGAACGCTGTCCCTAACAATAAAACAATACATTCTATTTCCACCTACTCAGAAATATTTATATAGAAGGCCACATATGGGCCATAAAACAAGGCTCTTCAAATTTCTAATGATGAAATTGATATCTCTGATTATAGTGGAATTAGTCAGAAATCATTAATATATATAATAAAAATTACCTAATTTTGGATAGTGAGGTAGCACATATCCAAACACCCATACAACCAGAGAATTAGTCAGAATGGAAACTGGAAAGTATTTTAAACATGGGAAATACATAAAGCAGTGCTTAGAAGGAATTATGCAGCCTTACTTCTAAGTGTTAGAAATGAAGAAAGGCTGAATAGTAATACTTTATTAGCTTACATCAAGAATCAAGGAAAGGAGGACCTTCAAGATGGTGGAAGAGTAAGACGTGGAGATCACCTTCCTCTCCACAAATACATCAGAAATACATCTACACGTGGAACAACTCCTACAGAACACCTACTGAACGCTGGCAGAAGACCTCAGCCCTCCCAAAAGGCAAGAAACCCCCCACGTACCTGGGTAGGGCAAAAGAAAAACGAAAAAACAGAGACAAAAAAAGTAGGGATGGGACCTGCACGTCTGGGAGGGAGCTGTGAAGGAGGAAAAGTTTCCACACGCTAGGAAGCCCCTTCACTGGTGGAGACAGGGGGTGACAGGGGGGAAGCTTCGGAGCCACGGAAGACAGCGCAGCAACAGGGGTGCCGAGGGCAAAGTGGAGAGACTCCCGCACAGAGGATCAGTGCTGACCAGCACTCACCAGCCTGAGAGGCTTGTCTGCTCACCTGCCGGGCCGGCGGGGTCTGGGAACTGAGGCTCAGGCTTCCAAGGTCAGATCCTAGGGAGAGGGACAGCCTCTTCAATAAGTGGTGCTGGGAAAACTGAACAGCTACATGTAAAAGAATGAAATTAGAATACTCCCTAACACCATACACAAAAATAAACTCAAAATGGATTAAAGACCTAAATGTAAGGCCAGACACTATCAAACTCTTAGAGGAAAACATAGGCAGAACACTGTATGGCATAAATCACAGCAAGATCCTTTTTTGACCCACCTCCTGGAGAAATGGAAACAAAAATAAACAAATGGGTCCTAATGAAACTTAAAAGCTTTTGCATAGCAAAAGAAACCATAAACAAGACGAAAAGGCAACCCTCAGAATGGGAAAAAATATTTGCAAAGGAAGCAACTGACAAAGGATTAATCTCCAAAATATACAAGCAGCTCATGCAGCTCAATATCAAAAAAACAAACAACCCAATCCAAAAATGGGCAGAAGACCTAAACAGACATTTCTCCAAGAAGATGTACAGATTGCCAACAAACACATGAAATGATGCTCAGCATCACTAATTATTAGAGAAATGCAAATCAAAACCACAATGAGGTATCATCTCACACCAGTCAGAATGGGCATCATCAGAAAATCTACAAACAATAAATGCTGGAGAGGGTGTGGAAAAAAGGGAACCCTCCTGCACTGTTGGTGGGAATATAAATTGATACAGCCACTATGGAGAACAGTGTGGAGGTTCCTTAAAAAACTAAAAACAGAACTACCATATGACCCAGCAATCCCACTACTGGGCATATACCCTGAGAAAACCATAATTCAAAAGGAGTCATGTCCCACAGTATTCACTGCAGCACTATTTACAATAGCCAGGACACGGAAGCAACCTAAGTGTCCAGAGACAGATGAATGGATAAAGAAGATGTGGCACATATATACAATGGAATATTAGCCATAAAAAGAAACGAAATTGAGTTATTTGTAGTGAGGTGGATGGACCTAGAGTCTGTCATACAGAGTGAAGTAAGTCAGAAAGAGAAAAACAAACACCGTATGCTAACACATATATATGGAATCTTAAAAAAAAAACAATGGTTCTGAAAACCTAGGGGCAGGACAGGAATACAGATGCAGACATAGAGAATGGACTTGAGGACATGGGGAGGGGGAAGGGTAAGCTGGGACAAAGTGGGAGTGGCACTGACATATATACACTACCAAATGTAAAATAGACAGCTAGTGGGAAGCAGCCTCATAGCACAGGGAGATCAGCTCAGTGCTTTGAGACCACCCAGAGGGGTGGGATAGGGAGGGTGGGAGGGAGACACAAAAGGGAGGGGATATGGGGATATATGTATACATATAGCTGGTTCACTTTGTTATACAGCAGAAACTAACACAACAATATAAAGCAATTATACTCTAATAAAGAATTTTTAAAAAGAAGAATCAAGGAAAGGAACGATATAGTAAAACTCACCAATAAAAAATAAATACAACTAAAAACAGAAATCAGTGATATGGAAAATAAATATACAACAGAGAAAATCAAAATTATTAAAACCGTGTTCTTTAAAAAGATTAATAAAATGATGAGCCTCAGGCAACACTACTCAAGGGGAAAAAAACAAGGAAGATATAGAATAACAACATCACAAAGGAAAAAGGGCAGCATTACATACCCCACAAACATTAAAAAAATAGTAAAAACTACTTTATGTCAATAAATTTAAAAATTTAGAGGAACTGACTAGACAATTTGTTTAAAAACTCAACTTCCGGGCTTCCCTGGTGGCGCAGTGATTGGGAGTCCGCCTGCCGATGCGGGGGACGCGGGTTCGCGCCCCGGTCTGGGAGGAGCGTCTGGGCCCGTGAGCCATGGCCGCTGAGCCTGCGCGTCCGGAGCCTGTGCTCCGCAACGGGAGGGGCCACAACAGTGAGGGGCCCGCGTACCGCAAAAAAACTCAACTTCCAAAATATCAATAGCCCTTTCACTGTTAAAGTAGATTAATCCATAATTTTATATTTTAAAAAAAAAAAAGGTCTAGGTGGAATATAACATCGAACAAGGGTGTTCACAATCACATCTACTCAACATGGCACTGGATGGTCCAGCCAGTAGAAAAAAACAACAAACAGTAAATATACTTCTCAATTCAATATTTTGTTTGTTTGGATTTTTATGTACAAAATCATGCCATTTGGTAATAACAACAGATTTCTCTTTTTCCTTTCTAATATTTGTAACTTATGGCATCTTCCACTAGCTTCCAGCACCATGTAGGACCCGCTTCTAACCTTAAGCCTAGTTAAAGAGTCTTCTACAGGACTACCCAGAAAACAGTATGTGTCTCCTGAGGTTAGAGGTAGAACAGTTGACTGGAAAGTCTAAAAGGCAGAGACAGCAGATAGCTGGGCCAAAGGAGCAAAATGAGCAAAGCAGAGGTTGCTGCCATGTTAGGCATCACTTACGCCTCTAGAGTTTGCACCTGGTAAAGAAGGCAGGAGCTCTTCCTGTGGATCAACAGAGGAACATGTGAGAGAAAGGCAGACTGAAGCCATTGGAAATTTTCTTACAGTGAAAATAATAATAATGATAATGAATACTACAATATGTTTACCATGGGATTAGTGGACGGATATATGGAGGGATAGATAGGCAGGTAGGCAGGCAGGCAGGCAAATACATAGGTATATAGATATGATTCCCTCTCAGCAGCTCTATGACGTTACTTCTATTTATTATCATCCCACTTTCAGATGAGAAAACTGAAGCAAGAGATGTTAAGTAACCTGTCCAAGGTCACATAGCTAGCAAGTAGTAGAACCAGGATTTGAACTCAGGCAGCCAAGTTCAATGTTTCTTTAGCACCACACTGCACAACATAAACAGAAAAAGTCCAGGTAAAGTATATCCCCAGAAAACCAGGAGATGGTAGGAGGAAAGGTAGGAGCCAGAGAAAATTATACCCCTACATCACAGAAACCTATGAAAGTGCACAGGAGAGAGAGAGCGTAAACACCTACCAGCTCAGAAACAGAAAGTTAACTTGGCAGTATCAAATGAGTACATTTATTTGACCCCCCTTTTACCCCTCTGTCTTTCCCCAGTTTGACCCTGGAGGAGTTTGGAACTTACAGTTCCGGGAATAAAATACTACCTTCTTTAACTTTCTCTTATTCACTCAAAACACTTTAAAACAGAATCACAGTTTTAAAAACAGCTTAATTCATATTTTTCAGATGATTCTCTTATTCTGACTTCTCTCTAAGAAGAATTCACACCATTTCTTTTAGTTCATTATAATTTGCAAGTTTCTAGTCTCTGGGGGGGTGTGTCCTTAGCTATAAAAAGGATCAGATGTTTCTATTTGGAAATATGGGATAAATAAGAAGAGACCTTGGATTAGTTGTTCTGTTTTTCTAACAGTTCTTTTCTTGCCAAACCAATTAAGTAAACAAGCTGTAGTTTCTACTCTAAAAATAAAAAACTCATTTACAGTTGCCCAAATATGTTTTCCATTTCTTACATAAAAGGAAATACTCGAAGGATTTAATTATAACAAGACTTTGACATTTGTGGCATAAATATGATAGGTTGCTTAATGTTTATGTACTTTCTTTAAACACAGAAACAAATTAAAGGATCTAGCAAGCCAGCTTGAATGCTGTACTGCAGCTGACAAGCTGGAAATTTGCGACAATATAATTGTTGCAACTGGCTGACAACTCCTGGACAAAAATGTTGTCTTTCCTTATATGATTTTTTAGTGCAGTGGAGAAATACTGGAAAAATTAATATAGTCTTATGGAAGTGATAACTCTTAAAGGGAAAGAAAGATTAATAGCAGCCTATGTTGGGAAACGGCAAGAATCTACAAATGAGGGCCTAAAATACTGCTTTCAAAGGAATGATACTGAAGGCCCTCAACAGCTGCTTTTCACATTAGCCTAGAGATTTTAAAGTCCAATTGAGGCAGATACTAAGCAGACAAAGACTGGAAGGATCCTGTTGAGAAATGATCACAATGGGATAGCTACTAAGAATAAGAGCAAGAACATTAACCAACAAGGATTTTCCAAAGAAAGAATTTTCCAAATCCTAATGGAACATCAGCCAAAGTATCATATTTACCTGCTAACTCTAAATCTAATCTAACTATTTAATCTAAGGTTTCTCATAGAATATTTTTTAAAAGCATTTCCCACTTTTTCCTGCTCCTGAAGACAGTTCTACAAGGGGCTAACCAATCCTATTTAAAATCCAAATAGTGCCTCTAAAATAAAAAGCTTCATAGATTTACTCTATTGATGGATTCACAAAATGGTAACAGAGCAACAAAACTCATTCATCCACCAATATTATGCTCTTTTGCACTCTGTCTTGCCTTTATATACTATCATGAACAGTTACTTCAGCTTAGAATTAGAACACTCTTAGTTCGAGCTGAGTCTCAGTTTAGATGTTCCTTCCTCTAGGAATCTTTTCATGACTCTTCCAAATACTAGAAACTTATGGGAGAATCCTTAACTCTCCCCAAAATATAGGAATTGTGCAACTTGTGCAAAGCCTATCAGAAGAATCTAAATGTTTAATGTTCGTAATATTTTTCCATAGTATCCTATATTTCTCCTCTCACAATACATACTTAGCATGCACTGTATTGAATTCACTTATTTTATTCCTTTGCTAATCTTATAAACGCTATGAAAGAAGAAGACCTGCGTTTACTGTTCACTGTTACATCCCCAAAGCTCAGTGCAAAGCCTGACACACAATGAGAACATTGTAAAGATATAGACGGAAATGACAGATAAGCTCAAATACATCATAAACAAAAACTCTCATAGTGAAGTTCTGACTCAGGACAAATACTTGAATTTTGGAGAGCACTATAAAAACAAGAGTAAGCCAACAAAAGTACCAGAAATCAGGGAGGTGTAGCATATCTAAACTGAGTATTTAGAGGATTCCATTAAAAAATGTGAGAAGTAACAGCAAAACATACAAAGATCATTCACTAGCAAGTAAATACATAAGCAAGATGAAAGTTGTACCAGTTGTCGGGCTTCCCTGGTGGCGCAGTGGTTGAGAGTCCGCCTGCCGATGCAGGGGACACGGGTTCATGCCCCGGTCTGGGAAGATCCCACATGCCGCGGAGCGGCTGGGCCCGTGAGCCATGGCCGCTGAGCCTGCGCGTCCGGAGCCTGTGCTCCGCAACGGGAGAGGCCACAACAGTGAGAGGCCCGCATACAGGAAAAAAAAAAAAAAAAGTTGTACCAGTTGTCCCAATTAAAAAAAAATTAATAAATCCATCTCTTTTGTGAAGAAAGTCATAAAGCAGAAATACAAGAACTCAGAACAAAGATGGTGAGATAGCAGAGGAAATAATGTGTGAGCTGTTAGAACTTGGGAAAGAAGTTAGAAGGAATATAAACAATCCCAGAAATGAAGACAGATTTTGAAGGAACACAAAGAACAGAAACTGATGAAAACATAGTAAGTGACAGAGTAAATTTGACACAAATTTGTGTCAAACGTGAAGAAATGGAGTTAAAGAAAGTTGAGAAGAGTCAGAGAGACTATATTTTAAAAAACAAGCAAAACAAGCTAATACATGCATAACTGGAGTCTCCAAAGGAAAAAAAAGACAAAAATCTATAATATTTAAATATTCCATTCCAGAAAATTTTTATTTTCTGAAACTGGAAGAGCACGTCATAGCTAGCTAAAAATGAGTCAGAATGACCAACACTAAGCTATATCCCAGTCAAGTTATTAAACCTTAACAATACAGAAACACGTAGGAGAAAGGGGGGGAAAAAAAGACACGGCAGGCTTCAAATTTCTCTGCAGCAGCAGATAATAACAGAATAGAGTGGAGCAACATCCAAAAGATCATCAGAGAAAGAAAGAAAAGCGCAGTGTTTATTATCCAGACAAATGTAACATACAATAATTCTAGAAGTATTGTTTCCATGAACTTTCTTTAGGATCTACTTAGAAAACTGTTAGAGAAATCGTTGAAAAAAAACAAAGTCAGTTAGACTGAGATCATCTAATTATAGAACTTAGACTAAAAGAAAAATGGAGATTAAAGTGGTTTGACCACACAATTTCTATTTTCACTGCTCTTTATTTCCTCCTGCATCTTTGAGTTTCCATCTGGAAAAGTTTTTCTGCTGCCTGAATAAAACCCTTTAGCATTTTATTTGGTGTCATGTTACTGATGACAAATGTTCACAGTTTTTGTTCATCTGAAAATTTATTAACTTCACTTTCATTCTCAGTGAATTTTTTCACTCAGTAAAGGATTTCCGGTTGGCATTTTAAAGTTGCTATTCCATTACCTTTAAGATCACATTTTTTTTCCTAGCAAGAAATCACCTGCCAGTGATTATTGCTGCTTTCAAGATAATCTTTTTTTTTTTTAATTCATCTGCACTTGACATTTTCTTACATCTTTTTTTTTTTTTTTTTTGCGGTACGCGGGCCTCTCACTGTTGTGGCCTCTCCCGCTGCGGAGCACAGGCTCCGGACGTGCAGGCTCAGCGGCCATGGCTCACGGGCCCAGCCGCCCCGTGGCATGTGGGATCTTCCCGGACCGGGGCACAAACCCGTGTCCCCTGCATCGGCAGGCGGACTCTCAACCACTGTGCCACCAGGGAAGCCCACATCTTTTTTAATATTATGTTCTTTCTCTCAACAATCCTACTTAAATTAGAATGCCTCACTTGTGTACCTCACACTCACAGTCTTGACCTGTCCATGCTCATTCTGGGTATTTTCTTCTGACCCATATATTAGTTCACAAATGCTGTCATCATCTACATCTAATATACTGAGAAATCTTTACCAATTATTTCTAAATTTGGTTATTATATTTGTTGGTCCTAAAATTTCTATTTTTTATGGTGTCTAGTTCCCTATCAAATTTTTAAGTTCATATTTTATCTCCTTTAACACAGTAAACTTGTTATTTGGGGGTCTCTGATGGCTCCATTACCTGGAGCCCCACAAGTCTTTTCAATTGCTTATTTCTGCTGCGTTTCTTTCACTCAATCTCTTCTCCTTATGCACCATGATAACTTGAATATTTTTTATTATGTTACCACTGTATTTGCAAAATTGATTATATAAATAATTTTATTTGAGGCTTAAACTGATGTCAGCTTTTACCAGAGGTGATTTATCTTTAGTTTCCACTAGGGGCAGTATAAACATGGGATTATCTTTACCCACTCCTAGAAACTGAAATGTTCCAGAGTTGACATCAATCTCTATGACGGCCTTTCTATATCCATTTCACCCTTCCTCCTAGGCTGTGGCCCTCTGAGAACCCTCTTCAAGGATATTGGCATTCACCAGAGCCTAATCTCCTTCACAGGCTTTGGACTCCAATTTCTGCTCCCACAGAAATCTGGAATAAATTTAGAGTGGATTCTTTTCTGACACACTGCACGAGTAACAATTATAAGCAAAAATTTAACTGTAGAAAAATAAAGAAACTATAGAAGTACTGGAGGAAACTATGGTGAATTCACATATAAACTTGGGTAGGGAAAGGATGTTCAAACCATGATTCAAAATCCAGAGTTCTCCAAAAAATTTCACAGCTTGTATGGAAACACAAAAGACCCTGAATAGCCAAAGCAATCTTGGGAAAGAAAAACAGAGTTGGAGGAATTAGGCTCCCTGACTTCAGACTATACTACAAAGCTACAGTAATCAAGACAGCATGGTACTGGCACAAAAACAGAAATATAGATCAATGAAACAGGATAGAAAGCCCAGAGATAAACCCACACACATATGGTCACCTTATCTTTGATAAAGGAAGCAAGAATATACAGTGGAGAAAACAGAGCCTCTTCAATAAGTGGTGCTGGGAAAACTGGACAGCTACATGTAAAAGTATGAAATTAGAACACTCCCTAACACCATACACAAAAATAAACTCAAAATGGATTAAAGACCTAAATGTAAAGCCAGACACTATCAAACTCTTAGAGGAAAACATAGGCAGAACACCCTATGACATAAATCACAGCAAGATCCTTTTTGACCCACCTCCTAGAGAAATGGAAATAAAAACAAAAATAAACAAATGGGACCTAATGAAACTTAAAAGCTTTTGCATAGCAAAGGAAACCATAAACAAGACGAAAAGACAACCCTCAGAATGGGAGAAAATATTTACAAAGGAAGCAACTGACAAACGATTAATCTCCAAAATTTACAAGCAGCTCATGCAGCTCAATATCAAAAAAACAAACAACCCAATCCAAAAATGGGCAGAAGATCTAAATAGACATTTCTCCAAAGAAAATATACAGATTGCCAACAACCACATGAAACAATGCTCAACATCATTAATCATTAGAGAAATGCAAATCAGAACTACAATGAGTTATCATCTCACACCGGTCAGAATGGCCATCATCAAAAAATCTACAAACAATAAATGCTGGAGAGGGTGTGGAGAAAAGGGAACCCTCTTGCACTGTTGGTGGGAATGTAAATTGATACAGCCACTATGGAGAACAGTATGGAGGTTCCTTAAAAAACTAAAAACAGAATTACCATATGAACCAGCAATCCCACTACTAGGCATATACCCTGAGAAAACCATAATTCAAAAAGAGTCATGTACCAAAATGTTCATTGCAGCTCTATTTACAATAGCCAGGACATGGAAGCAACCTAAGTGTCCATCAACAGATGAATGGATAAAGAAGATGTGGTACATATATACAATGGAATATTACTCAGCCATAAAAAGAAACGAAATTGAGTTATTTGTAGTGAGGTGGATGGACCTGGAGTCTGTCATACAGAGTGAAGTAAGTCAGAAAGAGAAAGACAAATACCGTATGCTAACACATATATATGGAATCTAAAAAAAGAAAAAAAAATTGTTATGAAGAACCTAGGGGCAAGACAGGAATAAAGATGCAGACCTACTAGAGAATGGACCTGAGGATACAGGGAGAGGAAAGGGTAAGCTGGGACAAAGTGCGAGAGTGGCATGGACATATATACACTACCAAATGTAAAAACAGATAGCTAGTGGGAAGCAGCCGCATAGCACAGGGAGATCAGCTCAGTGCTTTGTGACCACCTAGAGGAGTGGGAGGGAGGGAGACGCAAGAGGGAAGAGATATGGGGACATATGTATACGTATAACTGATTCACTTTGTTATAAAGCAGAAACTAACACACCATTGTAAAGCAATTATATTCCAATAAAGATGTTAAGAAAAAAAAAATTCCAGAGTTCTCAAAGATTGATAACTTTCACTACCCAAAAAAAAAAAAAAATGTGCATGTCAAGAAATGTCATAAGTGAACTCAAAAGGCAACCCAGGAAAAATATTTGTGATTCTAATACAGACGAAGAACAACTCTTGCTAGAATATGTAAGTTGCTAAAACTAAATTACAAAAATAAAGATGGGCAAAGGTTATGAAAGGAAAAGGAAACGCAAGTAGTTGTTAAACACATAAACAGATGCTCAAACTTATCTATAATGAAAAAAAAAACTTACTTTGAGATGCCACTTGATCTTATCATATTTGCAAAAACTGAAAATTTGAGAAAACAGACTATGAGGAAACAGGCATCCTTATATATTGCTGATTGTAATATGTATTGGTGCAATTCTTATGAACAAAAATTTGGCAATAACTATCAAAATTACAGAGAACTTTGACACCACAATCCAACATATAACATACTTTTCAGAAGTAAAAAAATGATATAGATGTACATACTTATTCATTGCAGCATACTGTCTTATAGCAAAAGCTTACCTTTGTAATATCAAAATATGCATCAACATGAGACATATCAAATAAATGATGGTATGAGGACTTAAATAATTGTTTTTATTTTCATAGCTATACCACAAGCCTAACATCTGTAATGTATATTATTATATATAAAATTTAAATGATTATTAATAATACACACTGAAATGAAAAGCACAGTAGCATAAATTAACACAAATCCTATAAAGTAAGAAATGAAATAAAGTAAACAAAGATTTGTGTTCCAAAATGCAACTGGATAAGCATTCCAATTGACTTTGTAGATTTCTGTAAGGACAGGAATTACAAGGGCTTTGTCAAGAAAAGAGGAGAATGAGAAAGTTATTCTACTGGAATACATCATCCGACAATGTGTTTTAGAATATATGAGTGGTGTATTTTATAAGCCTTTCAATAACAGAAAATAACTCTTGGTTGCCTTCAGAACTGAATGACAAATTGACTGGAAATAAAATTCCTAGATCAAAATCTTTTTCCTTCAAACTTCCACTGAAAGGGCCTTTGTCACACCTTACTATAGACTAGGTTATACGCACACACAAATACATCTTGCATTTTACCTTTTGTTTTAATATCATATATGTAATTATTTCACTAGTAAATTTTTCCCCACCATCCTATAAACTCCATGATAATAGCAACTGTGATTATTTTATTTGCCTCTTATTCACCTAGGTTTGTGTCTAATATAGAATAAGTGTAAGATAAATATATTTTAAATGAATAAATGAGCAAATGAGTAATGCAAAGAAATATAGAAAGCCCCTACCTGTATTGCTTCATTTTCTTCCAGCTCAAATTTACCATTTGAGCAAAGGCATCTAAGGAAAGGCAAATTGTGCTCTGTAGTAAATAAGCTGTGTATTCTAAGTTCATGTTTAAAGGATTTTTTTAATCCTCTTTTGAATGTGGTAAAAATATGTCTATGCGTGAGACTTTATTTATAGTCTGTACCATAGAACCTTATTCAGTTGAAATCATTTGGATTCAAAATTTAAATACCCCTATTAAAATGTAATTATGTCAGTCAATGATGCAAGATCTTGGGCAAAAATGTGAACACAATAATACCTAACACAGAGTATTTCCCTTGTACCAGATACTCTTCCAGGGGATTCATGCATAATAACCAATTTATCCCAAATTTACTCTATGAAGGTGGATTAATTATACAGATGAAGCATCTGAGATAACAAAAGTTAAGAAAGTTGTCCAAAGCAAAGAACCATTTGGGAGTGAAGAGATTCTTCTTGATGCTTAAGATAAACATCATCTACATGTATGTAGAATATGTATGCATATGCACAGAACAAACATGTAGAAAAAAGTTAGCAGAGGTTACTTCCAGGGGGCACTGGAGGAATAAGGATCTACAGTGGGAGGGGGATTGATGCTTTACCATAAACACCTTTGTACTGTCTGAAAGGTTACTATGTGCATATGTTACACTTTCAGTTTAAAAATAAAAAGAGGGAAAATACTAGCTATCCTGAATTTGAGTTATTTATGCTCCACTTGGCAAGGGATGTCAAATGACAGGAGGAAAGCTAAGCCCCAAACTGTCAATATCACTCTCTGTTTAACAGAGAGTATTTAGGGTACTTTATAAACATAAAAAATATGTAGTTTATATATGTTATAAATATACCTTTGGGAAAAAATATATTACAAATATAGTTTGTTCCCCTTTATTTGAATTGTTTTATGCATTAATCCATTTCAAAAGGCCATTGTTAAATATATGTAATATATCAGTATATCTATGCATTAGTCGCTTTTTTTTTTTTTTTTTGCGGTACGCGGGCCTCTCACTGTTGTGGCCTCTCCCGTTGCGGAGCACAGGCTCGGGACACGCAGGCTCAGCGGCCATGGCTCACGGGCCCAGCCACTCCGTGGCATGTGGGATCTTCCCGGACCGGGGCACAAACCGGTGTCCCCTGCATCGGCAGGCGGACTCTCAACCACTGCGCCACCAGGGAAGCCCAGTCGCTTTATTTATTAATAGAATAATTTAACTAGCTACATGTACCGAGATGCTGAAGCATTTCTTTGAAAACAGCACTGGCTTTTTGATCCCCATAATTCCAGTCTTGTAATCATTCAACATCAAATGAGTAGCAAATCTCATCAATTTCAAAGCTATGCTGAGGTGGTATGATGAGATATCAGTCTAAGATATTGTTTCAGTTGTCAGGAAAAACACTTGTAAGGAGAACTAGTCTATTTGTCTGTTTCAAAATGAGCTTTTTTCAAAAAGGCTGTAATCTAAAAGACGCGAAACAAATGACAGAAGACAAGACTGATAGTAGGATGAGCCACAACTGTTATTTTGCCTTCAGCTCAATCAGACTCACCAAAGAAATAATAATTCAGACACAGTATAGGATGGGGTGGGATTGGCAGTGCTTTCTTCACTTTTGAGATAAATACATGCAAGCAAAGACCTTGAACCTTAAGGAAAGCACTTAATCTCTATTTAGAAATATATTTTAAGTAAATATCTATTTGATGTAAAAAGGATCACATCACTTGGAGAGAAATGTCAGCAATAATGGCTGACACGTAATAACACATTCCAACCAACCTTGCACTCTACATTCATTATCCCACTTAATATCCCATTTTCTGTAGGTTCAAAATGATGAAACAAGTGCCACAAGGGTAAGTGACTTATTCAAAATAAAACACCCTAGAAACAGAGGAGGAGAAACTCAAATACAGGACTGTCAATTCTAAGTCCAAAGTTGAGCACACACAGCACTTATTCACCAAATATTTATTTCACTCCTTTCTGCCAGGTGCTCTACTAAGACCTTAGGATTCAATTCTCTGAAGGAGTTTACCTGTTAGTGGGAGAGATTAATGGTATCAAGTTAACATTTTTTAAAGTTACATTTTGTGATAAACTATATGATGGAAATGAAGAGTGAGCTGTGGTTAAGACTGAGGTGAGGTCTTTCAGTGGAGGGTCAGGGAAGGGTCTCAGAGGTTGTGGCATTGAGCGGAGCACCAAAGACCAGAAGAAGCTGCTTGTGTAGGGCAGGAGAAAGGACATTAGAAACAGAAGAAAAACCAAAGTCCAAGGTTCTTAGAAAAAACTTCACCTGTCTGTGGAACAGAAAGGAGGCCAGTGTTCTGGACTGTGCAACCAGAGGGAGAAGTCTACAGAGAAGGGAACAGGGCCAGATTATTTAAGACTTTGTAGATCATGAAAGGAGTTTGAATTTTATTCTTAATAGAACAGGAATTCACTTAAGGAGTTTAAACCAAAAAATAACTCTTATCTAATTTTAATTTAAATTTTTAAATGTAAAATTTGCTTGGCAAATGACTAGATAGTGATTGTATAACTTATACTTGAACAAGGATAGTTTTGAGAATGAAAGGAGGCCTTACTAGTAACTACACCATGACAACAGATCTAAACTAGGACAGTTCCAGGTGTATTAGTTGGCTTTTGCTACATAGCATTCTACCCATTGGATTTAAGCAACGTTTTTTTAGCTCATGATTCTATAGTCAGTTAGGAGCATTCTGTGGTCTGGGTCTGCTTAGCTTAATCCCTCTGGACTCAGGGAGAATGAAGAAGGGCAGTTGGTGGCCAAACAATCTAACATGGCCTCTGGATCACTCTAGACTCACATATCTGGCTGTTTTCCATCAGGGGTATGGGTGCAAATGTGCCACTGGTCTCTGCTTATCCACCAGGCTGGCACACCCACATGGTGGCAACAGGGTTCTACAAGCCACAAAGTTGAAGCTACAAGGCCCCTTGAGGTCTAGGCTCATAACTCATATGACTTGTAACCTTATCATTTGTACTACATTCAGTGTATCAAAGGTCACAAGGCAAACCCCAGATTTAAGGGATGGGGAACCAGATTCCACGTTTTGGTGAGAGTTACTGTAAAGTGCTGTGGCCATTTTGAACATTTGTCAGCTCTTAAGTTGATAGTTTCAGAGGTTGTGTAAGCTGGATATTCTGTGTTAGAATAATCCTTTAAACCCTCCATAAACCATCCATATACTCAGAATGAAGTAGGCATCTTTAAAGCAGATGCTTAAATCAGATATATTCACTGAGAATACTGGTCAAACATAGAAGATATTTGCCCATTCATGGTTCTATGCCTCCTGGGTCACTCAAGCTGCCTCTGAGGCAAAATACTCACAGCCCAAGGATTCTTACCCTTGAGGGGACATGTTGCTGGCACCTGAAAAATTAATGACCACAACTGGACAATTAACTGTCTATAGCTTTGCCAAATTAAGGAAATTCAAAGGACTCACAGTAAAACTCAGAGCAATAGGAAGGATGTGCAGGTCTCATAACCTCACGTGTTCTTAGCTTTAGTCCTCTTCTGGTGTACTCATTCCCTCCTGCCTAGGTGCAAGATCTCCACTAGTCCACGCTGCAACCAGACCCCCACCCCCTCCTACATCAAGTGAACTCCCAGTGGACCAAGATTTTACATAAGTCTTTATTTTAAAAAGCTTCCCGGAGTATCTTGATGAGCTGCCAGGTTTGGGAACCACTGATGTTATCAACAAGTTTATAGCTGAACCTAGATTCTCACTTAATCTTGCTCCAAATGATATCTGTGTTTTCTTGGAACTAAAGAAATCATAACTTAGAAAACTTAGAAAATCACTATTTTCTAAGAAGAGACAAAATATTATTTCGATTTCTTTGAAATAATTTACTAGAAAATTTTGCATCACTAAATAAAGAAATCCTTCTTAAGGGCACTATATCTCAAATTTCAGACACCTGGTTCCTGTAAATTAGAACACTTTCTTAGGGATATGGCTGGCAGATGCCACTTTTATGAGTGAATTTTCAAGACTGGTACATTATTCTCCTGAAAAAATTTCTGAAATGCATAAAAATGAACAACAGCAACTACAGAGCACATAGAAAATTCTGCTCAATCACACCTAAACTAATGGAGAGCAAAGAGCAAGGTTTGTTATTTCTTCCCTTTGTGTACACCAAACATTGTTAAAGTAATAATAGTAATAATGGCTATAATCATTGAGTCCTACACTACAGCCTCCACAATGCTTTTCACTAAGCACTGTACTTGCATTAGTCTATTTAATCTTCACAAAATCATGAGGTAGGAGTATTATCACTCTTTTAAAGATAAAGAATCCAGAACGTAAGAATGTTAAGTAACTTGTCCAAGTCACACAGTTGGTGATAGAGCTGGGATGGAACCAAGGTCATCATATTCCAAAGCCCAAAAATTCAGCCATTACTACAACCTGCCATAGAGTAAGACAAAGGGGTAGAGCAAAGGCAGAGATGGTAATAAGAAAGCTGAAAACATGGTCATGATTTCTCAACATATGCTGAGTAATAACTACAAATTTGACTTCCAAACTTGAGATTCTCCCAATCCACAATTTAGGTAAATATATAACTACTCCCAGGGTAAAATGAACAGAGCATTATGTTCTATTACTATGTTTATCTTCTACTCCTTTGGTCTTAAGAGAACATTACTAAACTAAAATGTGGGGTTTTTTTCTTTTTTAGGGGGAGTATTGTTTGTTTTTGTTTCTATATCACATTCATAATTGTCAGTGAGATGAAAGTTTATTTTGTGCTTAATCAATAAAAAATAATAGCATTCAAGGGCTGCCCACCAAGAGAACAAAAGTCACTGGTGGAAATTAAGTGGTAAGTCCAACTGAATGGGTCCCATACAAAGGGGCAAATAGGAAGCAATGCAAGTCCTCTCCCATATACCATTATATGTATCTTCCTACAAGAAAAAGGACATTTCGGGCTTCCCTGGTGGCGCAGTGGTTGGGAGTCTGCCTGCTAATGCAGGGGACACAGGTCCGAGCCCTGGTCTGGGAGGATCCCACATGCCATGGAGCAACTGGGCCCGTGAGCCACAACTGCTGAGCCTGCGTGTCTGGAGCCTGTGCTCTGCAACAAGAGAGGCCGCGATAGTGAGAGGCCCGCGCACTGCGATGAAGAGTGGCCCCCGCTTGCCGCAACTAGAGAAAGCCCTCACACAGAAACGAAGAGCCAACACAGCAAAAATATTAATTAATTAATTTAAAAAAAAAAAAAAGGGCATTTCACCAATTTGCCAAGTAGGTCAGGAATTTTCATAACTACTAAAGTAAAAGTTAGCCATATATAGATTATTCCTAGGAATAATTTTGCTTGAAAGGGATTTATGTCTCAACTAGTAGCAAATAGTCAGTGCAGATCATTTGAACATAGTTTGCACTGTAAATTTTTGCTGAAAAGGCTTTCCAAATGATTAGTGAAGACTTTTAAATATATCATACATTCATATATATCTTTACTTCTTTTTTCTTGTTATTATTTATCTTCTAAGTGAGAATTTGTCTTTCTAAATTTGCACAGCAAATACTTTGTTTTATTAGATATATTCCAAAAAGACACTGTTTCCAGTAAATGGAATATTTAGTATTATATTTATCTATCATGTATCTCTGTTTTCTCCTGAATGTTATACAGTTTCTCTGCTATTATTATTGTGTAATATTTTGATTGAATTACATTATTAAGAACTACCTAAATTCATTTTACAGTTTAACAAATCAAATTTAAATGTTTTGTAGATACCATAAAATTCCCCTATGAGTCAGTGCTGCATGTTGGGTTCAATTATTGAACTGTAGCTAGATGTGTCAAGAGAAGAGAACCATATATTTTCCGAGAGTATGCTCTCAATTTTATAACCCCTCCAATCTCCTTCTATTTTCAAGACCAAAGGAGAGGTGTGAAGGGAGGTGCAAGAGCATTTGACCCAAATATTAGGTGAGAGAGAGAGAGACCTGTGCCTATGTCTTAGCAAAGTAAGGAAGGGTGACATTTTACCATAAACAAAGAACTCCTGAAATTCATCAATGCTGCGAAATCTGAGAGTGAGATGGCAGGGCCAGAGGTGATAGGAAAACTACACGGGTCTTAACAAAACTTATAAGAGGACATTATCTTTCTTTCCAAATGCTCAGTTTAAATGAGTTCCCCATAATTGGTGTAGAAAATAAAGAGAAATATATCTTTACCCTTCAAACAGCTTGATAAAATCTTACATCTGTAGCTAACCAGAGTGTGCAGGTATGTCAGGAACCCCACTTAAAAGAAGTAAATAAGAAGCGTATCTACACAGCCCATCTAAACAAAATCCTAAAAATTTGCTTTGTGGAGCTGAATGGCTAAGATGAGCTGTTATATTAATCAAATTACATAAGAAATGGCCAAATGTCTATTTTGTGCTGTGTGGAGACAGACACTAGCAATCCAAGCTAGGGAGTTTTAATGAGGAGACTTAATTAAGACACACATCTTCAGAAACATGAGTCTCTGCGAAAAATCACTGCCAAACTCAGTGCTAATTAGCAAAGATTGGGAATTCAGAAAATCTGGCTGTTAGAAAAAACTATGCTAAAGAGTAACTATAGAGTACTGCCCACAGAGTATATTGTTGGGGTTTTGATCCTGTGACAGAAACTTGTAGATCTGGACAGCAACAGGTCTTTGAATGATGCCCAGCCAGTCTTCCCCACTAAGAGCAGAGTTCTTCCAAAAACATCCTGACACCTGGGAACCTCAAAACCAGAGACCAAGGACTCATTACATTCTTTGGCTATCCTTTCAATTTTTGAATAGCTCAATTTAATTGTAAGTATTGTCTTCAACTGAGCCAAATCTGTCTCTTTGAGGTTTTCATTTATTAATTCTGGCTCTGTGAAATTATCCAGATGAAGTCTAACCCCACTTCTCCATACCTCTATATGTTATGTTTTCTCTTTTGTAGCACGACAGGATTCCCTGTTGTTTCTACCGTCCCTCATGTAACCCTGCTTCAGACCTTACCACCATCTGGGTCAGTATCTTCTGAAAAAGATCCAGTTGCTGTTTTTCTTAAAGCTGTGGTGCCTCAAAATGTAATCTATTCAGTGTGTCTCCAGTCCTGTGGACTCTAGAATTTTGTAATTGCTACCTAAGTTTGTATTAACATTTTGGCAGTTACAACACACTGTTGGCTGATTTTGAACTTGTAATCAACTAAAACACCTGTCTTTTACTTATGAACAGCTATTGAGCCAGGTTCCTCTATATTTTGTACTCCACCAGTTGACTTTTAAGTCCAAATTTGTTTCATTCTTATTGAACAAATGATCAATGTCCACTTGTAGAAAAATTAGAAAATGCAGCAAGATAACCAAGATAAGCAAGAATATAAATTAAGTATAAATCATCCCTTTATTCCAAACATTTGAAGACAATTGCTATCTACATTTTGGTAAATACTTTCCCAACTGCCTTTTCTATGCATACATATGCTGATTGTTGGATATTTATGTGAATTTTTGTCTACACACACAAAATATAATTACATATACTCTTATGATCTACCCTTTTTCTAAGTTGCACTTTGTAAATACCTTTAAAATTTTAAGATACATATTTATTCATCTATATTTTCCTTTGAAATAGCTTCACAATACTCCAGTTTTAGATGTAACATTGTTCCAGGTACTACGGCTGTGTAACAAACCACTTCAAACTGTAGTGACTTAAAACAACATTTATTTTGCTCACAAATCTGCAATTTGGAAGCGCTCAACAACTTGTCTGCTCTAGTTAGAATCAGCTGTAGTGGCTGAAAGGCTGGAGGCTGGAATCATCTGAAATCTCATTCACTTATATGACTAGTAGACGCTGGCTGTCAGCAACAATCTTAACTGGGGCTTTCTGCTAGGACACCTAAAGATGACCTTGCCATGCGGTCTGGGCTTCCTTACAAGCTGGGTTTCAAGGAAGAAAAGCCCCAAAGGAGAGAGAATCAGGTGGAAAGTCATATTGCCTTTAAAAGTCATCCAATTTCACTTTCATCATATGTTATTCAGTGAGGGAGCCACAAAGTCCTGCCTAGGTTCAGGGGAGGGGAAAATGTAAATGGGGGAGTGATAAAGTTAAGGAAGAGCACGTGGGACTGGCAATACTGTTATAGCTATCTTTGGAAATCACTATCGCCACAGCCATAATTCATTTCACCTACTTAATACTGTTTAAAATGTCCACCATTATAAAAAATGCTTCAACACAATTCTCAGATAGACATTTGTATTTACACAATTATTTCTGTAGGATATTCTGAGAACAGTGATTACAAAGTTTAAGCACATTTTTAAGGCTTTTGATAGATATTGGCAAATTGCCATTCAGGAACATGAATGGCAATTGAGACCCCAATCATCAGTGTACAAATGGAAAAGCCCATTTCTTAACTCTAGCTTAAACACTGCATATTATCAGACTTCTTAGTATTAGCCAGTGCTATAGTATTGTTATTTAAATTTGAGTTTGTTTGATTACTAGTACATTTGAACATTTTATACGTCTACTGATTATTTGTATTTCTTCTTAGAAATTGCTTTTTTCTTGGCCTTTGATCACTTTCCTTTTGATCTCTCTTTGAAGTATTTTTTAGAGAATTTTATGTATTAACATTAAACCTTGTCAAATATATTGCAATGCTTTTCCTGATTTCTTATTTGCCTATTATACTCTATGTAAAGTTCTGATGTTTTCCTGTTTTCAAAAGAATATTCATTTCTTAATAATGGTTTATTTGAGGTCTTCTTCAAGACACACACACAAAAATTCACCTATATTTTCTTCTAATACCTTTTTTAAAACTTAATTTTTATATAAAATCCTTAATAAATCTGAAATTTGGGTGTATGGGAAGAAGTAGAAAACTACATTTTTTTTCTAAATATCTCTTTTCTTGAAAACCATTTAAAAATTAATCATTTCTCCTATTCTTTACTTATTTATTATTTACCATACACCAAATACATAAACATACTAGTTCCTAGTTTTTTTATTTTCTTTATGATTCCATTTATCTGTCTATTCCAACTTGTCTATCAAGCTATTTTACCTATTTATCAATGTATTCTTATGATGCTATTCTAGATACTGCTGCTTTATGGGCAATGATATGTAAACTTTTTTATTTCTTAAAGCCATTTGAGAATCTGATGGATTGTTTGGATTCTATACCTAGAAAAATGCACTTATGGGCATACACAAAACTGCTTTCATTCAGTTTCCTATGATTATGCATCTCTGAGACCCATATAAGGGGACTTCATCTTTGCATATATCTCATGAATTTAACTCTGAGTATTTTATTCTTTAGACTGTTATTGTGAATGAGTTCTTTTTTCCATTTCATTTTGTTATATTTGTTTGTTGATAGCATATAGGAAAGCTGTGGATTTTGTTAAACAATACTTTTTGTCCAGCCACCTTTTTGAATTCTTTCAAATCTAACTGTTTTCATTTTAAATCCTTTGTGTGTTCTATATAGACAATCAAACCATCTGCACTGAATATAATTGGGTCTTCTCTTTCCCAGCATTTAAATATGTTAGAATATTTAAAACATATATCTTAGCTAGAATATCTAAAACAAGGCTTAATAATAATGGAGATAAAATACTTCTATTTTTATTCATTTTTTGATGCATGAGTTAATAAGAATGCAACTAAAGTTTCACCTGGTTACATGTGCAAGATAAAAATTTTTCATTGTGTTCAATTTCCTTCTGTTTTTCATAAGTTTTTCTTCTATTCCCAGTTTGTTAAACATAAATGCCTCTTAAAGTTTTTATTTAGATATAATTCACTTACCAAAAAATTCATCCTTTTAAAGTGTACAATTTAGTGGGTTTTAGCACAGCCACAAAATTATGCAACCATTACCATTATCTAATTCCAAAACATCTTGTCACTCCAAAAGGAAATCATTCCTTAGTAGTCACTCCCCATTCCCACTTACCCCAGGCCCTGGTAACCACTAACCTATCTTCCATCTCTATGAATCTGCCTATTCTGGACATCTCATATAAATACTTTTTTTAGTGAATTCAGCCCATTATTTCAAGTCTAATGATATTTCTGAATTCTGATTCTACTCCAGATCATATTAGCTATTAATTCTTTAATGCTAGATGAATGTTGATCAATTTCCTAAGTATGCCTCTGCATCTTAAGTCATTAAAAAATGTCACAGAAATGTGCCAATCATTTGTGCAATTTCTATGTAGGAATCTCCTGTTACATTGGTGTAACAAGCTAAAAATTTACTCATCTTTAGAATCATCTTGTCTGCATGCCTGTATTTTGCCTAAAAAAACTGTTAAGTGATTAGCTAAAAATACAACATATTGTTTCTGCTGTAGCAGCCAAACTCTGCCAAATGCTGAAATTAGAGTTTTGGGGGCAAAGTTTACTCTAAGTCACTACGTATTAGTTCTAATCAATGCACCTTGTTCTGTATGTGAATAAACTATCTCTTTCATAACAAAGGCCAAACTCTTTTCTAGTATTAACTACAAACCTAATGACCCACAGTTTTTAAAACAAAACTTTAAAAAAATATATCAAATTGTTACAGTTTTTCCATACTCTAAATTCTGTAAGTTTTCCCTTTTCCATAATACCTAAAAATCATAGACAATGGGCCAATTGCTGAATATCCACTTTAGTGTCTGCTTTGTAAACACCACAGCCTAGATGGATAAATGGTGAAAGGGAAAACAGTATAATTCACATCAATCTGCCAAGTTGCTAGTGGTTCTTGACCCACAGTTTATGAAACCTTCCATATTGAATTTTATTATATTCAGAATATCATTCCTCCCTCAAACATTTGATCACTATAAATTATTATGAAAGATGAAGAGTCATGGACTCTGACATGCATGGCATGAGCATAGGGAAGGGCCAAGGAATGGTCCCATGTAGCACTTCGGCTCTTCAGGCCCCCTACCCTCAGATGGGGCCCAATGTCTGCTTCTGGGGCAGGGCTGGACCTGCCACCAGTCCCGGAGCGGGTATGGAGGCTCCTCTGTCCACTCAAGCTCCTCTCACAGCCCAGTCCTTCAGGCCCCCAGTGCTGTCAGCTGCAACCTGGCATTTGGACAGAACTGGCTTCCCACCAGGGTGGGGCCTCAGACTCAGAAGCTATCCATCCTCTGGAATCGGTCTCTTTCTAATTCCTTCTTGTAAAAGAGCTTGACCTCCCAGCTCACCAGGCCTTTGGTCTTGTGTGGATGTGTGTATACATACATGTGTACCATAGAACCAAAACAAAAATGGAATCACTTTTGTTGGGGACAAAATGGAGTTGGCTAATGCAGGCACATTAACGAAAAAAATGAAGCTTAACCTTACCTAACATTAGCTACAGGAAGTTACAGCTCTTCTCAGAAATTAGCAGAGGACGCCAGCCAATCCGCAGATGCCAAATCTGTTCACACCATCTTTGGCACTCCTTGTTCCTGACTCAGCTACTCTGAGCCAAACAAGGAAGAAGGCCACCAGGCTTCAGCTGAAAAAGACAAATTCCGCATTTACCCCTTTAGTCCTTACTAGTCCCTTGTGTTATTTCACTTTCTTCTTTTTTTTTTTTCATTTTCTTTGTAATATCAATGCCTTTGTTACTGGTTTCTAAGAACTCATTTATGACTAAGGATGTTAACTATTTGTCATGCAATGCAAATGAAATGCTGTGTTTTATTGCCATCAATTTACTACAGTGGGGCTTCCCTGGTGGCACAGTGGTTGAGAGTCCGCCTACCCGTGCAGGGAACACGGGTTCGTGCCCCGGTCCGGGAGGATCCCACATGCCGCGGAGCGGCTGGGCCCCTGAGCCATGGCCGCTGAGCCTGCGCGTCCGGAGCCTGTGCTACGCAACGGGAGAGGCCGCAACAGTGAGAGGCCCGCGTACCACAAAAAAAAAAAAAAAAAAAAAAAAGTACTACGGTGTTCTGTATTTTGGTTATGTATTAAAATATAATCATGTAGTGTTTAAAAACAAACAAACAAAACACCTTTAGTCAATAACTAGCAGGGAACTTATTGCTCCCGCAGCCTTGGGTTTCCCGGTTTTGCAGGTCGTAAGCCTTGCAAACAAACTCATCTTTCTGCTTTGTTTTACTGTGTGTTTTTGACAATACATACCTGTGTGCATAGACGGGCCAGAACAGAGGTCCAAACTCACTGACGCAGTCCAGGACCCAAAAAAGAAATGACAGAAAACCTTCCTCCAAAAACGGCGGAATTGGAAGGGTGTCGGCGAGAGACCTTTCCGCGCGCGCTGTATCGTCGCGCTGAATAGAAGACACACACCCTGAACTTTCGCGAGAAGTAGGAAGTATCGCGCCGGCGCAATGCAGTAGCTCCTGCTGGCTTTGACGGGTTCGCTGGCGGGTATGTGACAGAAGCACTCAGTGTGGAGGCCACTGCACCCCCGGGGACTCGCCATTAGGAGCAGCACCTTAGCCAACACCTCGGAGATCGAAGCCGAGATGGCTTAGACTAAAAGAACAAGACCACAGCACACCACTTAGGGCTGCTTAAGGCTCGCTCTGGTAAGCTTCGCGGAGAACTCATTACTCGAACAGGTGGTGGTGCTGGTGAGCCGGAAGGTTTTGTTGTAGCCAAGACAGGTGGTGCTCGAATTGGGTTTGTGGGCTTTCTAACTATGAGGAAGTCAGCCCAGCTCAGTAACTTGGCAGGGGTATATTCTGAGGTGGCAGCCTGAATTCACTACTCTAACCACTGTGCCCCGTGTCATCAGATACAGAGGGGCCAAGATCCAGCTCCTGGATCTCCCAGGTATCATTGAGGGTGCCAAGGATGGGAGAGGCAGAGGCCATCAAGTCGTTGCAGTGGCCCGAACATGTAACTTGATCCTGGTTGTTCTGGATGTCCTGAACTGTTGAGACATAAGAAGATAATTGAAAACGAGCTGGAAGGCTTTGGCATTCACTTGAGCAACAAACCCTCTAATATCGGTTTTTAGAAGAAGATAAGGGACGCATTCATCTGAAAGCCTCTTGCCCTCAGGGTGAGCTGGATGCTGAAACTGTGAAGAGCTTTCTGGCTGAGTACAAAATTCGTAATGCCGATGTGACCGTCGCGATACCACAGCTAGTGACTTCATTGAAGTGGTGGAAGGAAACAGAATTTATATCCCCTGATATCTATGTGTTAGTTAAATGAGATTGATCAGATCTACACTGAGAAATTGCATATCGTCTATAAGATGCCTCATTGCACCCATCTCTGTCCATCACTGCTGGAATTTTGATGACTTGTTGGAAAATATCTGGGAGTATCTGAAACTAGTGAGGACTTAGACCAGACGCAAAGGCCAGTTCCCAGATTACACATCCCCAGTGGTGTTCTGCCTTACCCCAGAACCACAGTGGAGGATTTCTGCTGAAAATTCACGAAAATCTTATCAAAGAATTTAAATACGTTCCAGCCTGTGGTTTCTCTGTGAAAAACAAAAAAATGGTTAAAGCCATATGTTGGGGGATGAGGATGTCATTCAGACATGGAAAACTTCCCCTTTCTCCATCTGCTAGGCCAACCCCTGCAGCTTTCCAAATGACCAAGCATCCTACCCCAAACCCCTTCTGGCTTTGGATCAAGATTCAGGAGGGAGATGGAGGCACCCAAACTGGCACTGCACTTATCTTCATGTCACCTTGTACTTTGAACTGCATAAAGGACCAGGTAGGAAAAAAAAATGACCACATCCATTAGGATTTGTTTATTTATTTATTTATTCTTTATCTATTTGGGAATTCATAATTAAGGTGGTCATAGGATCATAAACATTTTTGAAATCTTGTTCAGGGCATGAGTATGCAAAAATGTAAATAAGGACACCTTTACCTGAGGTGAGGCTAATGAATGTTTAATGAATGCTTGAGTGACATAACCTTTCAGTGACAGTGCTCGCTCTGCTTTTCATGCTTGCATATAGGACACATCAGTAATTATTTAAACTTTTATCTTTCATCATTTAATTAATGGAAATAAAGAAAACCTGAATATATTCTATTATTGAAGAAAATGACAAAATATTATAACTACCGAAGAGAAAAAAAATTTGTAAAAGCTCATTTGAGACCAATTTTGTTGTATTTTAAAATATCTGTATTTATAGAAATACATTAAGATAAATATAAGCTTTATAGTAACCCAAATATTTCCTCTTCATTTATGAGTATGATCAATAGGAGCTGCTACAAAACAGAAGAAAAGGTAAATCCTTAAAGTATTCAGTTCTAGAATGTGTCCATGACCTTTTGTGCCTTGTGCCACGTGATGAATTATTCATAGAACATTGATAACAGTGTGACATACAGTCTTATACACAGGGGATCAAATCATTGAGCTGGGAGAGGAAGATTGTAATTCTTCTTTTGGCTCTGCCATTAACCTGTTTGACCCTGGCCAGTTTATTCATTCATTCATTCGTTCATTTATTCAACTCAACAAAATTTTAGGGAACTTCTCCCAAGTGCTTTGCACTCTACCAAGCAATGGGATATAGCAATTACCAAAATGTCCCCAGCTTCATAAAGCTTACAGTACAGTCATTTAACCTCCATTCAAGTCATTTACTTTCTAGTCAAGACACGTAATTTTTTTGGTCTCAAGTGTTCTTATTTATGAAATGAAAGAATTGGGTATTTGTAAAACCCTATCAAAGACTCCTGAGTCTTCATCAATAAAACATGCTTTCAGTCATGTTCTCCATAATAATTGTAGGTTGTCCTCAGTTATGCATACCATGTTGCAAAATTCTTATGTGACCACTAGCAACTGTTCCTTGAGCCAATTGACACTTGCTGTATGGTACATCAAATACTACCACGATATTCACTGAACAACCTACGTGTCCATCCCATAATCATGACCTCTTTAAGTTCCACTCCTAACTCAGAACATTCCAACCAGTGTGAAGGGGCTATGGGAGTGTGAGATGATAGCAATTCCCTCCAGCTATAGAGGAGTATGATAAGGATGTGGTAGGCTAGAGCACCTGGCTTGTGGGCTTCTAAGGCAAACAACCCGATCTACTGCCTTTTATGTATTGTATATGTATATCATTTTCTAGGTATACCATGATGTAAAAGAAATTGGGAATTATTACTCTAACCAATCAAGTTATAAAGTAAAAAATGCAAATATTACAATGTAGGTAAAGAAAAAAGTAAATTATAAGAGCAGAAGAAAATTAGGAAATAGTCACTGTCAAGCTCTAAAAAGTCTTTTAGAGCACCAAAACTAATTTAATATTATCTGTATAAAATTGGAACCAACAGATTTTAGGCTATTTCAGAGAATATAATACTGTACAGGAATATGACATCGAATCTAAAGTAAAGGAGTAAGCAGCGTCTTTGGTCAAAAGTCTCAAGGTATAAATTAATCATTTCAGTTTATGAGGCTGTGTCCCCTTCCCCTTTATTTAATATGTTTATAAATAATCATTCTCTAAAGGGACTATAAATAACCTCTATGTTTGTAAAGTTAAATAATATATACTACCAAATCTAAATTCCTGTGATTATGTCCCTGGAACCCTAAGGGATAATTATTTTTAAAGCTTTCTTATTCTGACTTAAATATAAGTAAATAAATTAGATCAAAGCCCCGATTTCTATAAGAACTCCTGTTGGTTCTTACAGAAATACCATCCCTCAAGGTTCTCAAATCTGTCAACCTCCCCATTCACACAGCCACTGCCTTAAGTCTAGCTTTCATGTCTATCATCCAGTCCCCCTCCCCATTGTTTCCAGAATGCTTCTCTGTCCTCTGCAAGATGTTTTGAAGAATCCACTTCATCTATAGAATTGGTTTCCGCAGAAGGAGGAATACACAACCTACTATAATCTCAAATTGTTTCAGGAGGGATTTGTATGTTTTTCAAGTGGATTTTCTTTAAAGGTAAATAACACTGGTCAGCTGAGTAAAGTCAGAGTTCCCTGATATGGCACCCAAGGTCCTTCTTGATATGCCTTCAGCATTTCTCTTTAGTCTTGTCTCCTACCGTCCATATTGCAAATAATTCTAAACTGTCTACGGTTTCCCCCAAATATTGGTGCATCAAATACTGGTGTATTTAAACATGCCTTTCTTTCACCTGTAATACCCTCCATCTCCACTTCTCCCATCCTTCAATTACACTTCTCTGATCTTCACAGATAAAGTTTATCACTCCTCACTCCGTCCATGTTTTAACATCTGCTGCTCTTACAACAGAGATAAAAGTATGCTTATGTCCATCTTATCTGCTAGATAGGATCTTTTTTGAGTATAGACATTGTGGATTGTATCTTATTCAACCAGCATAAGGCCAAGCATATTAAGTACACAATAAATATTTATTAACTTCAAGGAAAACCTTTCCCATAAAGTTTGTCATGATATTCTCTGAAGCTTTAGAAGTCAAATTATAATTGAGGGTCCTTTAAAGATAATGTGATATCAACCGTGAAAAAATATTTTCAACTCCTTACAAAATTTATAACATATAAATTCAGTGTAGTGAAGAAGAGATTTGAGGTTATAATGCCTATATTCAAAATTCCTTATTCATGTCAGCAATGACTATGAAGCAGGCAGTGTACTAGGTACTGAGATTGAAAGATGAATAAGAAAGGGTCACTAGAACCTTCAGTTCAAAAATATATCTGATTATCTATATTCATGAAGCCTACTCAGACTTTTCTCAAATACTCATGAAAATAAAGGGAAAAAATAATGGCTTGACATCATCAATTACTAAGATTAATAACAATCAATACCAGCTTCTGGAAGGAAATGAATGTGAACTGGTAATTTTCAAGGTTTTAGTTAATATTATACCGTGCCTTTGTTTCATAGTATACACTCAACCTGCAGTAACATAGCATATGACTCAAGAGTCTGAGAAATATTATTTTAGATCCAAATTCTATACCTAGCCATAACAGGGAAGCCATGTCCAAAGGGAATTCCTGGCAGTGCTAGCTTATATCATCTTTTTAAAAAGAAAACAGTGTAAAGAGAGATTCTTGTTCCCAATATTTTCCAGGAAAAACAAGTGTCAGTATTTCTTCAGAATGTGCTAACATGGGTCATATGCCAATTTCAGAATCAATCACTGTGGCCAAGAGAATAAATGAGGTAATTGGCCAGACTTAGGTTATATCTGTGTGCCTGGAGGGAGAGCAGTAAGGGCCAGAGGTCATCCACACCTAAACCACACAGATTGAGAGTGGGCTCAAGTCAATGGTATAAAAAGAAAGAGAGAAAGTTGCTGAAAATCGAAACAACGCAAGCCCCTTCTAGAATAAGAAGAAAGAAAACCTCCAAGTCAGTATTAATCTATGTTCTTCTTTCAGCACTATTCCTCCCTAAGAATGTGCAAACTATTGTAGTACCAGGTACAGTAGATAGTTATAATAGTTATAAAAACAGGTTTAACTTCACAGACGCCATGGAAAAGCCTAGGAAACTCCCAGGGATCCATGAACCACATTTTGAGAGCCACTGCTATGGATAATGCTTCTCAAATTTTGATGTCTATATTAATCTCTTGCGAATTCTGATGAACTGTAGATTGTGATTTAGTTGATCTGGGATGAGGCCTAAGACTCTTCATTTCTAACAAGCTTCCAGGCAATATTAATATGCTGCTGGTCCACGAATCACTCTGAGTAGCAAAACTTAAACAGTAAGGACATAATTCACATGAAATCCAGACAGAGAATTCATGATTGGTTTACCCTGTTGTTGTTTTCTCTATAAATATCTTTCTCTTTCTCTACATTACCATCCACAATGTCGGTTTTGTTCTAAGACTGATTTCACCCTTAATCATGGGATGTCTTGTAAGAGGCATTTGAGCTTTATCCTTCCTCATTTATGTCCACCTGGTGAGAGCACTTCCCACCCTCAATGAACCAAAGACTTGAGCTCATGTTCCTGACCTCTTAAAGCAGTTCCTGCAGCCAGAGGAAATGCCATGTGTGATTGGTTCAGAGCTGGGATACATGAGTCCTTCACTGTTTTGGGAGGAGATGATTTATACTAATTAAGTGAAAAGTGAAATGGTGAGGTATAACATTGAGCCAACAAATTCTACTTCAATTTAGCATAAAAAAATAAAGGAATGAATTGTATGACGTAAACATTAGGGAAAATGAAAAATAAATATGGAAATTACAACACCAAAAAAGGAGGAATAGGAAGGATGAAGAAATGAGTGTTGAAGAAATAGATAATAATTAATTCCTATTAATAAAGTGTTGGAAAATGAAGACGCAATGATTAATATAATGGAATTGGAATCTTTTTAATATTTAAGAAAAATGGGGTATAAAAATGCTCCAGTCAAAAAATCAGGAAAAGAGGGGAAATCACAGAAAATAAAAAATAAAAAGAGATGAGTGAGATTTATCTATTATAAACACAGACTTTCACATTACATTAAGATATTTTGCATAACAGAAACTTTGTAAATAAAGCAACACAAAGAGGGAACATGAAAAGAATAAAATGAAAATGTATGGCCAGTGTCACTGTCATAAACATATGTATGTAAACATATACCTATAGTCATGAACATGTATATATGTAAGTATATATAGTCATAAAAATGTATATGTGTACAATGTTTCAGAAATGAAACATAAACACAAAGTAATGAGTGGGTTGAAGCTGCAGTGATGCTGGGTATGCAAGCTAAAGCAGAAGGTGAGAGTAGGAAACATAATTCCTGTGGGATATGGGAAAATTAAAATTTTCCACAATATATCTAGTAGCTAGAGTTAACAGAAAGGAAGATGAGAGGAAAGACTGC
The DNA here is from genome assembly GCF_003676395.1 of Aethalodelphis obliquidens. Classification (NCBI taxonomy): domain Eukaryota; kingdom Metazoa; phylum Chordata; class Mammalia; order Artiodactyla; family Delphinidae; genus Aethalodelphis; species Aethalodelphis obliquidens. The sequence goes on from NW_020837949.1 coordinate 26,102,792, forward strand.
TGGAACTTGAGTCTGGACCTTTAAAAAAGGTCCAGAAAAGTTTGTGATTTTTTTACAAAGAGCCAAATAGTAAATATCTTAGGCTTTGTGGGTCTCTGTCACAAATTCTTTCTTCTGTTTTTGAACAACCCTTTAAAAACATAAAAATCATCCTTAGTCCAAAGGCCATGCAAAACAGCCTGAAATTGGCCTGCCATCAGTAGTTTCTGACCCTGCTTTATAAGAAGCTGTCAGCCTAGAAGAGGTGAGAGGATGGAGAAGCAGCCATGTGACTAGATACTAAGCCAAGTTGCCCCCATCCTGGAGGATGAATCTGCACTAACTCCAGTGTCTCTTGTCACATCACTCCTAGTTTCCCATACAGCATCCCCACTCCCCTTCTTTCTTACTAAGATGTCCCTCAGCTAAAAAATATCCAATTAAAATAACTTGCCTTCTAAAATATAATATTAAACAAAAAATAAAATAAAATTACTTGCCTTCTCAGACTCCCTTGGAGGTAAAATAGTCACATACATATCACCGGCCAAGAAGATATATGCAAAGGGCTTAGTGGAATTTCCAGCAATTTTTAGACAGTATAAGTATAGCAGACATGCTCCACTGACCTTCGCTCTTCTCACTTCCCTTTCATCCTCAATATCAAAAATGCATGTAGGTACAAGAGCTCTCTGGAGTCTGTGAGGATGAAAATCACATGGTACAATGGGGAAACTGAGGACTGGAGGAAGCTTGGACATATATGATATCAGGGATAACCTACATCCAGAATTTCTCTTTTGTGAGAAAAAAAATGATCTTTATTTGACGAAACCATTGCAGTTGGCATGATCCATTGACCTTTTCTCTTTCCACTGATTCTGTTACAAAAGCCAAAAGCAATAATAACTGATGCATCATTGCAATGCAGGTAGGGTGGGTTGAAACATTGTCACGAGACATCAGTAGGCTCTGGTCTGAAGCAAAGATCCAGGCAAAAGTAATAACAGTTTTCTGAATCCTCCAAAAGGAAAAGTGCAATTAAAAGAGGGGGAAGGGGATGAGAGGGACATATAGGTAGGGAAAGGGAGGAAAGGAGAGAAAAGGTTCAAAATGCAATAAAACTAGTCAGCATACAAAACTTAGAATGCTCATGAAGGAAGCCAGCCATCAGAATAAAAATCAGAACATGGATTTACTATATATTTTATTAGAAAAATCAGATAATAACTTTAAAACTAACAGTGTTTAGCTATTCACAGACATAAATGAGGACATAATATCCTTGGAGAAATGTCTATTTAGGTCTTCTGCCCATTTTTGGATTGGGTGGTTTGTTTTTTTGATATTGAGCTGCATGAGCCACTTGAAAACTTTGGAGATTAATCCTTTGTCAGTTGCTTCCTTTGCAAATATTTTCTCCCATTCTGAGGGTTGTCTTTTCCTCTTGTTTATGGTTTCCTTTGCTGTGCAAAAGCTTTTAAGTTTCATTAGGTCCCATTTGTTTAGTTTTGGTTTTATTTCCATTTCTCTAGGAGGTGGGTCAAAAAGGATCTTGCTGTGATTTATGCCATAGAGTGGTGTTCTGCCTATGTTTTCCCCTAAGAGATTTATAGTGTCTGGCCTTACATTTAGGTCTTTAATCCATTTTGAGTTTATTTTTGTGTATGGTGTTAGGGAGTATTCTAATTTCATTCTTTTACATGTAGCTGTTCAGTTTTCCCAGCACAACTTGTTGAAGAGGCAGTCTTTTCTCCATTGTATATTTTTGCCTCCTTTATCAAAAATAGGTGACCATATGATCGTGGGTTTATCTCTGTGCTTTCTATCCTGTTCCACTGATCTATATTACATGAATTATCTTTTTTTTACATGAATTATCTTTTATGAGTAAGTTTCATGCTCTGACCCAGCAATTTCCACTTTGAGAAGCTTTTCCTAAAGAAATAATTAGATGTATATGCCAAGATTTATATGTAATGATTTTCATAGAAATTAATTAGAACAAAGATATTGTTAGTAACCTAAATATTAAACAAATGGGAAATGGTTAAATCAATCATGATTTATGTATAAAATGAAACACCATGCAGTTATTTTAAATGATGTTGAAGAATAATATTGGAAAACAGGGTACTTTATTTTATAATGTATTATTAAATGGTAAAATTTGCACAATGGGATTATTTAGCTATGTTTTAAATATATATATATATATGAATATTTACCTCATCTCACTTATATTTTAAAATTATATACAACTTCCATACACGCATATATAATGAAAAATATATACCTAAAATTAACAACTGTATCTGGGTGGTGATTATTTGTGTCTTTTATTGTTTTATTTTTATTTTTTTCTGTATGTTTGCAATTTTCCTTGTGACTGCTTTATTTTTATAATGTTAATATCCATTGAATAATCAGTCCTAGACACTGATAGAACTAAAAAAGGTATTTAGTGAGTACATTGATTCGATTTGATTTGAAAATTAAGGTTCTAAGATCCCAAGAATCATAAATCAAAGTTATAGCCAATGCTGGAATGAATGCTAGAATGAATGACTCTGGGAATCCATAGGGTCAACTTTAAGTGTTCGTGAAAGCTGCAATCTAAGAATAACCTGGAGTCCTCAAGTAGCTTAAGATACTAGTACACTAGATCAAGCAGGCGCTTCTTTGACAAGTTCATTATGAGGTGATCACAGTGACTGCTAATGCCTGAAAATCCATAATTAGAGAATGTGGCTCTTCCTTCACATCCTGAATGACTGAGGGAAAAGCTAAGAGGTGAGCGAGTGGATGTGAGAATCCAACCAGCAGATGGCTCTGGTGGTGTTCAGCAGGTGCTCATTTACATATTTTGGCCATAACCTCCCTTGTCTTTCCTCCAGCCCGGCAAGATGCTCTGGCTTGAATGCACATTTAGACCAAAAGCTGTGTGATCTAGTGAAATGTACTAAATATAGAGTCTTAGGTTTGACTTGTGATCCTGGCACTTATGCTAAGTATATGCACAGTCTTAAACATGTCCCTTAAACTTTGGGAGTGACTTTTATCTCAACCAAATTTCCTGCTTTTAATATTCGTACAGAGATTGAAGGGAACTAATGGAAAATTCTGCTTGTGAGGGCTTGAGTTTCACCATAAGTCACTGATATTTTAAAAGCCCAAATTTGGGGAAGAAACAGAATGGTGCAGTGGGCAAAGCCACAAAAATTGGAGGTCAGGAGATTTTGGTCCTCTCCCTGTCAATAGTCATAGTATGACCTTCAACACATATAATTTCATCCCTCCTCAGTTTATCAATGTGCAAAATGTGGATAAGAAAAATGCGAAAAAGAAGATAGGAGTTAAGCTACACTGTCTTTAAGATCTTATTAAAGTATAAAAGGCTTTGATCATGTTCCATGCAGTGAGTGATCTGATAGCTTTTTTTGAGAAAAGTAAAGTTATTCTGAAATTTAAATGACTACCATATGTTATTTGGAATATATTACATCATTGAAATAAAGGGTATGGGTAAAAGAACATCACTGAAACAAAATGATATATAATGAGACATAGTATTGAAGAAATACTTTGCCAACACATTTTATCTGTGAATAGAAAATAATTGGTATATCCCTTAGGTATATGTTATTTTTCTTTTCTAATACTAGTTAAATATTAGAGTTCCTTCTTACATATAATATTTTTCTAAATTATTAGTATCATATGTACATGAATATCATAATATTATATTAGTATCATACATAATCTATTATTAGTACCATAAACTTTTGTCATTATGATCCTTTCAGATAGCAGAAATATTGCCTAATTCAATTCAGTCTTTAGAGTACCAATAAAACTTTTGAAATAGTAGATTTAAATAAATATTAAAACTTAAAGAAACTGTTTCGACTAGTTTAAAACATGTTTTGTGGAAAGTGACAGCTTTTTTTCTATTCATTCCTATTTATTTAATACCTTCCAAGTGTAGTCATGTCATAAGCTGTGTATTATAAAATCAAATTAATTATGAAAAAATTCTCCTTGGCAAAGTACTAAAATCTTCTAGACATTTGATAATGTAGTAAAATGTGTTAATATCACATTAAATAAACTAAAGTTTAAAAAATTAAATGCAAAGTTCATTCATTTATTGAACAAGGTTTAATCAAGTGATATGTGTGCAGCCCTGCAGTAAGCATTAAAGTCTTTAGATAACATTAAGTAAATATTTGAAAGGAAAATCATTATAATCTCAGTTTCTTTGTATTGTTCTTTAGTCTTTGTGATATGCTGATCTTTGTACTTATAATAGCATCCTCTTATCCCTTGAGAATTTTCAGTTATTTGGAACTTTAGAAAAATGTAGAAAAATTTCATGTGTAAAGACCAGCTTAAATGAACAGTATTAGAGATCACAAAGAATCCCACCAACCTAATTATTTTTATTCTAGGATGGAGAAAAATAAACAGGTTTCAGATACAATACAGGTGAATCATTTTGAGCATGAATTATGACATGTAGAAAGATAATACCTTTCATGTTGAATTTTCTTATATTTTAGAGAGATGACAATGAATCATATTCAAAGGTGACAAACCTTTTGCTATAGATTTTTTATTTGCTGATAGAAATGCATTTCAATCCCAGAAAGAAAATGTGATGAGATTCTGAAATCTGAGCAAGTTATCACGTTTTCAAGTAAGCATAATACAATACAATAAAAATAATTTCAGGAAAAGACGTGCTCAAAAATCTTGTGAACAATTCACCTCTTTTGCAGTAGTTGCTTCAAATACAAAGAAAATCAAGAGCTTCCCTGTTACTGAGCCTGAAATATTTTTTGAAGAACTGAAAAGTGTCTAAACTTTCCTGAAACCCACTCTCCAGACAGAAATTGAATTAGTTTTTGACATTGAGAAAGGCCAAAGCTGTCAGAAGTGGAAGCATTTTTAAATAGTGATGTAAAAGTCTTAACTTTTAAGATAAATAGACTTAACATGTTTATGCATAAGTGCATGAAAGAAATCATTTGATTATTACAGAAATGGAAAATGTTTGCCATTAGCTCTCTTAAAAGACTAGGATGGAACTAATGCATAAATAATTACATCAGAGGTTACAAATTACATTCCAGTGGTCACCCACTATTCAGTTAAGAGGACTAAATGGCCACTTCTGAGCACCTTTTACTCTTGTTGGCATTTTATATTTTCTCACTTATTTTTTTCCTCCTGGTTTTTAAATTAATCCTAACAAGTAGCAAGTTTTAAAACTTACTTCTTTCTCTAATGGAAAAACTTGCAACAGAATTATTTAAAATAATTATAGTAATAATAAAAATTTGCATGACATCATGTAATTGAAAAACAATTTTACACTGATCATTTAAAGTTCAGATATCCCTTTAAAGACCTTATTGATATACTACAAGCCATTTTGTTTCTTAAAGATAGGTTGCTATGCATGTAGAACTTGAAATTGTTTCTGTGGCAGTAAGGTTTAAGTTGTTCAAATTTGTCACTGAATCTTCCACCTTTCATTCCTATTCAGAGAGTAAAATTGAATAGCTAAATAAGTCTATCAAAAAGAAAATTAAGATTTAAAATAAATAAATATATACATCTCAAAATTAGGTAGGGGTACTTCATGAAAGTAAACATTTTTATAATCATTCTCAAGAACAAAAGAGACAGAGTACCAGAGAGAGAGACTGAGAGAGAGAGACAGAGGAATCCTTTTTTTTTTTCGCTTTAGAAATAAATTTCATTTTTGTCCCATGGAAACAGAAGAGTAATATGGAACATTTCGCTTTAACAGACCTAACATCTTAAAAAGAAAGGCTAAATATGACAAGTGTTTTAACAAGAGTGAACAAGAACTCTGTTTAATTTGGAGCTACACAGTGAATCACGATGCAAGAACTTACAACTGGAGAAAAGGACAGATAGGATCAATGTTTTCTCAATAAATATCTTCTCAAGAGCTTTTAGAAATAATGCTCTCCTCTATAGATTGCATGTTGTACATCAGCATTATCTTCTTAATGTCACATGGCAAATACCACAAGGAAAGTTTAGGAACTAGACAAGAGAAAATAGAATGAAGAAAAATCTTCTAAAGTCATATGACAAATATATGGGGGAAATAAACCCAAGATACAGATGCCAAAACTTTAAACTTTCCCTTTGTTGCTTGATAGATTAGACCATGTTACCTCTCAGGATATGCTGAGTTGAGCAATTCTTATTCACAGCACTAGAAGCCAATGGGGAAACACTGATTCTGTTTCAAGCCTGAATGGGTGTGAACCGACAGGTAGTCTGATGAAGGTAGTCATATGATTTCTTTATAAGAAAATGTTTGACAGGCTGTCAAAACTCTTTTGAAGAAAGAAATAGTGGATAGAGTTGCTCTAAGGAATACTTGTCAATTCAGTTATCTTATTCCTACATCATATTTTGATGCTAGGTGAGTAATCTCTGTGGGTCTCATGCTGAAAATCAAGTTAAAGTAACGTGAGTCAGATTGATTTTGAAGCATTTAGTTAATGTCATCAGAGCAGTGGTGACATTCATGCCAAAATTTTATCACAGAGTAAGCTTGTTTTTAACCAAGGTTTAAAACAAACATTGATAATGTGCAGATATAATTCTATGGCTTAATCAAATAATCCAATACCAACACTATAGTTCAGTGGCTTGTAGATCTTCAAAAGTTAGAATCTGAAGGGAAAAGCGGTCCAGGAATAGGGAAAAAAAAGTAATTCTCTGAAAGCAGACTAAAACCTGCAATCTGTCATCTGGGTAATGAAATCAAGAAACAGATGTATAGTAGATATGTTGAGTGGAACATGATTTTTTTTAAAACTCAACTGTGTCATCCACTAAAATATTTTTATGACTTGGCATTTCCTTTTTTTTCCCTCCATATAAAGTTTCTGCTTTACTAGTCCACTTTTTTGATGTCTACGTTTACTGCCTACCAGCCTTCACTGCTAGTCTCTTTGCCTGAACTCCTCTCTCTCTTCTGACTGCAGACATCTTACCTACTTTTTAACTCTCAGTTCAAATACTCAAATCCCATATCTTCCAAGAAAACACCCTGATTTCCTAGCAAGAATTATACTTTTTTTGCACATATAGATCTTGGGTTGACTCTCTAGTTGACTCATCACATTTTGCCATAAATTATAGTTAATTTTATACATCCGTCTCTTCCCTACTTATAGTCCTAAAAGTACAGGAGCTATATTTGTCACTTTGTATCCCATTTCTGTTTGAAAGGTTTGTGGAATTTAAATGAATTAATAAGCAGATTAGGAAATCAATGTTACACTTAAATATCTTTTATAAAACAATGAACAAAAACCTCTCAGAAGGTCTTTGCAGACTTGATTTCCCATTTTATGTAAATGGGGAAAAATATCCTCTGGGGTCTTCTGCCACATTTCTACTTTGCCAGTTGAGCACCCAACTATTATTCTAGGGCAGTAACATATCTCTGAAAAATTCTGCTTAGACTTACCTGCATATTTGTCTCCTGGTGCTTGACCACAACTTCCTGTGTTCATTTCCAAAAGCACCACACATTTTCTTCTCATCTGGCATTTTAACAGCAGTCTCTTGACAAAACATCACACTGACTGCACTCTGAATGCTGAACATTAAAGTTGGAGGCATGAGATGTTGACAATAACTATTCTATACTTTTATATATGTGTGGAGTTTCAGATGCTAGACTAAAATGAGAAATGTTTCTTTGCTGTGCAATAACTGTAGGGTATTCCACAATAACATTCTGAATTTTCCTATGTGGTGAAAAGGAAAAGGATCTTTATGTTTACTGATTTAAAAGTATTATGTTGGAGTTATAGTCTGACATGAACTCAGATCTCACCAGAGGCTCTCAGCAGTTAACATCTCCTAACTAAGCCTTGTAATGTTAATATTTTATGAAGACACAGGCTTAAATGATCAATATAAGAACTGCCTCTGCCAGAAAATTGTGTCTTTCTGCTCTGGCAATCCCACAGAAGTCAGCTATTTGTTTTTAGATTCTAATACCTATAGGCATTCAGGGAAGAGTTACTCGGGACTGAAACTCATCTGTGTGAGACAAGAATAAAGGAAGTTGGGGTGTGGGGAGCAAACAGCCTCAGCTTCAGAATCATTCCTCTCCTTTCTCATTACTCTGGCTCTGTATCTCTGTTTTCAAGTCATAATGCCCTTGCTCCTTCAATTGGTGAAGATTTCTGATTCATCAATATTTTGACCAACCTATCTCCTACTGCTGCTTCAATTTCTCCAGATCTCTTTGTTGCCAATTACTTACACGAATCTTAGAAGTCCTGCTCTACTTTGTCTCTTTTATCTGCTTACCTGGCATTGGTTACTTCTCTTACCTGGACATACTATATTTGTCTGTGTTTGGCTTCATTCACTGCAGTTCTTTTGGGGCTTCTCTACCCACTGCCTGAAGGAGGCAATCACGAATAATAGTTTTCACCTTCTCAACTTTTCCCAAATACCAGTTGTCACTCAGCTTGTTAAAAGCATTTAATTTAAAATTTTTATTGTGAGAAATGGATGAGGGAGAAGAATGGTATATCAGTTTTCCAGGGCTGCATAACAAATTACCACAAACTGAGAGACCTCATAAAACAAATTTATTATCTCACAGTTCTGGAGGCTAGGTGTTTCCCTGGTGGTCTCACGGTTAGGATTTGGTGCTTTCACTGCCGTTGTCCAGGTTCAGTCCCTGGCCTGAGAATTGAGATCCTGCAAGCCACAAGGTGAGGCCAAAATTTTTTTTTTAATTTTTAAAAATAGACTTTCCAAACCAAGGTGTTGACAGGAGGTGTTGGTTCCTACTGGAGACTCTGAGAGTGATACTCTGTTCCACGTTTCTCTCCTAGCTTCTGGTGGTTCCTGGAAATCCTTACTTTTCCTTGTCCTGTAGATGCATCACTCCATCATCACATAGTGTTCTCCCTGTGCTTCTCTGTCTCTATGTCTCCTCTCTTCTTCTGATAAGGACACTATTTATATTGGATTAGGAGGCCACCCTACTCTAGTATGACTGCATCTTAATTAACTAATTATATCTGCAATAACCCTCTATCCAAATAAAGTCACATTATGAGGTATGGGGATTAGGACTTCAACATATCTTTTTGGAGAACAACATTAAATCCGTAACAAATTTGTTAGCAGAAATTTATGACTATTCAAAACTATTAGAATTTATGAGTTGAAATAAGTACACCCATGCTCCTGCAGTTATGGTTTCTCTGCTTTTGTTTTTCATCAAAGAAAACTTCTCGGTCTTAATGTCCTGTGAATATTAATGGAATTTAGTTATTTTGTTTATTTTATTGGCTATAACTACAAATAGTTTCACGTTTGTATCATAAACGGGCTTACATCTTATTCAATAAATGTTTACATTTCTATTCATAATAAGATACTGTTTTAGGAGCAACAGGGGTTTATAGAAAACATGTAAGGACAACTCATTCCTTCAGGGAACTTTTAATTTAGAATAAGACTACCTAAATTGTAAGGTACTTATCGTACTAAACTGCTAAAAAAGGTAAAAATGAAACATTATAGATTCCAATAGAGGCAAAAATGATGTCAGCTGAAGGAATGAGGAAATGCTTCCCCAAAAATATAATTTTAAATTTAGTTCTCAAAGGATAAGTAAAGAGAAGAGTAGTGAACACTGGATTAGGTGGAAAGTTGTATATTTTGTCTCCCGAAATTCTGAAATTCTATGATTCCATCATCTCACAGATGTGAAAATAGGTCGATGACAGACAACATTCCAGGCAGAAGAAAATCAAATTGTGACTAATTAAAGGAGGACAAGGAGAGTACACCTCGGTGGTGTTGGATTAAGGCTAAGGGAACAAACTGGGGATGAGATTGGTCATACACACCATGTACCACCCGGTATTGTTTCCAAGAGCAACAGCCCAACCTTCTGCTCTTAGGACCAATCTTTGTCAGAAATAGGAGATATATGGACTTTTCCCACCTGCCCAAACAACTAATCACACTTTTTTTTAATCCCCCATAACAATCAGAATGTATTGGAATAAGACATCATTCAAAGCTAAAACTCTGAAATTTATCTTTAAAGGTTATATTTTAGGATGGAATGTTATACTTTTTCTGGCAATAAGATCTAGAGTTTTCCCTATGAATATACTTTTACCATAATGAATACTGAGATATAGGAAATCTTGTCAACATTTGCGAAAGTTGAACAATAATTCTAAAAATAAAAATCTGCAGCAAATTTAATGTTCTCCATTCATGGTCAACATGCCTCCCCATCTTAGGTGCCCTGGGTACTCCTCACTTCCCACCCCCTCCATCCTGTCAATCCCATTATCATGGGCTTTGCCTTTATTCCCAAGGAGACACAAAGGACTATAAGTGTAGACCGGAGATAATATCTTGAAACCGTGCAGACTAGGGCGACTTCTACACTTCCCTTACATTAAGCCAGTCCTGGTGAGCATTTATATCAACCAAGGAGAGCCAAGAATTCTCCAAACACAGAGAAAACTTCTCAGTCTTAATGTCTTGTGAATATTAATAGGATTTAGTTGTTTTGTTTATTTTGTTCTCTATAACTACAAATAGTTTCACATTTGTAACATAAACAGGCTTACATCTTATTCAATAAATTTATATTTCTATTCATTAACAAACCTCATTCCTCTCTGGACCAAAAAATTAGCCATTTTAGGAGCCATGCCTGCTTATCTTCTTGGCAAATGTCTTTATCCAGATGCACTGAGAGAATTAGGACACATTTGGAAACAAATTCATACCAAATAGTGAAAAATTTTATAATATTTTAAAATATTAATCTCTTTTTACATAGACAGATACCTTAATAATTCTGCCAGCATTTGGAACTAAAATTGCATTCACAAAAATAACTTTATTCATCCTTAAAAACATCTTACACATAATTGCTCTGTACAGAATGTTTTTTCCATGCCTGCTTTTTTCACTTTTAAAAGAATACCGACTTTCAGAATTTAATTGGCTACTAAGCTGCTATGTCACAGATAATACATCCACATGTAATTTTTAAATATCATACAAAGAAATATTCAGGGCAAATATTTATAATGTTAAATGCTCAGTGAAAATGTAATAAAAAATAATTTGGGGTTTGTATTGAAAAAAATATCATGTGCCCTATACTGTCCACCTTCATTTAGAAAGTCAAAACAAAATATCCCTAAAGATACTTAAAAAGGTATGTAATAAAAGCTCATTGTTTATGAAATAGTTCATTAGTAAGGTGAGTGCATTTTTTTTGGCTAGAATTTATCAGCAAACCGGTATTTACATGTCTGTGTACAGAATCTTTTATCTGCCAAGGTAAGGATCACTACCCCTGAATGTAGAGCATTCACCATGACAAATTATCAATGAAAACAAACAAGCCATTGTTCACTTTTATGGAAAGGTGTTGGGTGGAAATGAAATTAATTGAATTAAATATTATCTGATTGTTGGATGATCATGCTGAACTAATTAGTGTAACACTAAATAGAAGGAAAGGAGAATTGGGCATGAAGCCAAGATATCTCATTTTAAACAGACTCTTCTGCTCCCTTTTAAAGCATGTGAAGGAAATGACAATCTCCAAATAAATGTCTTACCCACCCCATAAATGAAACACTAACAGTGAAGAGGGTATAAAAGTATCACAAGCGTCAGTGAGGTTGTAGATCATTTAGCACTTCTATTTAAGTAACCATTTTTTCCCTCATTTTAGGGACATTTTTTGTAGCAGTTAAGAGAGTAATACCTTGACACATAATAATTTTGTAATTATTGTTTTAACCTGCTACAGTCTTTCATCAAAGCAACTGTTATCAATGGAATTTGCTCAGTGTAGCAAGGTAGAGCCCAAGCAGGGGATAGGAGGAAGACAGTCATTTTCTTCAGGTCTTGGTTCTAAAGCAGACAGTTATGGCAGCAGGAATATAAGCCCTCATGTACTGTGCACTCTAACTCCTCATTTTTAGCTGTTGGAACAGATCATAAATGTGTTGGGCAGACTTCACAGAGGGCTGGGCTTAGCAGGAGGAAACACAGATCTACATTGATAGAGCATTCTAGGAGTAAATGTTGCTTAGGCTCATCTTTTCTACAACCCATATAGAGCCAGGAACTGGTACCCAAGTTCGTAACAGTATTGGTTGGTGCCAAAGGGTTGGTGGGTTTCTAAGAACCCTGGACTTATATCTGAGGCTGACCCTCTCCTATATTTGTATCCAATGAGGTAGAACTTTAGTTGTTTCATCCGTTAACGGTGAAATTTTGGACCTTCATTTCTTGCTCTGATCTTTTTTCTTTTTTCCTCTTCTACATCATTTCATCTCTGTCCAGCTCTATTCTTGATTTATTTACCCTGCTCCTATATGTATTATCCTGGAAGTTATATAGAAGATTTGGCTTTCTGGTTTGATATTAATCCCATTACTCTCCAGCTCCCTTTACCTTTGGCCATACCAGGGAATGAATAGGAATCAGAATGAAGGAAAGGTTGCAGGCAGGCAAATGTTATTAAATAAAACATCTGGGGCTTCCCTGGTGGCGCAGTGGTTGAGAGTCCACCTGCCGATGCAGGGGACACGGGTTCGTGTCCCGGCCGGGAAGATCCCACATGCCGTGGAGCGGCTGGGCCCGTGAGCCATGGCCACTGAGCCTGCGCGTCCAGAGCCTGTGCTCCGCAGCGGGAGAGGCCACAACAGTGAGAGGCCCGCGTACCGCAGAAAAAAAACAAAACAAACAAACAAAAAGAAAACATCTGGCAGGGCAATAAACAGGGGAAAAGGATGTGAAGTTAAAAGGGTGAACTATCAGAGACAAATTAAAATGTGGTGAATGTAGTATTAGGATTTACTCTTGAAGACAGTTAAAAAGGAAAAAGGGTGTTGGTGACCATTATGTAAAGTGCCAACTGTGTGTTGCAGAGGTCAGACAGCTTAAGAGGACCTGTACTTGGGCTTCCCTGGTGGCGCAGTGGTTGAGAGTCCGCCTGCCGATGCAGGGGACACAGGTTCGTGCCCCGGTCCAGGAAGATCCCACATGCCGCGGAGCGGCTGGGCCCGTGAGCCATGGCCGCTGAGCCTGTGCGTCCG
>NW_020837949.1:26120948-26210554 GCF_003676395.1 Aethalodelphis obliquidens
TAAACGTGTACTTAGATAAAAATTTAAATAAAAAGTATGAGATGTTTGTGCTTTAGATTATTTAAAAGAAGGCAACCAACTATCCCAGTTTTCCTGAGACTGAATTGCTTCCTGGGAAACAGGACTTTCACTGCTAAAATCAGACAAACCAAATGGTTGTTCACCCTAGACTGGTATAGCATTATTTTTCCTTTTCTAACTTAAACTCTTAAAAGAGTTTCTAGAATTTTACAAGAATGCATCTCTAAGGCATTGTTAAAGAAAGGAAGGTAACTCATTTTGGTGTGAAAGGTTGACACTTTATGTTTTATTTTTATCCCAGGGTGGTGATTATTATTTATTTATAATAGTTGTAAGGGTACATGGCACTTACAAACACATAAAAGACAAAGCTCCTGTGAGATTTCCCATCTAACTCAATATACAACACACTATATAAGAGCAAAGGGAGAGGTAGAAAAGCGTTAGAAAAAAATCAATACTGGAAGGCTTAGTGGGAGAAATGTGTTCTAAACTTTCAAGGAGACATGTCAAGGAATAAAAGGAAGTTTGTTCAAGTAGGACTAATCTAGTTTCAAACCTTTTGAGAATTATACATGCATAACTAACAGGAAAATGGATTTCTATATCTTTTTTCTCCTTACATCTTCCTAGTGAGTATTTTTAAAATCATTTTCCAGTGACCCTTTTTAACCTCATTTAATGTTTTCTGCCTTAAACTGTTTTCCCTGTGAGTTGTATAGCCACAGCAGCTTCTTGCAGTTAATAATTGTCAGATATATCCTTTTTTTTCCCCTTACTTTCAAATTTCCACTGTCACTACGTTTTAGATGTGCCTTTTAAATTAACGTATAGCCGGAAATGTGTGATCTAATCATAAAATTTCCATCTTTTAATTGTTAAGTTTTTTTACTTTTTCCTGTACTGTTTCTTAGTATTTTATTTCTGCCGCCTTACTCTGTGATTTTATGTTCTTTCTTCCTTCTTGACTGTTTTAAGTTAGAACGATCAAGTGTATTTATTCCATTTTTCTCCTCTAAATTATTGGAAGTTATACATTATTTTTCTGTTATTTTATGGGTTCCCCTTAAATTTCTAATATGTTGAGCCTAACCTGACAAAGTCTAAAATTAATCACTATCTTTGTACCACTCACTCATAATATAAGTAACTTATAACCCTCTTTCACATAATTCATGTCCAATAGTTTAGTTATGTTTTATTTTTGAACCATACACTATTAGTCATTATCTTTATAGTAATTTTAATTTAGGTTTACCACAAATTTATCAATATCCATTCCTATCATCCATTTATGAGTCCTGCTCCTACCTTGTGGGTGTAATTTTCTTCTTCCCAAAATAAATCATTGAATGGTAATTTAAGTGATGGAGGGTCTCCAGCAATTAAAAAATAAACTAACAAACAAAAAGTTCTCTAACTGAAAATCTCTTCCTCCTCCTGCCCGTGCTCCTGGCAACTCTTGAAAAATTATTTAGCAGGGTATAGAACTCTAGTATGATAGTTATTTTCTCTAAGCAATTTTGAAGATATTATTCTTCTTTATTTTCTGGACTTTGTTGCTGCAGTCCAAATATTATTTCTATGTGGTGAATCTGTCCCTCTCCAACTGCCCCCACCATTTCTTTCCTAGTAATCTTATTTCACCTGGTTGTCTTTAAGATTTTTCTTGTTGCCTCTGGTGTCCAGTGGTTTCAACTAGATATGATTAGTATAACTTTACTTTTATTTAGCCTGGTTGGAAATTATTTTGCTTCTGGACTGTAAAGATTCTTATTTTTCCTCAATCTGGAAAAAACTTTCACCATTATCATTTCAAATATTACTCCTCTCCTATTCTACTTCAATAACTAATATAAATATATATGTTGGATTTTCTTTTCAATCTTCTCTGTGTCTTAGTCTCTCTTTCATATGTTTAATCTTCATATCTCTCTGGGCTACATTCTGAGAAATTTCACCAGGTAACCAAGTCAACATTCTTATTTAATCTACTTTTCGACCTGCTCATTGATTGTTTTTATTTCAAGAATCATAAAAAAAATTTAATTTCTAGAAGTTTTAAGTGATGATTTTTCAAATCAGCTTGCTCTCTTTTTCATAGTCTTTAATTCTTTTCTTATGGTTTCTATTGGTATACAGTTTTAACTATATTAAATATACTTTTTATTTTCTGTTTCAAATTATTTCATTATTCTCTTATATATTTTAAATATGTTTCTTATATTTGCTGTATCTCAGGTGGATCATTTCCTTGTGAATTTTTTGATATTTAATTGTTATCTTCCAAAGCAACTATTTATTTCAAAGGTCTTTTGTGCAGCATAGATTATGGAAATATCTCTTCAGAGTAATTTTACACTTACTTTTTCCAGTGTGCCATAAGTAGCCCCAGGAACAATTTTTTAAACATCTTTATTGATACTATAAAATTTACTAAAGTTTATAATTCAATGGCCTTATTATATTCACAGAGTTCTGCAACTACCACCACAATCTAAGATTAGAAAAGTTTATCATCCCAAAAAGAAAGGGTGTATCCATTAGAAATTGCTTCTCAACCCATCCCCTTCCCCAAGAAACCACTAATATACTTTCTATCTCTGTGGATTTGTCTAGTCTAGATTTTAATACAGTATGTAGTCTTTTGGCTTTCTTCATTGAGCATAATGTTTTAAAAGTTCATCTATCTATGTTGTAACATGTATCAATTCTTTATTCCTTTTTATTTCCAAATAATATTCCATAGTATAGATATACTTATATATTCTTTCATCATGTTGTTTATTCTTTCATCAGTTGATGGACATTTGGGTGGTTTTTACTTTTTGACTTTTATGAATAGTGCTGTTATGAATATTCATATACAACTTTTTGTATGGAGGTATGTTTACATTTCTCTTTGAGTATATACCCAGGAGTGGAATTACTACACCATATGGTAGCTCTGTGTTTAGCATTTTAAGGAACTGCCTATTTTCTACATTGTTTGCAGCATTTTACATTCCTACCAGCAGCGTGAGGGTCCTAATTTTTCCACATTCTTATCAACATTTGTTTTTATTGTAGCCATTCTACTGAGTGTGAAGTGGTATCTCATTATAGTTTTGATTTGCATTTCCTTAATAGCTAATGATGTTGAGCTTCTTTTTATGGGCTTATTGGAATTTTGCATATCTTTTCTGGAGATATGTCTATTCAAATCCTTTCCACACTTTTAAATTGTGTTATTTGTATTTTTATTATTGAGTTATGTGTTTGTATTTCTGGTTACTGGTTTCTTATCATATAAGATATTGACAAATGTTTTCTCTCATTCAGTGAGTTATCCTTTCACTTTCTTGATGGTCTCAGGATTAAATGAGGTAGTCTGAGCAACGATATTAGTAATTAGAATAAGTTAGTAGCCACTCATGAAATTACAATGTTAATTTTATTATTATTCAGTTATACATTGGATTATGTGTGTATGATTTACCTTGAGAGTTACTTAAATACTTAATATTTCTTATTCCATAGGAAAAAAATGCATTCTGAGTTCCAAATAACTAATTTACAAGTGGCTTTTGAAATAAAAAGGAAGTGGTGTCTGTCATTCTATATTATACATAAGGCTCTATTTGCTTTAAGGCAAAAGCAGTTAGGCAAATATAAAGGCAGGTTATGTTGTAGTGAAGCATGCAATTTCTAAATGTTTTCCTGCTCTCATTGTGATGATACATTCATGGAAATGCATGATTTGAATAAATGATTTTTAAAATCTCAGAAGAAAGGTTTCAGAGAAATTCTTTAACTATTTTATTGCAAAAATAATTAGCTATGGGAAACTCTCCAACTCCAATTATTAATGCACAGAAATGATGCAACAAACCACAATAATCTTGAGAACATTTATCTTTAATTCTTGAGACGGACCATTCTGCTTCCATTTCTAATGAAGGAGCAATAAGATAAACACGTATTTCTAATATTTTTATTTTAAAGCTCTGATTTTATTCACACTGATGATAATGTTATTTTAAATGTTTATGAAATATATTTTTAAACTAAAATTTTAAACATTTAAACTTTTTCTTGTCAAAATATTTTTCTTTCTGGAACGCTTTTCCTGTTTTGTGTGTTGTCAAATACATTTTGAGAAGCAATAAATCAGTATTTTAACACCAAAACTTATTCTTCCAAATAAATATTGCAATAAAACATTTATTACAAATCAGAGGTTTTCTTACAAAACATGAGTGATTTCACATAGTCCCAAAATATCTTCTAGCCATACAGCTTTGATTACCTTCGTCTTACCTGGTGAGAGGGCTAACACGCTGGATATCTGTATTAAATATCTATGGGGTTTATTCAGGAAAGAAGACAAGCAAAAATCAAGGTATACAATGTGCTTAGTTTGTATGAATTTGTAGATATGTCTTACTCCATCAATTAGAACAGGTGCTAAGCCATACATCTCATAACTGTATGTACCACATTGTATAAACATAATTTTTCTTAGCTTCAACACAAACATTTTACAGAACATAAAACTTTGTTTTATATAACATGCTGAAATTATTTTATATATTTTTGAACTTGTGTTTTGGTTGAAAATTGATCCAATTTAAGCATACTTCCAACTTATTAAAATAGATATTTGGTTTTGCATAATTCTGTAGGTTTGATGTTGTAGGATGAAGCTTTAAGCATGCTGTTTCAAGAAGATGAACAGCTGATATAGTCTGCCTTAGCTGTGTGAGCTTATTTCATAAAGACTTGTTTTGCTATGTCGCATTTCCCAATAGATTTTAATCTTTTTATCATCATTTAATCTTTTAAAATTTTTACAAGTGATGTTTTCATTATTATGTTAATTACCTTCTAAATAACATATTTTTTCCCCCTGTAGAAATAATCTACTCATTTTCACATTTAGGTGAAAGTGTAAGATTTTTGTTTTAAGCATACCTGTTTTTGCAGCTCATTCACTTTTATATCATCCATTACTTAAAAGTTTCCTTTGAGTTGTTTTATGTCAAATGACAGTAGTATCACAAAATAAATATCAGGGTTTTTAATTAAAAATATGTAAGATTCAATAGTCTCTCAATTAGTTATTGAAAAATAAAAAATGCCATTCTCCCCAAAATGACAAGAAGAAAAACCTCACTGAATTTATCTCAGAAGTTTTCTGTTAAGGTAAAAGGAAAACGTATCACTGCCTGCATTCCTTCCATTACAGTGAAAATTTAATTTCTGACTCATCCCCATAGGGATTTTGAAAATGTTGACAATTTCCTAAACTCCAATAATTAAAAATTAGTCCTAAAAAAATCTTAAGTGTTTGTGATAAATTAGCAGAACTGCAAGAATAATGTCAAGCACAAATACAATACATAAGTTTTTGTCACTTGCTAAATTTTCTGGGAAGATTCTCATTGGTATTATAGTTTACCTATCAGTTTTTCTGTTATATGTGTTCACAGAAAGATTTTGAAATCAGTGTGAGGTAATGGTTGAACATAAGAATTGAGAGTAAATATGACTCTGTTTTCACTTTAAAATATCTTCATTCTTCAGATGATTTACTTTAAATTTTACACAAGCTCTGTATATGAACAACAGATTGTGAGGGCATACTCTTCTTAGTGTAGATTTTGCTGTGTTTTCACAATCTAAGATTCCAGTTATCAAGTAATAAAATAGCTAGCCTCTCTGGTTGCAGAGATAGCTTTATGCTGTAAATCAGTGCACTAGCTTCTTGTAAACTGCTATGAAGCCAGACAGCCTGGAACAATTCAACACCAAGAGAGCTGTGAATTTTCTCTATTTATCTTAATAAAGTGTTAACTTCAAAATATTTAAGTGCTTGCAGTTTTATTCCAAAATAAAAATGCTCAGATCCGGTTATGGAAACTTAATTAAACCACTTTTCATTTTTCAGTGTCTTTCTTAGGTTCTGCTATTTAACTACTACTGTAAAAAAAGGGTTCTCTAGAACTGATGACAATAACTGGTAAAATAAATTTCTGAGCATAAACACAAAAATGATTTTACTATACTTCCAAAGATTTTATCAATAATAACAACCTTGAATTTTTCTATCGTGTAATAAAACTGCAGTATTACTACAGAGTTAGACATTGGTATAGAACAAGAACTGAACTTGGTTATAAAGCACTGGGACTCGAGTGAGATTTTTCTGGGTTGTAAAGAATTAATAAACAGAAACTTTAATTTTAAAAAGTCAGGAGACCAGAAGAGGGAGCTCTCACACGGAGCCGCAATAGATAGTGAGGCTCAACAAGAACAAGATAGATTCCTCCTCCTTCAGCAAGGACTCAGCCAATGAGAACTGTTGCAAGTCAGCCAGTGAAAAGCCATGGACTCTTTGTTTACCATAGCCCTCCCAACTTCCTTTTCCCCTTCTTCTCTTCTCATTCCAGGAGGTAATTTTGCAACCCTCCCTCAAAAATGGGAAGACTGGATGCTATCTTCCTTGATGATTGCATTTCAAAGAGATGCCTTCCAGTTTCCTTGAGAGAGACATACTTGGGTCATAACGCTGGTAAGAGTCTTATTTAGCTTCTAAAAGATTTACATACTTTTCAAAGTAACAAAGAAAGAACTTACAATTACGGTTTTCCAAAGTAAGTTTTCTAAGAAAAGGGGTGAGGGAAGTCTCTTAAGTCTCTTATTTTTAATTTATTTTTGCACTTACAGTAGAAGTAAGAAATTGGAAATGGAAAGGGGAAAAGCAAAGAGAAAGTCTCTGCCATGTATCATCAGACTTAAGATGCAGAAAATATAAGTGGCTAAAGAGAGAAATCAAGGATATTTGGTTTTAAACTACTTATTAATAAGTAACATCAAGGCAGACAGTTTTCATTACGAAAGAAAATATATATCATAATGTAAAAAATTTTAAATTTTAAGAAATATTTACCATTTATATCTAATGTAAGTTTAGCCTAATAAAATGATGCTTACATATGTGAAAAAAAAATAGAAGAAAACTTTCTTTACTTGTGTCCAGGCTCCAGTATTCATTGTTCCAAGAAGGTAACTGGAAGGTAAGCTAAAAAGAATTTCACTGGGAAGATCTGTACAAGCTTTACACAAACCCATTTCCTGGAACATACTCTGAGAAAAGAAGAATGCATGGAAGAATAAGAATGAGAAACATTTCATTTGCATCCCTGTGTAGGAGGTTCACAAACTACATTTTCATATTAAAGTCTCTGTGAAGTCCAGCTTTTGAGGAATCCTTTTAATTTTTTTTTTTTTGGAAATAACATAGACTATCCAAATTTTTTTTTCAGAGCTTGCTATAGCAAAAGAGTCATCTACTATCACTTGTCTGCTGCCTTTAGATAAACAAAAATTTAAAACAGTACAAAATATTTGAGTCACACTTCTCCTACTCGAGGACTTCCTAGAATTGCTTTATTTCTTTCTCACATTGAAAAATGCTGTAGCAAAGGTTAAAACCAATCTGACAAGTGGCTTAAAATGAGTTGATCTTTTATTTTATTGGATATTTTGGTTTGGTGGCTTGAATGCCATAGAAATCTTTCTGTTGTTTTAAATCCAGGAAATTTACATGAAAATGTCATAGTATTAACAAGTCAGAGCCAATTTTAATTAGAATACAATGTCCACCTTCAATTTATTGAATCAAAATTTTTTATCTCAGGAATTTTTCTTCATTTATATTTTTAACTCTATTTTCTGTTCAAATCGCTTTATTCTCCTCTACATGGACCCCAGGTATGTGCATAATAGGTCTACGTTGGCAAACTTCTACATCTATCTCTTTCTAATTGTTTAAATGTTTTTTTCTTTTCTATTACATTTAATTCAATATGCTGAAATTTGTCCTTCTTTTAGGTAGATTTGTTTTCAATTGTGTGGATGATTCAACTGTTGCATCACTTATTGTGGTTTTATTTTTGTCTCCACTTCTTTTGTTGTATTATTATTTCTCCTCTGATTCCTATATTTCTGTCTTGAAATCTTCACACATGGAGGGCTTTAAACAATTAAAATTCTTTTTTTAATTTAAAAAGCTATTTGATTCTATAGGAAAATACTTAACCAAAGTTTTTATCTACTCCATGTTAAAATATTTTGTAGGCCATCTTAGTTTTCAGCGTTTTATATTCTTTTATGACTTTTTTCCTTACATGTCCCTTTTACATTTCTGCATACCTTTGAATGTGAGAAGTTCTTTCTGGCCCCAGTTGTTTACAGAATTTAATGTGGGAAGAGACCGGAAGATTACTTTAGGCTAACATGATGAAGGGTGTGATAAACTTCTTTGCTGCAAAAATGGAATATATATATAGGGTTTTTTTCCTTCAACTCCAATTCCCTTGCCAATCCATGAGGGCTAAGACACTCAGGAAGGCTTCTTCAGCCCATGCACTTGGTCTTGATGTCTAACGCAAGAGTTAATTTTCCACTGAGTGGTACCAAGCACTATGGAAACCTGCTACTCTGACAGATTTGCTCATGATCAGAAGTAGTTGCTAATCTTTCCAAACTTTCTCTCTTAATGTAATCGTTCTCAACATTTCATCTCCAATGTCCAATGCAGTTGGTATCCTTTATTAGTGTGCTTTAAAGTTGGGGGTTTTTAGTGCTAATATAATCTAAAATAAAATTACTATTTCTACTTCTCATTTTCTTTGTTAGAAGTGGGCAGAGATTTTGTTCCTACTCCAGATTAAAAGTGTCTTTGTTGTGCATTTTTTAAGAATAAATCTTTCATTTTTTTAATTTTATCTATAATTGTTCATTGATTCATAGTCCATCACTCTAGAACCAATGTGAGCAATTTATACTTCCCTAGAAAATTATCGATTTATCTATTTCAATTAGCCTTTGAATTTTATTGGTGTAAGTTTTTACAGAGCATTATTTTATACACATCTAATAATCTACATCTATGATAGGTAACGTTATTATTTCTGATATTTTTGTAACATCTTGACTCACTCTGAAGATGTTAACTCTGTGCCTTTTAAAGTCTTCTGTTTGGTGTCTAAAATATTGAGATTAATTTCTTCAAAAATTGGGTTTGGTGACATGTTAATAAAGCATATTTTCCTCAAACTTTTGGTGATGTTTTTGCTAGTTCCTTATAATTTTGTTTGCTAATTTCTGTTTGCCTGGCTGTGGATGTATGTTCTGATACCAGAGCAGGCCTCAGGAGACCGTGGGCATAAAGTGCTGGTAAACTCTGCTTGAAATTTCTGTCTAATTATGTCTGGTTTCCGTGATGCAGGCACTGACCCTCGCCACTTTGCTCTGAGGGCAAATGCAGCTGATGCCCAGAGAAGGAGAGGGCTCCATCCAGCTATTCCGCATGCATTCACTCAAATAATCGCTTCTCTGGGGGGCTCCCCAACTGTTCTAATGTGTTGCTCTGGACTTGAATCATCCTTTGGTAAACATTTCACATCTGCCCCTCAGTCCTCCTCCTAATGTCTTTTGAGCTGTAGTTTGCATGAGCCTCTTTTCTCTGTTTTATACACTTAACTAATTCTTCAAATTACATGGCTAATTAATAAAAGGTATTCTAGTTTTCCATCACCACTTTATATTTATCATTTTGTAAAATATATATGGCCATTTAAGGGTGATTTGGCTTGGAGAGGGTGCTTATATTTAGTCAGCCATCTTCATCCGATGTCCTTGTTCAGCACTTCCTGTGATTACTGATCTGAAGCCTGATTTTTTTCTCTGATCTGGGTTGAACTTTTCTAAGAAAGTTATATAGTATCTGTGTGGATTTATTTCTTCTAGAAATTTGGCGGTTTGTTTGTTCTGGTGATATTTTTGGTGAGGGAATTTGTCACTTGCAGAATGTTTTTTCCTTATGTGTTTAAGAGATGAGTCAGCTTGGGCTTCCCTGGTGGTGCAGTGGTTGAGAGTCCGCCTGCCGATGCAGGGGACACGGGTTTGTGCCCCAGTCCGGGAAGATCCCACATGCCACATGCCGCGGAGCGGCTGGGCCCATGAGCCATGGCCGCTGAGCCTGCATGTCCGGAGCCTGTGCTCCGCAGCGGGAGAGGCCGCAACGGGAGAGGCCACAACAGTGAGAGTCCCACGTACCGCAAAAAAAATAAAAAGAAAAAGAGATGAGTCAGCTTACAAAGCCCATAATGGGAGAAGGTTTACATAGTATAGCCAAGCTCAGTTTTTGACTCATGGAGAGTTAAAAACTTGTACTAATTATTTCGTTGCAAATGAAAAACAAAACAAAACAAAATTCATGTCAAGATGTCATAAGCAAAAATGGATTAGCTCTTACTACTGAAAAGTCTAAGAGTAGATGATCAGTTATCAACAGATCTGGAGATCAAACATTGTCATTTGGACTGATAACATATAGTCACCTATTTGCTTTAAAACTAACACAAGATAGTAAAAGACTAGTGAACAAATGGTTAGGAAAGCACTCTCTGGTAAGGTGACTTTTCAGCAGACACCTGAAGGAAGAGAGCGAGTTTCATGGATATTTGGAGAAGAGAATTTCAGTGTGTTTAGGATGTTTCAAACCCAGCAGAGGGTCAGTACATTTTAGCAGAGAGACAGGAGAATATTTGAATGTAAAGGTGGAGGTGGTGAGAGGCCAGATTATATTTTTCTGACTGTGATGAAAAACCATTGAAAAATATTGCAAGGGGAAGTGACATTTTCTGAATATATTTTTTAAAGAATCACTCTGGATCTTATGTGGGTAATTGGATGTAAAAGGATAAGAATGATAGTTAGAAAGCTGTTGCTTTGTAACAATGAAAGATAATTGGCTTGATGGAGGTGGTGGCAAGTGCCTGGATTCAGGATAGGACATGATCTGAAGACAGAGGCAAAGGACTTACAGATTGGTTGTGGAGTGTTAGAAGAAGAATTAAGGGCATCCTCAAGGTGGTTTAGCCTGAGTAATGAATTGCGTGAAGATGGTGTTGTTCACTGAGTTAGGGAATATTAAAAAGGAACAATTTGGAGTTTCATAACATCCTGAGTTCTCTCTTGGGCCTGTTATGGTTTGAAAGTTGGAGATATCTTCTAGACATCTGAATGGAGATATCTAGCAGGCATCTGAAAATATAAGTCTGGAATTCATGGGAAATAAGAATTTTGGAAATATAGCTCTTAGAGGCTGTTTTTTTAAAAATCCTCCCATCTCGTCTCAGATTTTGCTAAGTGAAGATTATTAGTGATGTTAGATGTCTTGTACCTATGAATTCCCTTCTGCTTGCCTGAAAGAAACCTTCTTTCAACTTCCAGTCATGTAAAACTGAAACGAGCTCATATAACTAGAAATTCAGAGGCATGTGAATTTCAGAATTAATTGATTCAAGGGCTTAAGGCTATCAAGTTTGCAGAATTTTTTTTTTTAATCTGACATTCTGCTCAGTTACCACAGACTGGCTTCATCTTAAATCTGGTTCCTTTCTGGTCATGGAATGGCATCCAGGAGTAATTAGTCTACATGTTTCCTCACTTTGTATCAGGAAGATGGGAGGCTGATTTGTCATATTGTCACTACAGAGAGAGGAAAAATATCTCTCCCAGAAGTACCCATCAAATATCTTTTCATCTCTCCTTGGCTTGCATTGGGTCACATGCTCATTCCTGAATCTGTAATTGTGGCAAAGAGGATAGGATTTTTCTGAGGGAGGAATGAATGGTTTGATATAAAGGCTAATGGGCAGAGATAGAAAGAAAAGAATGTTTAATATAAGGAAAAGTTAAGGAGGAGATTTATCAAGATTAATGTTATTAGTATTTGTAAGTTTAATATGAATAGAATTGATTATCAGATTACTTGGAGTACATAAAAAATTCTTCATGGTCAGATATAAATGACAAGGCAAAAAGAATAAATTTCCCTTTCACCATTTCCTTACATTCTAATAGACTTACAAGACTCTGTTAAACAAACATGCCTCTAGACTTTGGACCCGTTTATACCACCTTAATAGGAAAATAATTAGGAATGGTCAAGTGTTTGTTTTTCTCCATCTGTTCTATTCCTTTGACTGTGCCAGACTTTGACACTGCACTCTGGGTTGAATATACCCTAATTAAACTGAAGTTCTTCAAATGTGATTACATGGTAATCATTTGTATTCCACTCTAATCATAGGAAAGATACTTTGGACTAATGTTTTACTATTGAGGACTAGATAAAAGTAGGGCCAGGGCTTCCCTGGTGGCACAGTGGTTGAGAGTCCGCTTGCCGATGCAGCGGACGCGGGTTCGTGCCCTGGTCTGGGAAGATCCCACATGCCGCGGAGCGGCTGGGCCCGTGAGCCATGGCCGCTGAGCCTGCGCGTCCGGAGCCTGTGCTCCGCAACGGGAGAGGCCACAACAGTGAGAGGCCCGCATACCGCAAAAAAAAAAAAAAAAAAAAAGTAGGGCCAACACAAATGATATTTTATTCTCTAATTAATACGGTAGCTATAATCTATCATTGTAGGGAGAAAAGAAAAACTGTCATTTAGCTATAGAAATTCTCGTTGTTGTACACAAGTGAAAAATGGATAAGATACCCTCAATTTTCATCAAGGGAGCTCTATGATGTTGAATTTTCCATTTCCTGAAAAAAAATGTATGAAGGTAATGAATAAATGCAGATTTTATTTAAACTAATAGAAGGAAGATCTGACAAAGGTACAAAATGTCTTTTTGTGTTAAAAATGCATTTTGAACCTAAAGCACATGGTTCTCAATTATTCCAAATAACCATGATGAATTTAAAAAAACATGCAACCTCCTAATCAATTTTCCATTATTCAAAACTATTCATTATAAAGGTTTTAAAAATGTGCCCATTTTTGATCACTCAAAAAAGATGGGAACAAAAGAGAAAAATATCAGATTACATACTGCTACCTGCTACCACACTCTCCAACTTTCAGAACTGGACCAGAGTCTTTCTAAAACGAGCCATCAACACAATTTTTTAGTCTAAGATTAAATAGATATAAAGTTCTATATGTGAGTAGTATTGCAGGATTTTCCAGGACATATCCACATGGTATAAAGCATAGGGCATTCAGAAAATGGGGACTCTAAACTCAAGGCATACAGTGTTAAGAAGTTACATTCGTCTACAGTGTTAAGAAGTTGAAAGTTCCCCTTTGACTAATCTATTCTTCATGTCTGTTCATTTCCAGCAGGTCTTTCCCTCTTATTTTTCTTTATCTCTCTTCTGTGTGTGCTGCCTCAATCATACTTGTATCAATCTGAACATAGACCAAGTTCCTTACTTCCTGTGATCTCAATAACTTTACCTTATTAAAGATTTTTTTTTGAATGGGTGAATGAAGGACAGCACAGGCATCAAAAAATGACATCTCGGGCTTCCCTGGTGGCGCAGTGGTTGAGAGTCCTCCTGCCGATGCAGGGGACACGGGTTCGTGCCCCGGTCGGGGAAGATCCCACGTGTCGCGGAGCGGCTGGGCCCGTGAGCCATGGCTGCTGAGCCTGCGCGTCCGGAGCCTGTGCTCCGCAACGGGAGAGGCCACAGCAGTGAGAGGCCCGCGTACAGCAAAAAAAAAAAAAAAAAATGACATCTCTTCAGGGAATCATGCATACCCTCTGGCTTTTTGCTGGTTCCTTCTCAATTTCTCCCTCTTCCCCACCTCTACAGAGAAACTTGAAGAACCAACCATTTTCTTAGGCAACGTGGTTCTTCCCACACATTGGCACCTGGGGATCTTGGGGGGTTTTTGGTTTGTTTGTTTCTTTGTTTTGCTTTTTCTATAAACGGTTTTGTCAGAGAATCTTATTCTGAATTAACTCATGTTGATGTTGTGAATGCAGGCTTTTTTCATCTCAATATATATCTTTGGTGTAACTTAACTGAAGATTATCTCTGTTGAGACAGCCTGTCTCAATCAACCCTGTGCCTCTTAGACACTATGAGTTACTTACGTGCCTCATGGCATGGTCCAGCAGAGAATATCCCACTCTTCTTCATGATAAAATCATGGCCCTTCTTGCTTAGTTCAGCCTTGCTTCACACATGTGTATCCCTGTAATGTTAACTAGGCTTTTAGGCTGTTATTTTCTGTTTCCAGCCATTCACTTTTTCCTTAGTGTGTGGTTTGTCCCTTAGTATTCCTCTCAGACAGGGCTTTTCACTGAATTTCGTTTGAAGAAAACTGGAAGTCATATGTAAATTTTTAAAAATACTACTAAAATACATGTTATTGGGCAATCTCTTCAATAGACATTGATTTTTTTCCCCAATTTGTGATACTCAATATTATGTCTAAAAAGATCTCTGTTGTTTTCCTAATATGCACTGTGATTACATACCTATTACATATTTAAATTTATACTTGAAATATAAATTTGTTTGAGATATCTTGATTCAACTGTATAACAATATAAAAATTTGATGCTTTAGAAATAGGATTTTATACATTTATTGAGATGTTCAATAGGATTGGACAGAAATGCTATTGAATTATGAGGAAATGAATGCTAAACAATGTAGCCTAGATATTACTGTTGGGAAATCTCAGGAATAAGTAGAACATGATATTGTCAAGCTGTTGGGATGCAACATGATAACAAATGCTTGCAGGAAGATAGTTGATTGCAATAGGAATGGGTTAATGGCCCCACAATTAATGAAATGCAAAGGAAATAAAATTGAAGTGTTGGGTGTCTAGAAAATTCAGTTCAAAATTTCAACATTAAAAAGTAAATATTAAAAAGCAGTTTAAAAATGCTAATAGATAAAAAGTACCAGAAATTTGTAGATTAATTTCTTTCATTTTGGTCAATTACTGAGAATAACAGCACTGAATCCTTATATTTATGCTTTTCTCAATTAAAAAAATTCTTTTAGTGCTCATTATTTATTAGTGAGAATCTCATTTTAACTTTTCTTAAAAATTGAAAATTTTTACATTGTAGATTTTATACCAAAACTTTCTTCTCCGCATGTTTAAAAATTATAATTTGTAATAGCTATTACATTAATTATTAGTCTTGGAGTAGCTTTTTATGCTGCTTCAATGGATGTAGAAAAACAATAATGGATTGTTTTGGCATTATATGAGTTCAGTAACCTTGTCTAGTTGATTCAGTTTCTTTTTTTTTCTCCTTTTATTGTCTTAGATTATGCTGTATTTCATGTTCAATTTTCTTCATTGGTAGGACAAACTAATTGCTAATGTCAGGGAAAGAAGTATAGGATCTGGAGCCAGATGCATCCCCAGCTCTGCCACTAATTGGGAGGTTGTGAAGAAGAAACAAGACTGGAAGTTACTTGGATATGTAGGGAACATCTGGGTTCTAGAGTAATTGAGAACAATCACAACAAAAAAAGCAGTTATGTACACTTCTGTTAGATATCTGCATCACAGTGGGATATGGACATTTACAGGCTAAATAGGAAAGAAAAAAGAAAACTTTGAAAGGTTCAGTTGATGGAGGATAAGAGAAAAACTAAGAACATGTGGTAGTGCTACCAAACTCAAACTTGGCTGCTCATTGCTCAAGAATCCAATACTGAGAGGCAAATATTGGGTAAAAGGAAAGATAGCATTATTGAGGAAGCTAGCAGTCCTGGGGAGAAGGTGGACTTATGGCCAAAGAACCAACTCCCAACTCCCTAGGTTTTGCTTGGAGATTATACAGGGTAAAGAGGAAAAGGGCTACATGCTGAGGAGAGGGTTTGGGGGCACATGATCAGTACATGGACATTCTTCCGATTGGTTGGTGGTGAGGTAACTGGGCATCAACATCATCAACCTTCTGGTTCCAACTGGTTTGGGGGTCTACATGCTTGTGGGCAGCATACAGTTAACATCTTCCACCTGGTGGGCGTTTCACTATCTGCAAGACAGCTCAAAGGATATGGCTCAGAATGTTTTCTATAGCCTTTAAGGAGGAGCCAAAGGTCCTTAACTTTGTTTAATGGCTAAACCATCATTATTTTGTCTTATTTGACTATTTTCCTTTGTTTCTGCATTTTCTCATTTCTCTGATTGAATTTATTGTTTGGCTAAAGGTTTTCTACAGACAAGAAGCAGGTGAAGGACATTGGCGGTGGGGGGTGGGGGGGTGGGTCCTGTCCCTGGAAGGCCTCATAGGGTCCTGCTCAGTTACAGTAGCAAAATGAAAATACTTTTTAAAAAGATGAGTAAGAAAGACTAAAAAGTATCCTTTTGGCTTAGCAACAAAGAGGTCTTCAGTTATCTTGGAAAGGCAATTTCAGTGTTAATAGGGTAGAATTGGGGGTGAAATGGAATGATGGAAGCTAGAGGTGAGGAAAGAGAAAATTTTTTCCTGAACATTCATTTATTCAACAAATATTTAGCACCTACAGAACTGCTCAAGTTTTATGCATACAATAGTAAACAATTCTCCTTGCCCTCAGTAAGCTTAGGCTGTGGAAGAATGTGTTTAAATGCCAACGGCAAATGTAAAAAATTAATAAACAGAAACCTCAATTAAATAGAGTTGGGAAACCAGAAGAGGGAGCTCTCACACCCTGCTGACCTCAACAGGAAGAAGAAAGACTTCTTTCCCGGCAAAGACTCAGCCAATGAAAAGCCATGGACTCTTTGTTTACTAAAACCCTCACAACTCCCTTTCCCCCTCTGTATCAGCTTTCTTCTTCCCTTGCCAGTCTGGGTCTTGCATGTTTCCCCCTGGCTGCAGACCCTGAGTTGCCATGCTCTGCTGATCCCAAATAAACCCATCTTTGCTGGAGAATTATCCGGTAGTTTCTTTGTTTCAGATCAACACAAAGAATAAGAAGGAAAAGTTGAAAATAGGTTGAGAGAAGATATGTAATTTATGACAGGTGAAATGAACATGGCAAGGATCCAGGGCCAAGGTGGAGGGCTTCACTTAGGCAAGAACAGTTTTTATGAGCTGGTAGAGACCAGGGTACGAACAAGGAGAGGATCTAAGCCTTACTTAGGAAAGTTTTCCTCTAATGGCCAGCTGCTGAGCTCAGACTGTTACCACAACTGGTGATATATGAATCAGGGGAGGGAGAGAAAGGGAAGATGGACTAACACCAAGTGCTTCCTGCTGAAAAAAATACTTTCTTTAAATATAGTTAGCTATTTCTTCCTGCAAATATATATGTACGGCAGATATTTTAGTCCAAATAGGCTTGGAAATATTTATGTAATTCTTCATTTCATTATAGTTTTGGACTGAGGTGGTTTCGCTTAAATCAAATGACTGGAGGCATAAATCAGAAATTAGCAGAGGATTCACATTTAACAATGTCTCATTAATTATAGCACAAAATCATAGCCCTATAAACAAAGTGGTTAATCAAATCTGTCTGAAAAGTAGCATTACTCATTGGTGGAATTATTTCACTGTAAAAGCTGCATTTGAGCGCTTCCTTTTGGGGGAGAGAAATGGAAGCTAAAATAAGGGCCCTGCCCACAGGAACTTCCAGCCTACCAAACGGAATCTTAAAACCCGCTCTGGTTTTGGAAAGGCTTTTCATTGGCTACAGGATTTAGGAACCACAGAGCATAGCGTTCCCGTCTCCCACCGCCCCGCACACCCCTCCCCCACACGGTTTGCACAAACTAGGCGGGGCGGGGATAAGGGGAGCGGAGGAAATTCGGGGAGCGGGAGAAGTACAGCCGCCTCACGCTTCCCCAGGTACCGCACCCTCTAGGTGTTCCGTGAAACTTCCAGGGCATTTTAGGCCTGGAAACGGTCTCGCAACTCGTCCTTCCAAGCGCCCAGGAGCAAGGGGCAGATTACCCCCGCCTACCGACTGTGTACGCATGCGTAGGATTGGGTTGCTAGCGTGCGTGTGACGTCACGGGCGCGCCAGTCTGAACTCTTCCGGGTTTCTGTTTAGAGCGCTGGTCAATTTCCAAGTACGTTTGGAGTTCGTTGCTTGGGTACAAGGTGAGTCGGGACCTGAACCAGTATTATGAAGAGGCTGATTTAGTTTAGATAAAAATTTGGAGAAGTTATTGCAGAGAAACTGTTCGTACTTGTCTTTCTTGTGAGCTTGCTGTGTTGACCATCTTGCTTGGCGTTTTGTGAGCAGCTGACTTGAGTTAATGCAGGACCCCCGCCCTCTAGACGGCCAGCTGGCTTGGAGAAGCTTGGTGGGCACACACTAAAATTAAATATCGACACTAGTTCGTGTCCCAGGCAAGAAGTTTGAGAAAAAAGATTGAATCTGCAATGCACAAGTTAACATCAGTTCAATAGTCGTTTCTTTCGATTGCATAGGGGCTGGAGGGGGGGAGGCAACTGATATATTTTGGAGTAATAAGCTTTTCGTGCACAATTTGCCCACACAATATTAAAACTGCCAAAGGGATTAAAAAACAAACCCAAAACTTTTCAACCTCCCTTCCCTTCCCCATAGTTTGTACATTTTAAAGCACAGTGGTAAAGGCAATTGCTAGTGCAGTGTGTACAGATCCTAAAACTGGCTTTTAGAAGTAGTTCTTTAAATATAAAACTAAATAAAAAAGGGTTAAGTTTCAGTGCCTTAGGAGGATGCGTGTATTGATCCCTGTAATAAAATTATAGCATAATCCATCCTTCCTCCCTCTCCCCCAACAGTGATGACTAACTTAAAGGAAAGGAAAAGCAAAACTAAATCAAAGAAGCTTAAAGCAAATTATTGACTACATTTTGGATAAAACATTGGGCTTTGTGTTTTCAGCAGTAAGCTATCAACTTCCCTAACTGAATTTGCTTTCCACGGCACTGTGAAGCAGATCTGATATGCCACTTGAATTAATAAAAGAAGTCAAAGGACTGCCTGAAGTTGATCTGCTAAGTAAATTACACAAAGTAGATTTCAGATACCTACAGCCAGGTTGTGATTATAGCAGGAAATATATCGAGGTAAGAATTTTCATAACTCAGAATAGTTGTCTTTTGTTTTCAGCAGTTGGATTGTCAAGTGCTTAGGTGTGGTTTTTCTTTGAATTTCTCTTGCTTGTGGGTAACTGAGCTTCTTGGATCCACAAGTCAATGTTTTTCATCAAATTAGGGATATTATTGGCTAATGTTTCTTGGATTTTTTTTTTTTTAGTATATTATTACTCATTTCTCCTTCTGGATGTCGGTTACATGTATGTTTGTATGTTGGACTGTTTGATACTGTACTTCTGGTCTCTGAGGTAGTTTGTTTTTCTTCAGTACTATTTTGTTTTTGTTTTCTTTTTTGGCTGAGGGATTTTCAGATTGTGGAATTTCTATTGTTCTGTCTTTAAGTTTACTGAACTTTTTTGGGGGTTATATCCAATATTGTATGCATATTTAGTGAATTTTTAATTTTAGTTATTGTATATTTAAGTTTTGGACAAAGTTAAGAATGCTGGGAAGGAGGTAAGGGACTTACTGATAAAATGGGTCTGATAGTAAAAGAAGGAGAAATAATGCCACACTTCAGTTTTGCCCTTCTAATCAATATTCTCCATGTAGACATTTATCTTTTATTCCTTTGTTTATTTTCCATTTTCCTTATATTTTGTTTCATATGAAATAGAGTATTACGTATTACAGTTGGTCTTCTCTACTTCATTGAATTTAAATTCCTAATCAAATGCTTGTTAGTATTTGTAAACTCATTTTGCATTTGGTTGATTCGGATGATGTTTCTTGCATACTTGTATTTATTAATAAAGTGCTGTGATTAGATTCCTTTTCTTTGTGACAAGTCATTAATACTAATTATTACTGAGCTGTATCTAACTTTATCATTCTTCTCTTATTTTGTGTGTTTGATATAGAAGCATTTAAATGAAATATTTTTTAAATTCTAGTACTTTTATTAGTGTTACTAAAATAAACCCTTTTATATATAAGTAAAATGTCAGTTTGAATTCTTAAATTCCTTTGTCTAACCTGCACGTGTCTGTAGATATCTCAAGAAACATATTTATGTTTCTTGAATTTTATTAAATACATTTTACTGTGAAATTCATTGTTTTTACTATACAGTTCTGTGAGTTTTGAGAGATATATAAAAACGTATAACTACAACCATAATCAAGCTATAGAACAGATGATCACCCTCCCCCAAAAAATTTTAGAGTCAGCTGCTACCCTAATTTCAATCCCTGGCAACCACTTTTGACCAGTTTTCTGAGAGTATACAGTATTCTTGCCTTTCAAGAATGCCATGTAAATTGAATCATACAGTATGTAGCCTTTTATTTTTTTAATTGAAATATAGTTGATGTACAGTATTATATGTTACAGGTATCAGTAGGTAGCCTTTCGATTCTGGCTTCTTTCACTCAAGACATTTGAGATTCTTCAGGTTGTTGAGTTTATCAATAGTATTACTTTTTTTTTTTTTTTTGGCGGTATGCGGGCCTCTCACTGTTATGGCCTCTCCCGTTGCGAAGCACAGGCTCCAGACGCACAGGCTCAGTGGCCATGGCTCACGGGCCCAGCTGCTCCGTGGCATGTGGGATCTTCCCGGACCGGGGCATGAACCCGTGTCCCCTGCATCGGCAGGTGGACTCTCAACCACTGCGCCACCAGGGAAGCCCAATAGTATTACTTTTTATTGGTTGCTAGAATTCCATCACAGTCTGTTTATCCATTCCCCAGTATAGCAGTACTTGGATTCTTTCCAGTATTTTGTAATGATGAATAAAGCAAATTAAAAAATTTATTCTAATTTTTACTTGTATCTTGGTATTATAATCTCTTTTGGCTTTTCTGTGTAACTGTTTTTCTCTCGTTTCAGGGAAAACTCTCACTTATCTCTTCTTTAACTTATGGTGGAAACAGAAGAGCTGTTTTGAAGATTGGACTACAAGGTATATAAGAAGACCATTTCTGCTTAACTTTTTGCTTGTAATCTGGAAATGGGTAACTTTGTGTATGTATACATACACACATAAGCACAAAAATCATTTCTAGTGTAAAAATCTATGGAATGAAAAGTTATTCTTTTCCTCTCTAAATTTTTTTCTCCGAAGTCTATCCTCTCCCCATTCTCCCATTGCTTCTGTTATACTTCAGATTCCTTTAACGTCCTATCTAGACTATTACAATAACCAACTCATCCCCCTACTTCTAGTTTCACTAATGTGACCCAAACAGCTTAGCAAATTTTAAGAAAATGCTACTTTCAGCATGTTATTTCTTACCCAAGTGTAGTTACATGAGAGAGAATTCTTCTTCCTAGTAACCCTTAAATAATCCTGGTAAGAGTTTAGAATACTTGGGGACCAAAGTAAATCTCATCTGAAGTCTGAAATTAGTTGAATGAATGAAGAATGGTCTACAGCAGTGAATGGGAAACAAACTTTGAACCACATTTCTACAACTATTGAAAACCAGATATATATCAGACACTGTTCTAAGTACAGGGAATATAGCAGTGACCAAAACAACGTTCTTGCGTTCATGGAGTTTACATTGTAGGGGAATAAATAAATTCAGCAAATAATTATATAAAGTAATAATTGATAGAAATGTGGTTTGTAGACAAATAGAGCAGGATAAGGTGGTATGCCTGATGTATTATCCTTTTATATATTCCTAGGTATGATTTGCTAATATTTTGTTAAATTTATGAAAAATATGATAGGAATCTGTCTTTTCCTGCAGTGATTGGTAATTTATGTTTCTAAGGGAATTTATCAGGTCATCTTGGTTGTCAGATATATTGGCGTAAAGTCATTCATAATATACTTTTTATATGCTTTTAATGTTGGTAGGATCTGTAGTGGTGTCCCATTTCACTGATTTGATAATTTGAGACTATTTTCTCTCTCTCTCTCTCTCACTTTTTTTTCTGATCATTCTGGCTAGAGATTTATTTTACTGATCTTTAAAATCGGCCTTTCTTTTCATTAATTTTTCTCTATTTTCCAGTTTTCAGTAACATTTCTTGTCTGTTAATCTGCTGTTAACTCCAATCAGTGTACTATTAGCTTCTAATATTATATTTTTCAACTCTGGAAGTGCATCTTGAGTTTTTTCATATCTGCCAGTTCTCCTCATCTATTTTCTTCTACTTCCTTGAACATGTACTTTTAATAACTGTTCCAAAATCTTCTCTGGCAATCCTGTCATCGCTGTCATTTCTGAGTTTTTTTCTATTGATTCCCTGCCCCCTGCCCCAATCCTTATGTGTTTTTCCTTTCTGTATGGTTGGCAGTTTTTTAACTGGATCCTGGACATTTAGAATTTTATATTATCAAATATTGGATTTATTTGTAATCCTTTAAATATTATTTGTCTTTGTTTTGGAATACTGTAAATTCTCTTAGAATCAGTTTGATTAGCTTTGGTAGGATGGATCTAGAGCAGCCTTTATTTGGGGGCTAATTTGCCCTTATCACTAAGGAAGTGCCCTTCTGACAAGTTTACTATGTGTTTTGTGAATGAGGATTCCACTCTGGCTGGTTGGAACCAGAACAGTTCACAGCCCTGTGTGAGTCTCAGAATTGTTCTGCCTGTTTCTTTCAAGTGGTTCTAATCCCTTTCCTCCCATCCTTTTGTAGATCAGTACTCAACCAAAGACCAGAAGGCACCCATCTCCAGAGCGCTCTTATCTATCTATGCTGCTGTCTTCCTTTCAGCACCATTTCATGCAGATTCTAGCTGCCTTGCTGTCCTCAAATCTGAACTCTTCTGAATTCAGTGAGGCTGTTGGGCTTTCTTTGGATTTTTACCTCCATTTTCTGCTGCCTGGAAACTCTTTCCAGGAAGTAAGCTGGGGCTATTGCTTTGTTTTGCATCTCAAAGAGATCACTTACCTGCACTTACTGTTGTCCAGTGTCTGAAAACTGTTGTTTTATATATATTTTCTTACTTCTCTAGTTGCTTTAAGGCCGGAGAGCAAATCCCGTCCCTGTTACTCTGTCATGGCCAGAAATAGACATTTGATAGGTCATTTAAGATATTAAAGAAGTAAGTTATATCTTGATTAGAAGCCATTGTGTTTTTGTTTTTAAGGAACATTAGTGTTTCAGTTTATGTATATACTTGTTTCGAGGAGTTGGATGAAAGAGGTAAGTGAAAGGAGGCAATAGACAGATGTAGTTGTTTCATTGCTGGTGATAAAGTAGCAGATTCAGGAGTTTTAAGTAACACTGCAAATTTTAGAAAGATCTTTCATGTACTTCATAGATACATGAAAGTCTGATATAAAGGCAGTTTCTTCGAGTAGTTGAATGTTTGAAAGCTTATATTAATGCGACCTCCCTCCGATGATATAGTAATTGAATCTTAGTATTTGGACTTGCTTCAGTGGTTCTAGGAGGTGGCCTCTGAAGAATGAAGATGATGGAGATTCTTTATCAAAGCCTAGAATATACAAATGAGATTACTGTAAAATGTTTGTTTCTTCTTTTCCTAGTAATTTTCATTGTCAAAATCACAAATAGCTTGGTTTTTAGACACACATGCTCTTTTATTCTTCAATATGCGGGTGCTGGGGGAGAAGAACACACGTCCCTAGATTAAAACTTCATGTTCTAATAATTATAGATTACCAGAATATCAGTAAAAATGAAGTATTTGGGGAGTGATATGTTATACACTATAAAAATTGAATAATTGTAACTTATTCAGTTCTTTTGATCATAACCATGTGAAAATAAATTGAAAGTGGTCATTATATGATGTTAATGTAGTATTTACAGAAATTTGTAAAACGTATTTTAGGTGCAACTAGTTATAATTTTGGTTTTAACACCTAGTAGCATTCTATACATTATTTTTATGATACTTAAGGTGTTAAGAGTAAACTACAAGTGAATTTTAAACGTTTTAATTACTCTTCTTCATAATTATATTTTGAATTATCTATAGTTTTTAGAATTTAGTTGTCATCAATTTTCTTGTCTAGAACACCTTTATATCTAAAGTGTTTTTCTGTGTGTCTGTGTTTCTCCACAGAACAAGAAAATTCAAATTCGGATATCAACACCCTCAGTGTATTATTTTTTGGAAAATTAGCAAAGGACTGTGCTAAAGTTTTCTATGAAGGGGTAAAGTATTTTTATATTACTTTATCTTTTTTGCAGTAGGCTTAGAATTATTGAAGATGCTGTATTTATCCCATAGGCCATATTTTAGTGATTCATTATATATTTGTAGGTATATAAAAAATTAGACTTAAAAAAGCAACATCTTTAAAATTGAACACTTGTAAGAGGTTAGTAAAACTTATCATTGACATAAAAAGGGACAATTTTTCCTCTCCCTTAAGTTTAATTTTTAGTGTTCAATAGAATAGCTTAAAGATATATACATTTTCTCTTCACTTAATTAAAAAATAATTCTCACTAACTAAAAAATAATGAGCTATAACTGTATTTTTATAATATTTTCTATAATTGTTATAAAAAGAAATGCCTGCTAAATCCCCAACAAGATAATACCAAACCAAACACAACAGCATATTAAAAGGAGTAAACACAATGACCAAGGGGGATTTATCCCAGAAATGATGTTTGGTTCAACATAAGAAAATCCGTCATTGTAATATATCACAGTAATAGAGCAAAGGGAAAAAAACACAAACGATCATCTTAATTGATGCAGGAAAGGCATTTGAAAAATTCTACACACTTTCATAATCAAAACACTCAGAAAACTAGGAATAGAAGGGAACTTCTCAACATAGTAAAGATCAATTATGAAAAACCTACAGCTAACATCATAGTCAGTGGTGAAAGACTGAAAGCATTCCTCCCAAGGTTAGGAACAGGACAAGGATGCTTGCTTTCACCACTGTTATTCAACGTTGTACTGGAACTTCTAGCCAGAGCAACTAAATAAGAAAGAAATAAAAGACATCTAAACTGTAAAAGAAGAAGTAAAACTATCTCTCTTCTCAGATGACATGATCTGATATATAGAAAATCTTAAAGAATCCAAAAGAAAGCTACTAGGGCTAATACATGAATTTAGCAGTGTTGCAGGTTACAAGATCAGCACACTAAAATCAGTAGCACCATCCAGTAGAACTGTTTGCGATGATGGAAATGTTCTATATCTGTGCTGTCAATATGGTAGCCACTAGTCATATTTGGCCAATGAGCCCTTAAAATATGGCTAGTACAGCTGAGGAACTAAATTTTAAACTTTGTATAATATCATTTTAATTAAATTTAAATAGCCACATATGGCTAGTTGATATTGTATTGGACAGCACATCTCCAGAAATTAACCACTGTTTGGTGTATAATCTTACAGATTTTTTCTGCATGCATATTAAAATGATTTAAAATTAACTTTCTGTAAGAATCTCATAACATCTTTGATGTTAATTGGAGATCCTCTAGATATTTGCAAAACCAGTTTTGGTAATTAAACAATATTGAAGCATATAGCTGTAAAACATTGTTGAGTCATTGATAAGTCTCCAAATAAGTTGCTCAGAGTTAGACAGTACTTCTATAATGATGTTGCAGGAATATTAGATATATGGTTTCAATCCTTTTTGATTTATGGTTGTTACTAACAAGTAAATGACATGGGAAAAAACAATGGTTTCTGCAAAATGGCACAGTCAGATGAGGTTGTCTGTACTCTGTCTCTTTTTTCATTTAGGTTCAGTAAACATTTATTAAGTGCTGACATTTTGCTTGACTCTGTGCTAGGCTCTGGAGAAACCAAAATGAATAAGACACAGTGCTTGACCTTATGGAGTCCACTATCTCTAGCCTAATAGAAAATCATTTAATGGTGGTAACTATAATAGAACTGGAATAGCAGCCTCAATAGGCTGAATCTGCCTGGAGGATTTGGGGAGAAACATCAAAGAGTAGGCACTTAGTTTTTTAGTGGAATATTTTATTTGTTAGTCTTTAAACTTTTTATTATGAAAAATTTCTAACATATATATAAGTGGTAAGAATTGTATAACGACTGTCCATATTCCAAATATCTAACTTCAGTTATCAGCATTCAGGCTCTTATTTCATCTGTTTCATCTTTTCATTTTACTGCCACAGATTATTTTGAGGCAAATATCAGGAATTATATAATTTAAATCCTAAAAATTTCAGTATGTAAAAGAGAAAGCATCCTAAAATTATATGTGTATGTGTATATGTATATATACAAATGAATACATACCATAGTACAATTATACTACTGAAATATTAACATCAGCTTTTATAAACCATGAAATATCATCAATGTATTCATGTATATATACACACATATCTATGTATATCTATGTGTCTTACTATCTATTTGAATAAACACAATTTCATCATTATGCCTAAATAATTTAACAGTAATTCCTCTATATAATCAAATATCAAGTCAGTGTTCCAATTTCCCTGATTATCTCATAAGTTATTTTTAAATTTATTTTCTTCTACCAGGAGGAGACTTTAGGTAGGGAACTCAGTGAGGAGACCTTAGCAGTAATTCAGAAGCTATTGTGGATGTATAAAGACCAAAACTAAAGCATTTGTTGAATTGACCCAGAATTGATTAGTTGTATATGTGTGTGTGTTTGTAGTTTGGAGAACTGACCTAAGAAAACTGTACGATTTATGTCAGAGAACGTTTTGCCTGTGTTCTCTCCTAGGAGTTTTTTGCTAAGTTTCTGTAAGGAGGTGGTAAATCAGTTAATTTTTTCTTAATTTATAATTTGAACAAAGAAAAGAATTAGTGTAGTGATTTTTTTTCTCAGTGAAAAGCTGTTATTAAGTCAGTGGTATATCTTAAAATCTTACTTCACAATTTGAAGAAATCAAATAGGAGTTGCCATGCAATTCATGAAATCAAATAGTTGCCATGCAATTCATGTCCAGAAATTCCTAGGACAGTTCATTAGACTGTTTCTCTTCAGAATGATAACTAGACTAATTTTCGATGCAATTTTAAAAACTTTGAATGCGATATAGTTTTAATATGG
The DNA here is from genome assembly GCF_003676395.1 of Aethalodelphis obliquidens. NCBI lineage: Eukaryota > Metazoa > Chordata > Mammalia > Artiodactyla > Delphinidae > Aethalodelphis > Aethalodelphis obliquidens. The sequence goes on from NW_020837949.1 coordinate 26,147,845, forward strand.
TTGGTATGGCACTGTGAAGTTCTAGAGGCAAGTATACTAAAAAAGTACTATCTGACAGTCTTATCAAGAAAGGGGACTAGGAAATAAAGTATATAAAGCATGTGTACACACACACACACACACACACAAAATCATACCTGCTTGAGGCCGTTTAGGTAGGGTAGGATCCAGTATCTCTACATAGCTATTTTGATGAGGCACTTTTGTGGGTGGCTCCAGTAAAGGCCTGTTATTGTTCCTTATTATTATTCTTCTTGCTCTTAAAGGCATGACTTTATTTCAGCTTTGTTAAAATAATTAATGTTTATGATGACAGTTCTGAATTATTAAGAATTCAGTGTTTAATAAGTGTTTAATAAATAAATCATGTGTTTAATAAATAAATCATGCTTTTTTTTTTTTTTTGGTATGCGGGCCTCTCACTGTTGTGGCCTCTCCCGTTGCGGAGCACAGGCTCTGGACGCACAGGCTCAGTGGCCACGGCTCACGGGCCCAGCCGCTCCGCAGCATGTGGGATCTTCCCGGACCAGGGCACAAACCCGTGTCCCCTGCATCAGCAGGCGGACTCTCAACCACTGCGCCACCAGGGAAGCCCCCATGCCATTTTTTAAGGAAGATATTCCTCAGAAATGATGAGAGTGAGAGGGAGGGAGAGAGAGGAATGAAAGTGAGAATGCTAAGTAGATGTTTAACAAGGAAAGATACACTTATTTAGAAAAATAATTTACATATTTTTCCCTTGATCTAGAAAACAATTTCTCTATTATAATACTTTGATGAGATAGGGAAAATGAAAAAAATCAGTTTAATGACTAATTTGCGTGTGGATACTAAGTTATAACAGATATTTTCTCTGGCTGCCCATCCTTCAAAACAAACCAATAAAACCCCAAATCAGTGTATTAACAGCTTTCTCATTCTTCAGGCTGTTAGGTATGCATAGGCAAGTTTTGCGATAGTACATTGAATTAGTAATATTTAGTTTTCATGGGTTATAGAATATTTGAAATATACATGAAATGTAGTTTCATGTTATTTAAGATGAACTCTTTCCTTTCTGTAAAGAAGTGCACTTTTAACAGTTTTAGAGATTTCAAGGACCTGGGCCAGGAAATAATAGCCTACTTCCTTTCAATTTGCTAAGATCATTAAAGTTACCTTTCTTTTCTTCGCTCCTGATATTTTTTTTAATAAGTACGACGTTACACTCTGTGCTTCAGTTTCCTTCAGGGGAGAAAAGTTGATTTTAATGCATGATCAGGAAGAGGTTTTAGCATCCTGTTTTAAGAGTCAACTGGCAATAAAACTAAAGCCTGCTTCATTTTTATGAAAGGGCCTATAGTTTATAGATGAAGATGAGACCCTAGGGTGCTCGGGTCTCCAGTGAATCCCCAACAGGGTGTAGGTAGCCAAAAAGCGTTCTTCAATCAACTAAAAGTGTATGTAAATGTATTTATGTATTTTTTTTCCCCTCTGAGGAGGCCGTCTGTAACTCTTAACCTCATTCTCAAAGAGATCCATGAACATATGATCATCAAGAACTGCTTTTTAAAGGCCCAATTTCATGATTCTATCGCAGTATATAGTTGAGTTAATATGGAACTCCACAGAAATAATAATGATCTGATATTAGAATTTCGTATCTTACAAAAATCTTCCTGTATTATTTTTAGAAAAGTTTTATGTTCATGAGAGTCAAGTGCTAATATGAATGTAATGTTTTAATCTTCTTAAAGAATTTTTTGAAACATTTTACAAAGACAATACAAAAGAATCTTTGGAGGAAATGTTCTAGGTAGAGTTGCTATTAGAGAGGTTTGTGTGTATTACATTTATTATGCATATATTAATTTTTTTTTTACCTTAGTGCATGGATCTCTGTTTATCTTATACTTCCTTCCTCCTCATTAGTCCTGGGTATCTCTGACTGTGTATCTGTGTGTGCATATGAATGTGTGTGTTTGTTTTTGGAGGGGTTCATAATTAAAGAGCTCTTCTGGCTGGCATGTTTGGATGTTTTGAAGTGAAATGATATAAAGAGATCGTAAATTCTAATTTCTAGTGATGTAAGGAGATTAAAGAACTTACTTTTCTGTTCCTTTTTCTGTCCTTTATTTTACATAGTTCAATAGCAAAGGCCATACTTAAGAGGCTGTTAGAGTTTGCTTAAGTTTAGGCAACAAAACACATTTGTTTATTTTTCAAACATCTATTAAAGCTAGCTTCTAATGCTTAATCAGGTTTTTGGAATCTTTTACTAAAATATGGTACTAATCTTTTATATATTATATTACTAATCTTTTATTGAGAATATCGTATTATATTTGTATGGAACTTTACAGATTGCAAAGTGCTTCCATATACGTTTATCGTTTGAGCCATTAGTAACCCTCTGTCCTGATGGTCAGTAGTACAGTTATTCTAAAGCTAACCTTGTAGTAAGTACAGAAGCTGCTCTGTCTCCACGACTGTATTTTTGTCCTGCCTTAAGGAGATATTGTGGACTTGAATTAGGTCTTGGAAATGTTTGCCTTAGAAGATTTTGTTCTTCTTGTGTGGCCATGGTTTTAAAAGCATTTAAGCAGCATGGAAGGGCATAACCAGAAAAGCAAAAGCTGCCCCACTCCCTCTGAACCCACTCTCATTACCTACTCCCATTATTAGATAAAACCACTGCTATGTCTTTTTCTTTTTTTGGTATCCTTCCAGCTTTTATATATGTGTGTATATATGTATACTTACATATGTATGTATGTATCTTTATATACATATAAACATATATGTACATTTTCTACCAAATGACATCATACAATCCATGTTTTGTAAATTGCTTTATTTCACAACGTATCTTGGACGTCTTAGAGAAGTGTTTTAAAAATAAATACATGGTATTGAATATTAGGGATCTGTTTGCTTATATTTTAAATATGTTTTTATCTTTATCCTTCCTTAACATTCTTGTATTTATTAAATTCTTACCTGAAAAATAATATAAAAGGTTTATAATATAATGAGTTAGCAAAACATGTACATTTATTTATAAAACATGTATGATATATTAGATATTATTATTTTTCCTAACTGATATGAAAGGTGTCTTCTGCTTTTGAAATATATTTTAAATAGGTATTCATTAAAATAGAATAGAACCATACAACTAATTAGTACTTGTCAGATAATAGGATGTTGGTAATGGTAAGTCAAGGTTTCTCCTTTTAAAATATAATGGTGTGAAGACTGAGGTCACAATTTAGTTTAAATTCTTTCTGCATTTAAAATCACTAATGTTGATCATTTGGGAGGTCTAATTAGTCTATTTATTTTAGAGTTTATAGTATTAAGGTTAAAGATTGTTGCAAATCAAAGGTAAAACTTTTTGCATAAAGGAATGAATTTTTATTGTGAGGTGGATGGACCTAGAGACTGTCATACAAAGTGAAGTAAGTCAGAAAGAGAAAAACAAATACCGTATGCTAACACATATATATGGAATCTAAATTAAAAAAAAAATAAAATAAATAAATAAATAAAAGTAAAAAAAGAAAGAGAAAAAAGGTCCGAAGAACCTAGGGGCAAGACGGGAATAAACATGCAGACCGACTAGAGAATGGACTTGAGGATACGGGGAGTGGGAAGGGTAAGCTGGGACAAAGTGAGAGAGTGGCATGGACATATATACACTACCAAATGGAAAACAGCTAGTGGGAAGCAGCCGCATAGCACAGGGAGATCAGCTGGGTGCTTTGTGACCACGTAGAGGGGTGGGATAGGGAGGGTGGGAGGGAGGGAGATGCAAGAGGGAAGAGATATGGGAACATATGTATATGTATAACTGATTCACTTTGTTATAAAACAGAAACTAACACACTATTGTAAAGCAATTATACTCTAATAAAGATGTTAAAAAATTTTTTTTAAATAAAAAATAAATGTGGACATACACAGGGTAAAAAAAAAAAAGAATGAATTTTTATAGCTCGATTCTTACACCTTTCTTCTTTGTCGCTTATTTCCTTAAGATTAGCTCTGTATTTGAATACAGCAATCCTAAAACATCTTTGCTTTGCTAGATTAATGGTACATTTTGTGGGAATACAAATGGTCTAATTGAAATTCCCTCCATCTGAGGCATTTTTTTCAGTTTTAACTTTCATTTAAAGAAAGTTTTAACATTAATATGTAGATACAAAATAGGAAAGACTTTTCCAAAGTATTTTAAAAGTTTAAAAAAAGGTCTTATTACAAAACTGTCAAAGTTACAGACATTTGTTAATACGTTTTTTCCCATTCCTATAAGATTTAGTTCTGAAAGAGGAGATAGAGTAGTACCTACCATAGAAGTCAGGAGATCTGGGTTCTTGTCTTAGTCTACAACTAATTAGCTGTGTGTGACCTTAAACTGCTCATTTATTCTCTCTGGCCCTTATTTTCTTATCTGAAAGATGAAGGTGTTTGATTATGCGATCTCTAAGGTCCTTCACAATTCTAAAATGCTAAGATTCTATGAAGTAAGTTTTGTAGTAGTTGTATAGTTTATGTTAAGATTTAATGAAGGTATATTTTATGTAATGTCTGTGTGTTTGTGTGTGTATATTCATATATTTAGGTATTCATTGAGTTGTCTAAACACTTGTTGAATGTTTTTTGTCTGCTCCATGTCAGAGACATTTTAACTGAATAAGACAGTTATGGACCTTGCTTTCATGGAATAGTTTTCAATGGAGAAGAGTGGAATTAAACAACTATTATGTAATTAATTATTTTATCCAGATATGATATGTACTAAGAAGATTGAGTAGCAGAATGAGAAAAATAGCCGAAAGAATGAACATAGGGGTACGGGGAGAGTAGATAAGTAAGAGAGAACAGCATATACAGAGGCCCTGAGTGAGGATCCTGGAATGCTAAGGAATTATAGTAAGGCAGAGTTCCAGAGTGAGTCACACGAAATGCGGCTGGTGAGCTGGGTGGGCATCAGATCATAAAATGATTTATAGACCATTTAAAGATTTTGGTTTTTATGCCAATTATGTCCTTGGTGTTACATGATCCAATAAGTGCTAATACACATGAAATACATTTATTATGCTAAAGAAACATTTTCTGTCAGTCACTGCACTATCAATGACATCAGGTCCCTGGTTTTTCCCTGTACCCTTTCACTCTTTAACAGTGTTTTAAGATGTGATAACCTAACAGTATTTGCAAGGTCAGTATAGTAAAAATTACTTAATGCCTGTTAAAGTCAGATAAGTTTTTCTTTTTGGATTATCAACTGTTTCATATTTTCTTTGCCCTTTTCCTGCTCAGTGATGACTTGAGAATTTTTAGTATGTTATCCATTAAAAATAAGCAAATTAATACACTGGTTTTGTGTATTTTTGTTACCTATTGGTTTGCTTCCTATTTCACCACTGATTGTGTTCCTCATTGGGAGATATTAGCATGTAAAAACCATGGTTGTTTATATGCAAGTAAGTTGTCTGATTTTTTTTCCTTCAATTGTTCATTTTTAAAGAACGCTTACGTTAAAAAGACCCGTATTTATTTCACTCATTTTCTCTGCAACTCGTTTGCGGTAGAAATATTCCTGTTGGCTACACTGAAAATTGTCTAATGATGAGGGCTTAATCTATCTAAGGCACTGTGACAAAAGGGAAATGACTGCTTTGCTGATATCTGAGTATGCCGAGTTATTTCAAAGATTTCATTTCAAATGTGTTTTCACTTTTATAACTTTGATGCAAAGATAGCAATTAAAACCTTATCATTTTTAGCAGCAGGGTTATGCTTCTCAAGCTGGTTTTCTAATACTGTTTTCAGCAGACTGAGATAGGCACCTACTCTGACATATCAGAATACTTTAGTCTCACCACTGAACTGTGTAATTCCCATTCTTGTTTGAATGGCTTCAGTATGCTGTGCTCTTCTCAGAAACTTAGAACAGTGTGTGTTAAATCTCATTTTCAACTCAATCTAATGAGTGTTTATACAAGCTAAAACAGCCTATTATATATTTATGTTTCTAATCCTCTGTGTATTTGAATTAATTGGAAAGTCATTATGATTAATAAATTGATGGGACATGAATCCTAAGCCATTTATTTTTTTCTCTTTTGTTTAGATCTGTATTTCAGTTTCTACCAGTGTTGATTAATTTATTCAACAAATATTTGTTGACCACTGATTATGAACAGAAGCCTCCACTAGTCACTTGTGTGGGATATTCAGATGGATAAGACATTCTTAGTCCCAAGGATCTTACAGAGTTTTCAGGGCAGTAAAAACATTAAGAAAGTTTATAAATAACACACATGAAAAATATTAATATGCGGCATAGGAGAGTTCAGAGGAAGGAAGAATTATTTTTCCTTCTTCCTTCTTTGGGGTACAAGCTAAGATAAACCTCCCAGGGAAGAAGCATTTACAGCCCAGATTTTAAAAGATAGGTACTCAGAAAATGCAAAAAATATATGTGGAAAAACATTGGGTATATAAGAGAATCTGATTTATTTTGTATTGAATGGAAGTATATGGAGATAAAGCAGGCAAAGTAACTTGGGATGAGATCACTGAGGGCCTTCAGTGCAATTTATATGTGTAAATTAAATATAAATTCATGTTTATAAATATAAATTTGGGAGGGATAAATTGGGAGTTTGGGATGGAAATATACACACTACTATATATAAAATAGATAACTAATAAGGACCTACTATATAGCACAGGGAACTCTACTCAGTACTCTGTAATGGCATATATGGGGAAAGAATCTAAAAAAGAGTGGATACATGTATATGTATAACTGATTCACTTTGCTGTACACCTGAAACTAACGCTGTAACTAACATTGTAAATCAACCATACTCCAATAAAAATTAAAAGTAAAATTAAATTAAAAAAATAAAACAAACGTAATAAATTGAACATTTATTTTTTATAGGTTTAATTTGTAGCTTAAAATTTTTTTAATAACTATTTTTTTGAAGTTTTGAATTTTATTTTTTTTTATACAGCAGGTTCTTATTAGTTATCTATTTTATACATATTAGTGTCTATATGTCAATCCCAATCTCCGAATTCATCACACCACCACTGCCCCCCGCTGCCACTTTCCCCCCTTGGTGTCCATACGTTTGTTCTCTACGTCTGTGTCTCTATTTCTGCCCTACAAACTGGTTCATCTGTACCATTTTTCTAGGTTCCACATATATGTGTTAATATACGATATTTGTTTTTCTCTTTCTGACTTACTTCACTCCGTAGGACAGTCTCTAGATCCATCCACATCTCTACAAATGACCCAATTTCCTTTTTATGGCTAATATTCCATTGTATATATGTACCACATCTTCTTTATCCATTCGTCTGTCAACGGGCATGTAGGTTCTTTAAAAGTATTTTTGGTTCTTATTTCCATTTTGTCGATTGTATGCTAGAGGAAAAGTTGTAACCTTTTACTGAGTTTTGTTGCTAATGTTAGAATAGACTTTTGAAAAATTTTTGTTATGAATACTGATATCTTGCTTTTAATGATTTATTCTCTTTATTTAAAAATGTTTTCTCCATCATAAAAGAAATACTTTTATTCTTTAAGTTTGGTTTATACAGAAAAATTGAAAAATATGCATTTCTTCCCCTAACACTTTCATTTAGTGTATATCTTTCCATATATTTATGTTTAAGACATTTTAAAGTAAAATAAAAAATAAAATGAGATATGTTATTTTTTGTATTTTGAAGAGAATTTAGAACTGACCAATGATTTCCCTACTTCTGTTTATTCTCCTGTGTTAGCTTGATTAAACAACTTTACATCTTTGACTGAAATCTTAAGTTTTCATTTAAATCAGAATATACTGTTCAAAGGTAAATTGGAAAAACTGCATATTTTTCAGTTATAATAGTAATTTATTCCAGAAGCACTCTTGCTCTTTATTTTATTCCCCTTTAAAACTGCCTAAACCATGGTACAAACATAGAAAATCTTCAGTGGGAAGGAAAATTTTCTCCCACTTAACTGTGAAGCATTGTGTTTAATTAGCATTAACAGCACAGACACAATTATGTTTGCAGTCTCACCTGAAGAAAATAAAATGCAGAAATTTGCAGAGCTAAAATATCTGGATAGGGCCAGAGATTTTAGAAAGGCCATTTATGATCCTTCCTTAGATTCACAGATAGTTTATGGAGGGCCTACTTTGTGCCAAGCCCTGTAAATACAAAGCAGAATAAGACATGACCCTTGTCTTCAAGGTGCTTACAGCCTAATTAATGGACCTAAATAGAGACTCCTGGGGGTTGACACCACACTCATATGTGCAAAATAAAAATCAGTAATGCAGAAGAGTTCCATTTGGTAGAAATTAAGATTATTGAAGGAAGCTGCCTAAGGCCCAGGAATTTCTGTTTATCTTAAGGTTTTGGTGTTAAAATTAGAGGAGTAAGATAATAATATGTGTGTGTGTGTGTGTGTGTGTGTGCATGCGTGTGTGCGTGTGTGTGTGTGTGTGTGTGTGTGTGTGTGTGTGTGTATAAAATACAGCAAGACAAGACTCACTAAGTGTGGATGTTCCAGTATTTGGAAAATAAGAAAAGAGATTTAACTAAAGAATGAGAGAGGCAGGAATAAATGGAGATTGGCTTCTTCTTACTATTATAAACCTACGTGGAAAGAAAGTATCTTTGTTCTTATTAGTATGTAAATGGAAATGTCCTATTTATGTCTCATACCCTGGATCTTTATGCTCATGTTAGTTTTATAACAATATGGAGTTTTTGCAATAATGACATGTCTTTCTCAATGTAGTCTCTCAGAGATTTAGTTTCATTTAATTTCCATTCTTAATACTGTTGGCTCATTACTGTCTCTTCGTTGTGTTTATTCATGCACACTTATTCACATAAATTGAGATGAACATTGATGTTTGAAGCCCTAATAGATAAATAAAAATTTCTAAGTGATTTAGGTAGTGTTTTCCTGGTCCATTAAGAGGAGCACTGTACTTATCTATGGCTACATTGCTGATACCCTTTTGTAGGAGGTGGTAGTCTCAATCTTATATTCAGAAAGCATTAAACAAGTTTAGGCTAACCAGCTTTTCATTTTATAGAAATGATTCCTGTTTTTACATAGTAATAAAAATAAGAATCTATATGGCATTCAGAATTATGGTATTTTGATGATTTTTAAATTATTTTTTTCTATATAGGACACCATTGCAGTGGCCGGATTTGTTATTTTGTCAGCATCTTCATCTACAAGCAGAGATGGTAAACTTCGCTTATTTTTGAAAGCATCTGAGGACTTCAAATCAACTGTTTATGTAAGTATGCAACTTTTTAGTCTCTAATTGTAGTTTTAATGAGCTAAAGTAATGGAATAGAAGTAGTATTTCTGTGTATCTGCAGATAAACTATTTAGTCTGACTGAATTATTGTAATTAAATATTTTAAGTTTAAAAATAAAAATCCTTTTCTTGGCTTTATATTTAGAATGATTCCAGGTAGCAGAGAAGGATCCCTTAAAGATAGTTATTTGTTACTGAAATTCTTAAAGCTTCACAGACACTCTAAACCTGATCAATATATTCTTTGCAGTTATACTGTCATCCTCTTTTGATGGTCTGCTTGATTTTATCTTAAATTGATCAGGTGCCCCTTTTTAGGTAAAACTGATTTCCTCCTATTTCATTCTTTATGAAGGTCTTCATCCTCTCCGTCTCACTTCACCACCCCCCGCCCCCTCCCCACACAAACACACATACACTTTTGGAGACTGCCTGTTTGGTCAAGGCTGTCAGGTGGAGAAGTAGAGTTGGGTCAAGCTATGTGCCTGCAGACCAACATCTGCCTGTTTTGTTTTATTTTTTTGTCTGAACAGGGCATTTTATGGGCCAGGTGTGGTTCTGTGATATTAAAATTGGTGAATTAAACTGAAGCTTAGCTTAGACAACTTTGTACCTGCGACTTTTAATTTGTAAGCTATAACTTTATGCCATTCTGTGAACTGGAATATTATAAAGTGTGTAGTTTTACTACAGTTAAAGGTCTGTAATCACATTGGACATGTTTGTATACAAATAAGTCCTCTCTTTTTTTTTCAGGTTTATGTTAAATCCGTAAGAGATTTTTCTACAGAATCAATGTCTTTGGTAAGATGGTATTAATTTTAATTTAGAAATGTACACCCCACACACACATACATATATGTATTTGACCCACTTTATAGACTGATTTTGAAATAGTATCAATACAGTGGGAAAACATAATCTCTACTTTTTTGATATATAATGATTTTACATTTGAGTTATATATTTCCCTGGTAATTAATACCTGGTTCATCTGTTGTCTGGAATATTTGCTGATATTTTGCAGAAGTTACGTACACAAGAAAATTAAAATGGAAAAGAAGTTTTATTGTGTGAAGACACTGGGATTTTTACTCCTTTTAAATCTTAGGCAAATTCATTTCTTTTGCTTTTCATCAGCTTATATTTAAACAGATTGTTATGTGCTGAATTGTTTGACAAATTATGTAATTTTAAGTAAAGAATTTTATTATACTTTTGATATATTTTGCTTTTTCTTTTAAATCATATTTTCAATATTTTATAAAATTTTGTCATCTCATAGCAATGGGAAGGTTCCCATTTTTAAAGGTGAGCTACTTGTAGCTGAGTGAAACTGGAAAGAAGGTAATATGTTGATAAAGTTTAGTTATGGCAAATGGGCTCCTTAGTTGCACAGGCGGGTTCCTTAGTTGTGGCACATGGGCTCCTTAGTTGCGATCCATGGGCTCCTTAAAATAAATTTTATGTTCTACCTTTAGTTTCTATTGGACAGAGTTCAAGGACTTTGCTTGTAGTTGACAGTGACTACGGGATACAGGTTTTAAATTCTGAATACTACCATAATTGTATAACTTAAATTTGTTATTTAGGGTAACTGTAACCAATAAAAGTATTGATGTACTTTTAAAAAAATATGAATTAACTCTGATATTAGTGTTTTTCAAAATTGTTATAGATAGGTCAGCTTCAAATATTTGATACATCCATGCACTTGTAGTAAGGCAGAAGTAAATGAGAGAGCCTCTGAACTTGGCAAAAACGGTTTTTCAGGAAGCTCAGGTATTCTGAACTATTAGAATATAACGTAGCTGCTCTGCACACACATACTGGCTTATTTACATTGAGAGCCAAATTACAATCAAGATGTTGATTGCTGGTTGTGAATTAACAAGTACATTACTTGGAAAACCATAATGGTTAGGGTCATTGAGCTGTGCTGGCCTTCCCATTCATCTCCACATTAGGGAGATATTTGTTAAGATAATATATTGGATCCAGTTAGTTTGTCAGCTGAGTACCTGTTGTCTCTATTCTGTCCCATATGCTGACCATCGTTTTTCTTTCATTACTTTTTTTTAATATCATGGTTTGATGAGATTTCTAAGCAAGCCCTGCCCTTGTGTTTGACCTGAGGGATCAGCTTCCTTGAAAAAAACAATTCATTTTGATTTGATTTTTAAAATTTTAACTCTTAGTGTGATAGGTAACCTTATTTCCAGTTGGGAGTGAAGTGAGTGGGTGATGGGGCCAGATGTCTGAACCCTTTTCAGGATTGTTTGACTAACATCAGACGTTCTTGTGAAATCACTTCCCCTTTTCTTTCCAAACTTCTGTACAGTTATTTCAGAAAAATTTTTTTCTTTTATTACCATGTTTAATGTCTTTATATCATTTATAATCAAAATCTGGCTTTATTTAGGCCTTATTAAAATCTTCATAGCAGTATAGGAAAAAAAAATAAATATATGCCACAAGTTTTGAAGTGATATTAGTTAAGGTTAAAAACCAGAACAAAAGTCTCTTAAACTGCATTTTTTAGAGCTGTGTACAAATTACACCATTTATAATCAAAGTTATTTATATGAAAAACTAGATGGTTTATATAGCAACCTTTATAAGCTGTGCATTTCTCCTTTTTTCAGGCTATAGTCTCTTTTTAGACACTTAGAAGGAAAAAATGCTGATCAGTTTGCTAACTTACAAATTTGATCATAACATGATTCTAAAATCTTAATACTTATATTCACTGTCTTTCTTTAGGTTCCAGCCACACATTATGTATATACACCCCTGAATCAACTTAAGAGTGGCATGATTGTCAATGTCTATGGTGTTGTGAAGTTCTTTAAGCCTCCATATCTGAGCAAAGGAACGGGTAGGTATTATTAAAATTGGTCAAGATTTTAATGGACTGGAACAGTTTTATTGGTTCAGGAACACAGCTCCTTCAGTACTCTAAGTCTTAGAAACTTAATTGTGATTTATAATTGTCAAACAATACTGATGCAAATTTTTTGGCCATTTTTACTTATAAAATAAGTATAGTCTATAAGTTGTAGAGAATAAATGAAGAAAAGAATGTTAAGCAGCAACATGACAGCATATGAAAGTATAAAATAGCTTATGAAAGTATAGAATAAGCTAGAAAAGGTAAATATATAGACACGTACAGAATATGTAATGCTGTTATGTAAATCATTTTAATTCTTGCATAGAAGTTAAAAGACAAAAGTATAAAAAAGAGCTACCTGTAAACATGTGTTAGTGGTTACAACATAAAAAGATGTAAATTGTGACTAGGTAACATAAAGTATGTGTTGGGGGAGGGGAGTAAAAGTGTAGAGCTTTTGTATATGATAGAAATTTATTTTTTATCAGTTTAAGATAGTTATAACTGTAAGGTGTTTTATGTAAATTTTGTGGTAACCAAAAAGAAAATACTTACGGAAGATACACAAAAGAAAATGAGAAAGGAATCAGAGTAGGTCATGACAAAAAAAATCAGTGAAACACAAAGGAAGACCATAAGAGAGGAAACAAGGGACAAAAGAGCTACAAGACAGACAGAAAAGAACAAAATGGCAAGAGTAAGTTCTTCCCTATCAGTAGTTACTTTAAATGAAAAAGGATTAAACATCCCAGTCAAAAGGCATAGTACTTGGGTTGTTTTTAAAGATAATTAAGGAGATATAACCTATTCTATATAAAAATGTAAGCTTTTAAACAGACTAACATGTAAAAGAATGAATCAAAAAAACGTGGATTTCAGCTTTCTGAGAGTTAATGTAGTTAACAGACAGGCACTTTCACCTTGGTTTAATTTAGTTCAATGAAATTTAACGTTTATTGCTCTGTTTAGTCTAATTTGAAACAGCAACATTTGTAAGAGGCATCATTATTTTATATATCATTAAGAAAAGCTATGCTTCACTGTCAATTGTAAGATATAACCATATTGTAGAGATGTTAAAAATGTGAAACGGTGGTGTTGATGAAATACTGTCTTTATCGACTGTATGCCTGCCAGCTGCTGTGGCTCATGCTGGGAACACAAAGATGTTCTCAGTGAGTTAATATTTTTAAAAGATTTAATTTATTAAATTATACATATGCAAATTTTATTGTGGCATGAGCTCTAAGTTTACTCTTTGGTGGGGTGGATGGGGGGAAAAGTCTCATTTTCATGTGGTCAGCATTTTTTTTTTAGTGTGTTTTAAAATTTTATTTTGAGCATTATTTGATATTTTTTACATTATGAAATATATCAAACATACAGAAAATAATTAAATGACCCCTATATTATATTTACTGGGCAGATTTTACCATATTTGCTTCAGTTTTTTTATTTATTTATTTTTAACTTTTGTTGGAGTATAGTTGACAGAATATTTTGATAATGTGTAAAGACTTAGTTTATGTGCAAGTGGCTATGTGAAGACTATTGAATCTAGAGATGAGAAGTTTGAAATAGGTGGTAGCTAAGTCTGAAGACAGCAAAAGGATGTTTTATTGAAAACCCTGATTTCTGTTGTTTCAGTAGGAGGGGAAGAATTAAACATTAAGGTTGAAGCAGAGAAATTTTGTTTGAATTTCTCAAATATTTTCATTCAACTTTACTCTTCTGCAGTCTACTTTCCACACCCCATCATGCCATTCAACATACATATGCATACTTTCACCTTAGTAGTTTCTTCTCATCATCGAATTTTTTTCCCCTGAATTTTACATTGCCCATTCTGTGAATTCCCTGTAGAGTGTAATCACTGCAGTCTTCTTCCAGTTGCCAGTGTTATCTGGCTAGCTTCAATAGGCCTGCCAAATTTAGGAATAAGCTACAATACTGGTAATAATGTTCGTCTAACTTGGTAGAAGATATAATTTTAAAACTTTTTGCACTTGGTATGGTTCAAATGCTTATCATTGAAAGTTTTTAGTAAATTAATCAGCAAATACATTATTTTCAAAAATATCATGAAATGAAAGTATTACAGAATAAAATTATAGCTGTTTTTAAAACAGCTATGATGACTCAATTTTAGTTTGTTATTAGATAGCATAATCATTTTCTTCTGACAATGTTATTAAATCGTGTATATAATGAAAGCATTGGGAAACTGTAGTATTTATTATATATTCTATGTATCCTGTATCTCTTAGGTATATTTATAGTTAGATCCAGTCCTTTAATAAAAACATTCATGAGTAGAAATAAGCCAACTTTTATTTTAAAGATAATGTGTTTCTCTGTTTCTTCTGAGATACTAAATTAAAATGAATGTCATCAATTTTTTCTGAATATATTCATTAAAACTCTAAAATTTGTCTGAAGATACAGCGAGATGTCTTTACTGCTACCAAGATGGTAACATTTTAAAACTATCTGTCTTATAATTTTAGTTACACTTACATTTTTTTCTGTTGGTAGAATTTATCCTTCAACATGCTGCAGGAGAGTCAGACAAATAACACTGATTTTCGTGTTCAGGAAAGAATCAACTTCATTAGTATTACCACTGAGAAGTACTAAAATAAATGTACAGGAGTAATCCACAGCTGAGCCTTTTTTGTACTATATAAAGCAACATTATTTCACAAATACAGGGCCACAACCTAAATATTACATCTTGATGTACATAATAGTTATGTGTAGGAAAATTACCTTTATGCAACTCAAATTTAGATAGATGGAAAAAAGTTGAGTCTCTTATATATCATTAGCTAGAATTTTTCATTAAAATTCATTTTATAAATGTTAAATTCAATGCAGTAGAAGCAATTTGGCGCAATTTAGCATCCTTCTTGACTAAAATTTTTCTTGACTTTCCTCTCATCCTCTGTAATAATGATTATACATGACCTGTAGCATACTGCTATCTTATTTCTGTAGCAAATGCTTTATTTCCCAAGCTTTATCTTCAGTCTTCGAGGAGTTGTAGCTTTTATTCTTACAGAAGTCTGTCAGTCCTGTTTTTAAAAGGACTATCGATGCTCACATTCTTATTCATCTGTGATAAGATTCATCATGAAAACTGAGAATTTCTCAAGGATTATGGAAACAGCATATATTAAAAGATCATCGTATCATCAAAATTGATTTTGATCATGACTCAGCAGGGGTACATAATGTGGCCTCTTTCATATAGGAAGACAAGGTTATTGCCACATTCTTGGGATTTTGACATTTTATAGCAGTTATCTTCTCTGAAAGCAGTTACTTCTGCTTCTCTCGCACCGTTACTTTTGCTTTGAAGAGCTGGGTAGGTAGAGCTACGTGTGCAGTGTTTTGCCCTGCACAGATAACATTGGGCATTTTTCTTAGATAACATGTATAAAGGAGTTTAATTTTAGCTTTGTGTCAGATTTTAAGGAGTATCTTAATTTTTTTTTTGAAACTTGAGACACCTTTACTCTGTTCTTATTGTCTGTTCTTGCTAAATAAGGTAAGTAGAGGCAGGCCATAAAATATATCCATCCAGACTTGTTAATAGTATGTGGTCCTGCTTGCTTGGTTAATATCATAATGCCTGCTCACTCTGAGCAAATGCGAAGAGTAGAGAGAACACTGTTTGTGCTTATTCTTCCTAATATTTGAGTCCAGAGGAAGGGAGAGAATAGTCAGAGTATTCATAGCATCAGTTTTTACTGTTCACTTCTTTTTTTATTTTCTTCTCTGTCCAACTTTGAGACCCTAGAGGTCTCAGCCTTTTCATGCCACGTAATGTGGCACATCACCTGTGGCTCCCTAGCTTTCCTCAGGAATGCTCTATGTTGCTAAACTATTTTCACACCTCCTCCCATCAAAAATTCTCACTATTAGAAAAGCAGCTTGATTAAACTGAACAGTTTTGGATGTTACAGTGTTTCTACAAGCAGACTTATGCTATTCAGTTTCTTAGAAAAAGGACACCTGTTTTAGCTACTTACTGAGCATTATAATCAAATTACTAAAATTGTATCCAAAACATTGGATTTCTAAGAGCTCCTATCTGTTTCACTTACTTTTAGTTCTTAGGATAGAGTGATAGGATATAGAGCCCTAGGATTTTTTCTTTTCCTGTTCTGTTAAACATTCCAGCTAACTCTGGATTGCTAATTTTGGCTCTGTAAAAGTACTATTTTCACTTATGAGAATGACTTGCCATTTATGCATTAATGTTATGTAGCATAATCGTTTGAATATTTTTGTTTTGCCTGAGTAATATTGGTTGCCTATTAATGATTATGTAGTTAGTATCTTTTAATTTCTTAAAGTATAATAATTAACTCCCACATATTCCACAGTAACATGGTTGAAAAAGAATTTATTAATTACTGAATGATTAATGACTCATTGGTACTCCATAAGATCCAGGAGCCTTTCTGATTCATCAAAGGGAGATTAAAACTTCTAGTACAACATAAAATTGTATGTAATGTTTACTTATATTTTTTATTTTTTAAAATTGATAACGCATCTTTAGAATTTTTAACCCTTTTGTAGTCCTACACCTTTATGAAAATGTGATGACAGTTATAGAGCCTGTCCTAGAAAAATTCACATGCATGCTTAAACACTTAAATATACAATATCAGAGTTCATTCCCTGCTGCCTCTGAGCCTCAGATTGCAAAATCCTGATCTGTGGTATGTTCATACTCACTTATTTGACTATTCAGTTAATGTCAAAACTACAACATACATTTTGGCTTAATGTATGGCATTTAAAACAAAATAAATGAATGCACAGTTTTGCTTTTCAGTTTGCTCATTTGTTCATTTATTCAACAAACGTTTATTGAGAACTTTCTGTGTGCCAGGTGTTATATTTTATAGACATGAGACATTCAAAGATTTATGTGATTGTTTCCACCCTCAAGAAATTAAAGTCTGTAGTTAAGCAGATAACCATTATAAATCAATGATTATAATTATTCATGATTTCACTTTGGTTTTAGTCTTTCCCCAATTTGTAAAACTCTACTTGTCCATTTTATTGTTGACTATGTAAAGCAGAATCTTCGTTGTAAAATGTACCATGCTTTTTGAATGTGTGTTTTAAAGTTGAATGATGGATTTACCTTTTATATAAGATGCAGGTTGTGGGCAGGCACAGAGTTTTCCATTTCCCAAGGGCTGAAAAATGATAATATCTAGTTGAGTGAGGTAAGAATCTTCAAGTGCTTGGCTATCTTGCTTTCAGGAATGGAGGGCATCCAGGGCACAGCTAGTCATCACTTATCTCTTTAAGGATTTGGAAAGGTGAGCTAAGCCTCTCTTCAGCACTGTTTTCCAGCTATTCTGTCCATGCCAGTAGGAAGTAGGTTTCCACTTGGAGAAAGAAGGTGAAGAAAGATCTTTCTTCCCCTGTCACTGAACCTTTGTGTGGCTTGCTTTCTTATATTCAAGAATGACTTCTTTGATGAAGCTTGAGGCTTCTATTTGGCTTCCTGTCCATATCCTAAGAATCTGTCTCTCATGACCTTTTCCTCTAAAAATTATTAGCCTGTTTATTTAGGATGTTACCCTTATTTTTCATGAGTTTTTTAATTTGAATTATTTTCATGAATCATAAAATCAGTACTGTTTTCCCATTTTTTCTTGAAACTCGTGTTATATTCTTTTATTCATTAAATTAAAAAATGTGTTTGCTAGCCTTGTGTAGCACTGTACTGTACTTAGTTGTTTTCTATAGACTCATAGGTTGTTGTCCATAGATAAAATAACTCTCAGAGAGTTAACAAGTGAGGGAGACCCAAATGTAATCAGCTAGCTAATAGAAGGCACAGTCTTATGCTGTGACTAAAGGAATAAGCAAAGTGCTTTCCGAGTGGGAATGGAGAGATTAATGCTAACAGGGGAAAAGCTTCTAAGAGATGTAGCATTTTAGCTGAACTTTAAAGGGTAAATTGGATTTTGATAGATGAGGAAGAAGAGGCCAACATTCCAGAGTTTGAAAATAGCAACAAAAGTTGTCAGATTTATAATGAAAATGTGAACTAGTGCTGAAGTAGTTGACTTAAATATAATTTTAAGCAATAGAATGTCAGCAATATATTGATGCATATATTTATGCTCTTGTAGCAGTCTTTTTTTAGGGATCGTTATTAAGGACCTATGATACTTTTGTGGTGTACATTTTGTTTATATTCTTGAAGAATTTTTTTTTTAATTCTATGTTTTATGGTTTCCATATGTGGTAAAACTGGCTTGTTCAGATTGTATTGGTTATATATGCAATCAGCTTTATTTATATGCTATAGCTGTCATGTAGTTGGCAATTTGTCTTTGAAAGATTATGTGTTCAGAATTATTACAAATATATCTCAAGTGGCTATCAGTGGAATGCTTTGTTACATTACTTCTCAGGTCAAATGGATTCTGGTAATATTCAGGTTCACAAAAATTACTTTCGAGTTACAAGTTACTTTGATTTCCATCTGCATTGTTAGGATTTTCTTCTACTTCAGTGTATTAATTTCCCTCCCAACTTTACATATCATCAATTAAGAAAATCCAAGTATATTCTCTTCCTTATTTTTCAGTTTGTTTGTTCGTCCTTTTGCAGTGGTTTCTGGCAGCTTCTTATATATAAATGATAATCTCTTTTTTGTCATTATGTTACAGATGCTTTTCGCAGCATTTTAGTTTTGTGCTGGCAGTTTTTGAAATTTAAATCTTTAAAATGCTTGTGGAGTCATAATTTGTTTGTTTGGAAAGGCTTACCTATTAGAAGATCTGAAAACTATTACCCTATATTTCCTTAAAATTATTATTATATATTTTTTAAAACTGCATGTATTGCCTGGAATTTTGTTTTTTATGTAGTGTGCAGTGATCTCACTTTTTGTTGGTAACTGCCTTGTTTCAAAATCATTTATTAAATAATGTCATGTTTAAATCATGTATAATTTCTATACCGCTATATAAGGATCCGTGGAGCAACACCTAACAGAGAGCCTGAGGTGAATTTTCTTCTCCCAATATGTGACCTGCAATAGGTCTCCTCAAAAACAAGGAGGGCTATTTAGATGTTGCCCAATTTTTAATCATTAGGCAGAGTATTTGCTACAATCTCTACATGAATATTTGAGGGTGTTTGGGTTGGTAGGATTCTTTATCCTCAATTCTGATTTACTGTGTAATAATATAGTTTGCTTGTTAATCTCAGTCTTTTTGTTTCTTCATTCATAATTTTAATATACTTTTAAGCCTTACAGAAATATATTGGGTGCATTTGCCATATACGTACTGGTATCAGGATTTAAAAATATTTGAAATCAGATTAGGATTTATATGAAACTCTACCATAAGTTGTGATTTTTTTTTTCCTACAGGTAGAATAAATGGTGTCAGGTTCTTAAAGGGGGTGTGTGTGTGTGTATGTGTAATATATCCCTAGTGCATTTTGTAAGATAAATGTTAAACGTACGTATTATTAATAATTTATCAGTACTTAATAGAATGAATATAAAATTCATAAAATAACATTTAATTCACTAGAGGAACTAGTCACTTGTCCTAGTGCTTGGATTTTAATGAAGAAGTATAATGAGTTTAAGCTTATAAAGGAATATGTTAGAAGTTAAAGTAGTTTGCCTCTCATTTGAACTTTTATTATTATCACTTTAAATTATTCTCCTTATTTATACATTAATCATAGTATTTTTATTTCTACAAGTGTCAGTTTTCTTTTGGAAGTATAATATGCTGTATATTTGAGATACTTATATAGCTTTTAAATTTTCCTTTAAATGAAGCTGAAGTGTAGTAGACTTAAATAAAATTATGTTATACTAAGTTCATGTTTATATATTTATTGTGAAATTGTTTGAAAGCTCGAATGCATATAAATGCTAAGCATTGCTATATCTAGTCCAGTATATTGAAGTTCTGCTGAATGTTATTAATTGTCCTATTTCCACAATAGATTTGATCTTTGAATAATTGAAACTGTTGCTACTTTTAAACCACATAAGGCTCTAAAGTCATGAAGAAGACTCTTTCCACTGAGAGACTAATTTCACTCCCATCTCCAGCTAGTGAAATTTTTTAATACAAAATTAAGAATGAAAAGAGTTTAGAGGTATTATAATACCTCTGTTTGTGAACCACAGAGGTTGACCCTTTTGTTCTGTAAAATTTGTATTGCCTGCATTCTTCAGGGGCATGGCCATCTAAATAATAACATTGCAGCTCTTATTTACTAAATTCTATGATGTCTTTCATATGATTCTCGTTTCTGCTTTACAAAATACCCTAAGTGTCGTGTTGCATCGCCTCTATTTTATAGATGTGGAAACTTGGAAGTGGCACTGGTCATGCTTTCTCCTGTTCCAAAAGGCTTTTAAACAAATCACATATTTTGCCAGTTACCAGCTCGCAGTATCATACACTGTTCAGGAATGCCACTTCTTTGTGGGCATTCCTGGCTGTTGCTCATCAATATGAAGCTTGAAGCCCAATTTTATGAGTCTTAGAATCAGCAAAACAAATACCAGGTGGCTTAGTTGGGGAGTATTCCTAGGATAATAATCTAATTGGTAGCTGTACTAATAACTTCCTCTTTGAAATTTGAGGAGAGTTTTGTTGTGATTAAGAATAGGTTAGAGTAGTTTTAGTAGTACGTAAGAGCTGAAAGAAAAATATGAACAAGCAAGATAAATAATATCTATAAATTACATGGCACTTAAACATGTATTTAGTGCCTTAAAGCAGCTGTTTAACCAGATACTGATAGTCCCTTTTTTTAAAAACAGCTTTACTGAGATTTAATTCACATCTAATTTACTCATTTAAAGGATACAGTTCAGTAGCTTTAGTATATTCATGGGGTTGTGCATCTACCACCACAGTCAATTGTAGAACATTTTCATGTCCTCCGGAAGAAACTCTGCATCTCTTAGCTCCCAAATTCCCCGTATTCCTCCCAGCCCTAGGCAACGATTAATCTACTTTCTGTCTATAGATTGCTTATTCTAGACTATTCATATTAATGGAATCATAATATCTGATAGTTTGTGACTCGTTTCTTTCACTTAGCATGCTCTCAAGGTTCATCCATGTGGTGGTATGTATCAGTACTTCATTTCTCTTTGTTACTGAAAAGTATCCCATTGCATGGATGGACCACATTTTATTTATCCATCTGTCACTTGATGGACATTTAGGTTCTTTCTGTTTTTTGGTGTTACAAATAATGCTGCTATGTACATTCATATATATGTTTTTGTGTGGACATCATGTTTTCATTTCTCTTAGGTATATACCTAAGAGTGGAATTGACAGTCTTTTTGAGTATTTTTTTTCTTGTAGGCCGTTTTTCTTATCAGAAATAATTGTTGAGTTGCTTTGAATATCATGATCTTTTATCTTCTAAGTTCATCTTGAAATTTCTTAAATTGGTCGTGTAAATATTACTGCATTTGATGCTGGACTGTTTACATACTAGTACCATTACTTTGAAAAATTGAGTTCTTGAAAGATTAAGTATTAAATAAAGACATTGTAGTGTACTTTAGTTTCTTTTCCTATTTCAGAGTATTATGCTATTAGTCCTTTATTTCCAGTATCCTTTTTGTATGTCCACCATTAATCTAGTTTAAGAGTTGGATTTTTCATTAAGGCACTGGATAATGTAAAATTTAGGCTTTGCATGACAGGTAGTCTCTGTCACAACTACTCAGTTGTGCCTTATAGCATGAAAACAGCCATAGACAATGTGGAAATGAATGTGTAGCAGTAAAACTTGATTTTACAGAAGTCAGCTGGCCCACAGGCCATAGTTTGCTGACCTCTGATCTCATTCATGGTTATGGTTTTTGTCAAATTTTAAGAAGGATTCAGACGGTACAGCACATGTGTTTATATTTGCTCCCAAGTTACAATTAAAATGATGATTTAAAAAGATATAATTTTTAATGTCAAACGAAATGGATGAGGAGATCATAGTTAACAAAAGATATCAGCAAGACTTCATATGCTGACATTTGTATGATTGATGGTAACTGATTCAACCACGAAGAGTGAATTTCATTTTTATGGCCATGAGCAAACACCACCATACAAAAAGATCTCCATTCTGTTTGCAGTCAGTCCTCATTGCCATCCCCAGTCCTAGGCAACCGTTAACTTGCTTTCTATCTCTGTACCTTTCTGGACACTTCATATAGATAGGCTCACTTTGCTTCTGGTTTCTTTCACTTAGCATAATGATTTTGAGGTTCCATGTTATAGCATGTATCAATAGTTTATTCCTTTTTATTGATGAATGTCAATATACTTTTATAGTTATTTTAAAAATTAATCTTACTGTTTTGTCTCCCTTATTTTAAACACAAACTCTGTGAAGATAAAGACCATTGCTAGTCTTAGTTGAAATTCTTACACCTAGGTGTACCATCTATGACCTATGGTTGCTCAATGCATAGAGTAAAACATAAGAGGAAAACTCCCCCAGGTGTAATTTCAGAATAACATTTATGAACTCATAAATATATCTATCTGTCTACCTATCGCATCTGTGTGTGCATGTATATATATCTATATATTAGAACTTATATCTATCATAATATTTACGCTTCTCTTTCCTGCCTCCCATGATCTTTTTCAACATTATAAAAACATGAGTGGAAATTATGTTAACCTCACACCAGCATAATAAAGAGAGTGCTGTTATGTGTGTATTGTATAGCAAGTATCCTTGTAAACAAGTAAGATTGTAGCATATAGTATTGCCTTAGTTCAGTGATTTGCCTTCATGGCTTTTACTTTAGTATTTCAATAATAAAATTTTATACAAGTGGAAAACTGTTGATGAAGTACTGATTGGTTTAAAAACAACAACACTCTACAACATAAGCTTAAGAGAAATTTTTAGTTGTTTTACCATAGACAACTTACTCTGCTTCTCTTGCTTAATTTGTTTATCTGAAAATGGAGATGATGATGGTCATGGTCTCTCATGGAATTTGCTGTAACAATTGAAGTAACATATGCAACTGTACCTGTAATATGGTAACAGCCAGTTGCAGTAGCTATTAATAGATATGTGAATTCTTTGTAAGGTAAATATTATTTTAATTTTCAAATCTTGAATTGCATATGTAGAAAACATAGTTAGAAAATCAATGATAGATTGCCTCAGTGAAGAACAGCACTTGTTGTAATAATATACAATAGAATAGATTTCAACTTACTTTCAATAAATAAATGCCGAATTACCTCAAAAAAATAAATAAATACAAACAACAGCGCCCTAGTAGATAAAAAGGTGGTGAAGCAACTTTCATGGAGGAATTTTTTTGTGGATTATATAATTTTTTTGTGGATTATATAAATATATAAGCATGCATGCATGCATGCTTCTTTGATTAAAGACCTTACTTAGATGAACTACCAGCTTTCCCTTATAATAAAACTCCAAGGCAATTTACACTTAATCATACTGAGGAAATTAGGTGAATTGCTGAAGATCGCAGAATGTAGGGCTTAATTTATCATTTGTTACCTTTTCTAGATTTACATCAAGTTAAATGAAGTATTACCTAAGTGTTAAAGTAGTTAAAATACTTCGTCAACAGTTTAAACATGAAGTCTTACTGAAGCTTTAAAGTCAATCCTTTTTTTTTTTTTTTTTTGCGGTACGCGGGCCTCTCACCGTTGTGGCCTCTCCCGTTGCGGAGCACAGGCTCCGGACGCGCAGGCTCAGCGGCCATGGCTCATGGGCCCAGCCGCTCCGCGGCATGTGGGATCCTCCCGAACCGGGACACGGAACCCGTGTCCCCTGCATCCGCAGGCGGACTCTCAACCACTGCGCCACCAGGGAAGCCCTAAAGTCAATTCTTTATCCAAGTTTAACTATGTATTTTTAGAGGTTGTTATTTAGATAAACTAAGAAAGAATACTGATTTATTAAATGTCTCTCTACTCTCCTACCTTCCCTGCTGATACAGGCTATCAAGAAAGTAGACTTAAATTACCTCTTAGCTCTGTAACTTTATTATTAAAATATTAATTTGTAAGTTGACTCTAACTTCACAAGATGATTTTTGTTTCATTTGGGAATGAGTAAAAAATGAGGCATGGGGAAAATAAATATTTTTATCATTTTATGTAGTCATTATTGAAGGATTATTTACTGACTTGGTGAAACACTTTACGTCTTTGGAGAAGTTAAATAAAACTTACTCTAGCAGTTTGCCTTGTTAGTATTTGTTAAAGTGAGTAGCTTGGTTTCCAGTTATGTCATGAATCTAATGGTAATTTGTGAAAGAACCTGAAAGCTATTTAATATTTCATTTATATTACTTCTTTATTGTCCTTGAGAGCAAATTATTGGACAGATTTTTTAAAATGCCACTTGTTTCTTGAATCTGAATTTTTGTTTCCTTCTTTTATAACTATATACATATCTAAACCCAAAAATATGTATATAAAATATGTATATAAAATTTTATTTTGAAACTCCTCATTATTTTATAGATAACCTTAGGAGACTCTGAGCATTTCCTCATGTTTAGTTATGCTATTCTGGAGAGCTTGCCTTGTAGCAGGTAGATGCTATTTTGAAGAATATTGCTACAGTAAGTCTGTCTGGGCCTGCAGCTCAGTAATTGAATTGATTGTGTGTGTGGGCATGCCTGTAAAGAAAATACTTAAGGTTAGATTTAATATACTAAGAAGTAAACTTAGGTGAGGTCATTTTAAATTCTGTTTTTTCAATCCTTGATGTTAAGAAAGTAGTTTTTTACTTGATAGTTCTCTATATACACATCTGTGTATCTGTACATATATTTACATATAAGCATTTTTTAACAACTCAGAAATATCCATAGATAATGTGGTAGCACTAAAAGTCTTTGCTAAGAGTAGTGAAATATTTTAAGAATGCTGTTTTAATTGTTTGTAATTTGGTATGGGGAGAACAAAATATGAGCAGGAAAAATAATTCCACATTATAACAGTAGTCCAAAATTAAGCTGTGGAAATAGAGCAATGAAACAAATCTGAGAAATAATGTACATACAGGGGGCTTTTATAATTTTTCAGTTTATCTTTCCAGTGTGCAGTATTTGTGAGTGCAATTTATGTACCCTTTCCCTTAGTCACTGCACCAGACGTTTATAAAATACACTGCTGTAATTACTTGAATAAGGCAAAACATTTTAATTTATTGATGTGGAGTCCTAAGCTTTGTTGTGAATACTTTTGAAATGCTTTTTGGAAGAGTTAACATAACACAGAATTACAGTGGGTAGGGATATATTAATGTTACCCCACCTTCCCATCTCCCCTTCCCTGAATGAAAACACACAAAAAATTCTCTTTGGTTAAAAAATGAAAAGAATTGAGAAAAAAAGTAGGAGTTTGAAATAGAGAAACAGTGAAAAGTAGCTTATGCATTGGAGTATTTCTTATAATTATTTTATACTTTTAATTCTTTAGTTTTAGGGATATGAAATATTTTGCTTTATTTGGAAAACAGTATCAGGACTTCATAGGATTTGTGTATATGCTTGGATGTTATTACTAGTTGAAAAACAGTGAGTTTGATTTTTAGAGTGGAATGATAAACTGAATACATATTCTTTGCTTTGCAGAAATGTCATGATAAGAAAGCTCGTATTTTATGCTAAATATTTGAAAGATTTATTGTCATTTATATGTATTACATAAGTTAGATTTAAGCAAAATATTAATGGGAACATGTAACAGCCATAAAATAAGAACTTAGAAATACAAATGAATTTCTATCAACACTAGAAATAGTTTTGATCTTTTAATCATAAACAGAATGTATACACCCCAATCTCTACCACCACCTTAGCAGCTATCCATCAGTTTTTAGCTGAATCATCAGGCTTCTTATTTCCAGTATACGTGATACTTTTGAAAAACTGGTATCATCACACACAATTACCTTATATAACTGAAAAGAAGATTCATGTAGAGTTATAGATAGGAGAACACTCCAAGCTGAGAAAAGAACAAAGATCAAAACTAGGGTTTATTGATTTATTTATTATCCTTCATAGTACTGTCAATTGGTTTGGTATCAGGAAGCATCAAAATGGGATTTTACTCTTATGATTATTTTTTTCTCTCTCTCTTGTAAGTAATAACAAAGAGGGAGATAAGAAGGCAAGAAAGAGAAAGTCTAGAACAGTGGATTGCCAGGAGATAGGGTAGATAATGGGGAGACAGGAACTGCTGAAGAGAATGTCCCAAGACAACAGTGAACTGTAGTCCTGAAGAGCTGTCTGCCTCTTCATCAAGTGAGGCTGTAAGTTCTCTAGTTTTCTCAGTAATACTTCATTTAAAATAACTTGGGGATCTAATCTACATCAGCTTTTAGCAAAGCATTTTCAGTGGGAGAACTACCAATTCTGTGAAACATTCCATGAAAAAGTGGGAAATTTTGCATACTGTATCTGGCTCTTGAGATTCACGGTGCATTATTAACACGTTATCACCTCTGAAAAGATTTAATAAAGGAATCTGTTTAACTTTACTTTTAACATAATTTTACTTGGAATTACTTGAACATGGAACCCTTTTTAATGTACTCTGATTCTTGTTTGCTGAAACTATTGTCTATAGAATCAAGCTTAGAGATTATCGACCTAGATTAAAGTTAATAGAGCTTCACTTTCAAGCAATTCATTATCCATATTTTTTTTAACCTTTATTTATTGTGAACAGGGAAGGGGTAGGACCAATTCTTACTTCTTTGCAATTTTGATTATCGTAGAATTGCAAGGGACTGTCTGTGTAGTGATCTATATAAAATGTAGTACTTTATGAATTTTCACTTTCAGAAAGTATAATATTGTTGATGTCCTAAATCAGTACTTCTTAAGCTTTTTATATTCCTAAAAATTATCAGGATCTCAAGGAGCGTATATTTTTATGGATCACAGTTATAGATATTTAAACATACTGGAAATTGAAAGTGAAAAACTAACATATTTAATGACATTTAATAATTCATTTAAACCAAAAATAGTCTATTGTAAAACATAAGTAACTAATGAAAAATATATTTTCCAAAACTATGAAGTGTGGTATTGTTTCACATTTTTGATGATATTTTTATCTTTAAAAAATAATAAAAGTAGCAGGATTCTCTTATCCCTTCAGTCTGTTACAACATGTTATTTCAGTTGAGATACATAAAAATTTCTGGCTTCACACAGCTATGTAGTTGGAAAAGGGAAGAGGACTTTTATAAAAGTCTTCAGGTAATTTTGGATATTCTTTGATAACCTTCTTAAAGGTTGGTTACAATGAGGAATCTGAAACCATAGCAGTGAACTTTCATATTCTATTGAATTAAAATCCATTGATCCATCTTGCAGTTTGAATGGATCTTTAAATCATCCATGATTTGTAGTGCATAGGTCATTTGAAAAGAAACATTTCCTGAGGTATGCAGATCTTCTGTATGTTGACCCATTTCATTGTACAGTATCATACAATACCAAAATATAACAGTTATTTCTGTCACCAGTCAATTTTATCAGAAAAGTCTTTGACGCAAGAGGGAGGAGATCTGGGGATGTATGTATATGTATAGCTGATTCACTTTGTTATACAGCAGAAACTAACACACCATTGTAAAGCAACTATACTCCAATAAAGATGTTAAAAATAAAATTAAATTAAATTTTAAAAAGTCTTTGAATATTGAGAAACCATCAATATCATGGTAGAAGGTGGAACTTTTCCAATATTGTAATTTTAGCCTAAAAACTTTGGTTTTATCATTGGCAAAAAAATGCCAGTTTTCTTTGAACTGAAAGATTAATTCCATTCATTTTTGTAAAAACATCTGACAAATACCAGAGCTTGAATAACTAAAATTTTTCTGTCAGTCATCCTTTTAAATAAAAATGCTGTACCATGAAAAGAATGTGGCTAGTGTTAACTCATAAACAATCACACAAGTGTTTTTCCTTAAGATGACCATCATACTTTGGTAAGCAGTTGAAATATTTTGCTTCCCATTTCACCACATAAAATATTAAAAAGACATGTACTCAAGGATCAAATATAAAAAATTTTTAATGCTTCATCAAGAATGGCCTTATTCTTTAGTAAAACTGTTGTGGTTTTTGTTCTAATGTTAGTGTGTGTTGGTGAAGGATACAGTGACCACTACTACAGTTTGAGGCTACTGCCTTGATTCTTGCCAAGACACCAGAAGTTTTACTCACCATTGCTTCTATACCATCAGTCCGAAGGTCAACACAATTGAAAAGGCAAATAACATCTTAATATTACTATGAAAATAGGTTTGAATTTATGGACCCCATAAACATATCTTGGAGCCCCCCAGTGGTTTGCAGAGCAAACTTTGAGAACTGTTACCCTACAGGAACTTGAACATTTCTTCAAGCTGACACAGTGAGCTTCTTTATCCTAATTTTTTTTTTTTTTTTTTTTTTTTTTTTTTTTTGCGGTACACGGGCCTCTCACTGTTGTGGTCTCTCCCATTGCGGAGCACAGGCTCCGGATGCGCAGGCCCAGCGGCCATGGCTCACGGGCCCAGCCGCTCCGCGGCATGTGGGATCTTCCAGGACCGGGGCACGAACCCGTGTCCCCTGCATCGGCAGGCGGACTCTCAACCACTGCGCCAACAGGGAAGCCCTATCCTAATTTTTAAGTGAGGTATTAGATCTTCTTGGCCCTTGATTACCATTTTGATCCATTAAAATTGTTCTATATTATCTTGTAATTTTTGAATAAGTGGTTAGTGCTATATTCCACCTTATAGCTTTTTCAGAAACTCTTTGTGTTCCAAATGAAATTTCTCTTGAGGACCAGATGCTCTTGTTAACTACAAGATATTTCTCTGTGGAAGGTTGATAGCACCATATCTAAAAACAACTCATTGAGATTCCAGTGGAAATTAAAATTGGAATTCCTTTGCAATCCCTTACATCTATACTTTAGATTTTATGTTCTGACTGTGATCCGTTTGGCACTGTATCTTGGCAAAGTATCTTCATGTACTTCGTTAAGACAGATTCTAAAATCATGTCTGTGTTCATTAGAAAAAAATGTTATGATTAATTATCAGTAATAGAAATGCTGCTGTTGCTACTGCTGCTGCTACTACCACCACTGGCCACCTCTTATACATAGCATTTAACCATGTTCTAGGTGCTATTTTAAATACTTTACATGTAATTACTTATTTAATTTTAACAATCATATGAGGTGAATAGTATTATTTTCCCCGTTTTTTAGGTAAGGAATTTGAGGCATAAAGAGGCTAAATGATTTTCAGTGTCTGCAGTAGGCTTCAGAGAGGGAGAATTTTTGCAAGTACTGTATATTTGCTGTAGGTAATGACATGCATTAATTTAGTAAAGATGGTTGATCAGCTACTATGTGTTATAGATGCTGTGAACTGTGAAGACGTAATACTAAATCTGGAAGCCTGTTTCTATGTTTTCTGATTAAAGAGTGTCTACTTTTCTTCTGGCATTCTTCAGAAATCTTCTATATACAATCACTGTTCTGAAAATTATTTACTATGTACACATATATCTTTGTTACACAATAAATATATGTAATTTATTTCATGACACATTGGGTGTTTTCCTACAGCTAAGTTATTATTTAAATTAGAAACTTTCTTAAGCAACTTCTTATCTAATTTGACAATGAACAAATGTTCTACACTCCATCTGTAAAACGCTGTTACTGATGCTTTTGTCATCCTAAGCTTTCACAACTAGGAATTGGTGACTGGGAGTTGCCTAGCCCTGATGCTCTGGCTCATTTCTGCTCCCACTAGTGGAACTGTATTCTCAAAAGAATCGCATTCTTACAATTTGGTTCCCAAATCTCTTTCTACTCCTTTTACTTGTTATTCTAATTAAGTAATTTCATTAAATCTGATATAACCAACTGAATATGAATGTGAAAAGATTTTTTTTTGGAAAACTTAAGTTGAATGCTTTGTAAAGATAATAAACCAGTGGTGGGATGTGGCTATGGGCCATAGTTTGCCAACTCCTGATTTATAGTACTGTGCTCTCTCCTTTGTCCTCTTACACTCACAATTCAGTTAACTCCTCTTTAAGTAGCCTTAAACATACATCTTCTTTTACTGCTTTTGTCTTTCCACTAGGATTTAGCTCTTGTTCAGCTACCTCAGGAGATACTCTTTTTTTGTCTCCTTTTCTTCTTTTATTCTTTCAGTTTATGAGTCAAAAAATAATTATTACAAAGAATGTACAAATGCATATAAACCTCATAAGAATGAATTATTGTAGAATCTTTCTGTGATGTTCGTGGGGTTTCTGTGATGTCTCTGGAGTAAATTATAGGTGAAGTTTCATTATAATGATATGTTATTCTTCAGTAATGAACTCTCCTTTAGTATGTTTCAAGATAAATGCATGAAATAGTAAATAATATAGAGTTAAGATTCAGTATAATTTTACCTACTTAGGAAAACAACCCTCCATCACAGTTTTAAGCGTAATATTTTACTTTCTTTGGGATTGTTGTTGATGTTTAAAAAAGCGTGCAACATGCAGACAGTGTGGTGTTCTGGTTAAATGAAGAAACAGGAGTCAGATATGCTGAGTTATATGTGACCTATAAGACATTCACACTTGGATACCCTGCCTGGACTTTTTAAGAAAACTAAGTTCTCTCGTTTGTAAACTGTTACATACAACTATCTAAGAATTCAGGGAGATAATGCATATAAATTGCTTAGCACACTACCTGTCATATAGTAAGCCCTCAGTAATTGCTGACTGCTAAATAATGTAGTTTCCCCCTAGTTATAGGCCTGGGAATAAGATATCTTGCTAACATAAGTACTGTATTTTTGTTTTGTTTTCTGTCTGAGAAGTAAAGTGGATTATTCCATTTCTGTAAATTAATTTAGAATCTTGACATTTTGTACATTATTAATTATTATTTGATAACCCCGAACTGTATTTAGGACTGTAAATACCTTTTACCAAAATATATTCTTTAACATTAAACATAATTTCAGACTCTGATTAAACTTCAGTCATGGTATGAAATTTAATTTAAGGTCTCATGTGTTTCATTAGATTAGTGATCTCTTTGCCCTTGTGTTTAGTCTGTCATGATATTATATGAAACTTAAAACCTTCAGAGCATTTGTATTTTATTCAAAGTACATTCATCATTATCCATAGTATCTAATGTGCTGCTGTACCTGTCTTTGCGTTCAACTTCTGATCCATCTAATTTTCTTCTCTGTGACTATTGGCAAAAAAATTTCAATTCTGAATTCTTAAGGCTGAAGAAGAAACTTCAAAGATAGTTTTCAAACCTGGTTTATATCTTCTTGAAAGGTGTTATAACACATTGAGCAGTGCAGTGCAATAGGGATGATTAATTTCACTCTTGCATCATTCCTCTAGGCAAGTTTCTCATTTTCCCATTTTAAAAATTCATTTAGTCTTTTTTAAGCATAGGTAGGAATAATGATGAAATAATTTATAGGATAATGAAATAGCAAAATATTTTGAGATAAAGGAAAATAGATGACTAAGATTCTGTAATGTATCTTAGATTTATAAAAGGGTACAGTAGAGCCGTATGATCATTACAAGAAGAATGTGTCTTATTCTATTAAAAAATAAGTAAAATTTATCTTTAATCTTTGGAAGACTTCTAAGAAAGAAAAATGTCCTGAAATAACACTCCTTACAAATAGTTAAAACTACTGAAAATGGAAACTCCAAAACTAAAATTGGGTCCAGTAGATCCTGTATATCAAGAGACGAAGATGTAATATCTTTTTACTCTTTTTGAAGATGCTTATTAAGGTTTTGTTCTTAAAGTTTTTTTATGTTCTCTGAATTGTTGTCCCCTCCTCACAGAATCAGGTTTCTCTTTCTCCTCTTGCCCTCCATTCCTCTCCCCTCTCCTTTCCTCTCTCCCCACTTCCCCCATTCCTTCCCCCTTTCTCTCCACTCATCTCTTCTCCTCCACTCCCTCCCCTCCCCAGTGTCCTTCCTTCTTTCTTTCCTTCCTTCCTTCCTCCCTTCCTCCCTTCCTTCCTTCCTTCCTTCCTTCCTTCCTTCCTTCCTTCCCTCCCTCCCTCCTTCCTTCCTTCCTTCCTTCCTTCTATCCGTTATTGTTCTGTGTCTGGTAATGGCTTACTGTTTACAAATTTACAAATGTAGCTATGGTTTATTTTAGGTTGTAGACATTTGTTTGCTTTGTATATAATGAGTTTGTTTTTTCAACTTGATCTCTTTTTTTGAATTGGAAATCTGACAGAGACAAATAGTACTTACATAGGGCACATTGATTGAAAGTGTCAGTCTAAGGTGGGTGGGAAGAGAGCCTTCTGACTGTAGACCCCCTAATATGATAATGCAGATGGATTTATTCTGGGTGCTAACACCCTCATTAGAAGCCTTACCACTTCCTGGTCTATCAGTGAAACTTCCTTGGAAAGCAGCCTGTGTTGCAGGAAGGGGTTGGTGTTAAACACTGAGATACCCTACCTGCCTACCTGGAGTTATTTTCAAGGGGAGTGAGGGTTAGGGTGGGTGCTCATTGAAACAGTTGTCCTATGTGTAAACTTTTCATGAGCCCTGATTTTGGCTCTATTTTTCACTGTCACCCTTAATCCCAATGGCTGCCATCTTTGCTGTAGCTACTTTAGAGTATCTTCCGGATGCATCCTCCTCTGTCCATTTGACCCCTTAACCATTTACTTTCCCAACTTCCTGAAATATGTTGATATCGTCTCTCCCTCTCCTTCACTCCCCTCTCCTCTCCCTTCACTGTTCTGGGTTTATCCTTTTCTATGTCTATACTGCCTTGAGTATATTACTGAGAAGGAAGGAAGTCAAGACACACTCTCAGTGTGCAATTTTCTGAAACTACAGTTTTTGCTGCCACCAGTGATTGAAGTTACTTGTTTTCATAGCAACCCAACTATCATTAAATTTGCTGGGGGTTTTTTGCCAGCTTAAATTATATAAAATTGCTCTCGTTCTAATGTGTAACCTTTTATAGATAACCAGCAAATCATCATTTTCCCTTTTGAGTTGTTCTCATATAGTTTTCTATGAGTTGTTTGTTCATTTGACTTCGATATTTACTGTAAAATCTGGGTTTTATAACCAGTTTTCATAGTATCTTTATGCAGTATATTGACTCTTCATCACATTTGCTGCAAATATCTTCTAGTTTTTTGTTTTCACTCTAAATTTAATTATGTTTATTTTAGAAATTATATTATTTGAATATGTTTATCTGCTTCATGGTTTCTAAACTTTGAGGTAATAAAGTTATTACACCTCCAGACAATTTACAAGTGTGGTTTTTATTTTTGTTTCATTAAACTTTCTAAAATGAATTTTTGTGGAACACTTTTGCAAAATAATTTGGCAGTGCATTTTGAGAGACAAGAAAATTTCTTTATGTTTTGATCCTATTCTTAGAAGACTTGATTAAAGGGTAGAATAATGTTTGGTGTTTTGAACTCAGTATTATTTTGTCAAATGCTTTGAAATACGAAAAGTCAGGTAAAATATTTTTGTGTTTTCCAGATTATTGCTCAGTTGTAACAATTGTGGACCAGACACATGTAAAGTTAACCTGCCTGTTCTTTAGTGGAAATTATGAAGCCCTTCCAATGATTTATAAAAATGGAGATATTGTTCGCTTTCACAGGCTGAAGGTATAATTCATACTGTTTAGAACTTATATTTGTTTGAAGAGAACGCTGTATTGCTCACTAAAACTAGTTACACTAATTATGTGGTTGCTTTGTTAGAACATGACGTCAGGCATTTCAAGCGACAAGAAGAAATGTAAATAGTATCAGACTTCAAATGATTTATATTAGGAAACCTCTTCATTTGAGCAAACTACCTGACATCCTTCCACAGAAATGTGTTAGCTGCCGCGATTCCAACTAGTTGCATTCCGTTAGAAAACATTTAATAAAAAGGTAGAGCTATTAAATGGTATGTGATTTTTTAAAAATCAGCTTTTTAACCCTTTAATATTTTCAGTCTTTTAGGTTTTAAACATTTCAGTCCCTTCATAGTTTGCTTTTGTTACATGGGTTTTCATGCAACCCCTTCACTATCTTGGTTGTCTTTTCTTCTATTGCTTCAGTTTATCTGTGGTCCTCATGGTCACTGATGCTCATAAATGAGTGCAATAGTCCAGATGTCTTCTAGTCTTAAGATATGGTGGGAAACAACTCTCTTGCTCTATTAATGCCTTTTCCCTGAGAATAGAAGAATATTGGAGAACATTTGCTTAAAGATAAAGAGAACTAGAAATATTACTATTGTAGCACTATATTACGGGCTTATCCAAACTTCAAAAAAATAGCTTATTTCTCACACACTGCTGTTTCCTGTAGTACAGTTGACCCTGAACAGCACAGTTCTGAACTGCTTGGGTCCACTGATGGGCAGATTCTTTTCAGTAGTAAACAGTGCAGTACTACAGGATCCCACGGTTAGTTGAATCCATAGATGCTGAACTGAGGATAGAGGGCCGACTGTTAAGTTATAAGGGGATTTTGGGCCGACTGTTAAGTTATAAGGGGATTTTCAACTGCACAAATGGTCAGTACCCCTAACGCGCGTGTTCAGGGGCCAACTGTATTTGTAATTCTTGCTATTGTTTAACTGAAGTAAAATATACATCTCTCTTTTCACAGTATTAGCATGCTCATGTTACTAACACTCTAGA
Organism: Aethalodelphis obliquidens; assembly: GCF_003676395.1. Lineage (NCBI taxonomy): Eukaryota > Metazoa > Chordata > Mammalia > Artiodactyla > Delphinidae > Aethalodelphis > Aethalodelphis obliquidens. The sequence goes on from NW_020837949.1 coordinate 26,182,905, forward strand.
AACGTCCTTTGTACCCCTACCTGGGGTTGTCATTCACACTCCCCCCCGCCAAGAGTAAATAATCTCACAACTTCTAACAACATATATAGTTTCATATGTATTTGTTCTTTATATAAAGGAAATACACTATAGTTTTTTGGGGTGTTTTTGTTTTTTTTTAGTTTCTGGCTTATGCTTGTATGAGTCAACTGTACTATTACATATAGTTTTATTTTGTTCATTTTCACTGCTAAATGGTATTCTGTCCAGCCAATGTTTGAATACACCAGAATTTATATATTTATTCTGTTGGTCGTTTAGGTAGTTTTCAGTTTGAGGCTATTATGCTGCTATAAACAGTCTAGTACATACATTTTACTGAATATATATAATTATAATATATTATATTATATATTATATTATATTATATATATTATATATTGTATATTATAATATATATAATTTACTGAATATATATAATTATATGTAATATAATATATACATTTATATGTAATTATAATATATATTACATATTATATATTGTATAATATATGTTGTATATGTATAATATACAATATATATTGTACATTATATATTGTATATATTGATATATATGCATTTCAGTTGATTGTATACCAAGGAGTGTGGTTCGTGAGTTCAGGGTTGTGCATATATTAGCCTTTAGTTTTCCAAAGTGTTTTTTACCAACTTACACTCCCATTAGAGATATAAGAGAATTCCAAATCTCTTCAGAGAACCAGTTTTTAGCTTTGATTTTCTCTATTGTATGTTTCTATTTCTCTTACCTTGATTATGTTTTCTTTCCACTTTCCTTGGATTTGAAATAATATTCTTTGTGCAGCTTCTTGAGATAGAAGCCTAAATTTCTGATTTTTAACCTTTCTTCTTTTGTAAAATACTCACTTATTTCTGTAAATTTTTCTCTATGTATTGAATACTACTTTAGTTATATCCAACAAGTTTTAGCACATCATAGCTTAAGTATCCTTCAGTTCAATATATTTTCTAATTTCCAGTAAATATATAAATACATTTATTAATATCAGACAGTATTACAGGAGACTAAAGGAGGTATTTCATAAGTTCAAAAGGGTTGCTTTATGAAGAAGATGTAACAGTCATAAATGCATGTGCATCTAATAACTGAGCCTTGAAATTCAGAAAGCCAATGTTTTTAAGACATATCCCAGCTGTCTCAGTCAGACTGATGAGCCCTTAGCCTCAGCTGCATTTTACTCACTTCAAACTCTTTTATTTTAAGTGTTCTAGTTTTCCCTATAATATTCATAAATGTTACTTATTATCCTTTTATGAATTATACCTTAATAAAAAAACTAATAAATGTTTTGTTAGTAAAACTGCAAGCCTGATAGTATTAGGGAGGCTGCCACCTAGCTCTTTAAAAAATAAAAATAATCTTGCATAGTGTTTTACGGTTTACATGGTGCTTGTGGATTTTGATATAGCCCAGTAGATTTTATAATTTCATATGCTAATTAAATGAAATATTTAAAGAATTATGTCCTCTGTTAACTATGCTGGCAGGATTTTATAATCTCACAAGTGTTTCCAGTTCCTAGGTTCTGGATCAGTAAACCTGTTTTGTTTGTTTCTGTTTTGTTTTCTACTTTGCCACTTTCTTAGATCCAAGTATATAAAAAGGAGACTCAGGGTATCACCAGCTCTGGCTTTGCGTCTTTAACATTTGAGGGAACTTTGGGAGCTCCTATCATACCTCGTACTTCAAGCAAGTGTTTTAACTTCACCGCTGAGGACCACAAAATGGTAGAAGCATTACGTGTTTGGGCATCTACTCATATTTCACCTTCTTCAACATTAGTGAAATTGTGTGATGTCCAGCCAATGCAGTATTTTGACCTGACTTGTCAGCTCTTAGGCAAAGCAGAAGTGGATGGAGCATCATTTCTTCTAAAGGTAGATTTTTTTTTAAGTTTATTTATGTATTTATTTTATCATTTTAATCATTTTTTTACATCTTTATTGGAGTATAATTGCTTTACAATGGTGTGTTAGTTTCTGCTTTATAAAAAAATATGGAACGCTTCACGAATTTGCGTGTCATCCTTGCGCAGGGGCCATGCTAATCTTCTCTGTATCGTTCCAGTTTTAGTATATGTGCTGCCAAAGCGAGCACAGGTAGATATTTTTAAATACTGGAAATTGTTTTGTAAGTTACCATGACCTATAAGCCTGTAAAGAGCTTATATTTTCAGCATTCTGGTGGAATAAATATGCATACTGTGTACTAAGAACTTAAAATCTAACCATTTTTAATGAGCCTGTAATTTCTATGCAACTTTACTCTTGAACTTCTCTTCTTTATCCTGTATTTCTAGAGAAAAATAGTATTACCAGATCTACATTTTAAATATAGTATTGTTTATATTGTGTTTATATATTTCTTATTAGTACTAGCAAAATGAGTTGTTTTCTATTGCTATTTTTAAGTTGCAGCTCTAAAAATGCATATTTCTGTTTCCCTATCAAGATGTAGCCTTCCTTCTCACTCATTTGCCTTCTTCTTGGCCCACTGATGTTGGGTTCTCTTCCCATGTTATTTCACTGTCTGCTTCATAGGTAGATGATGGATGGTTTTGAAGTGTTTATTTTTCTTCTTATATTTTATTTTGTTCTTAAATCTGTAGGAAAAAAAGTGACATAAGACCCATCTAATCTTTGTTTACACCTATCCCAATTTATTCATGAATAGCTTCTGGAGAGGGCAGTTGTCTGATACCATCCTCACCTACCTAGCCTAGGCAGGATGCATTTAAACAAACACTGCTTCAGCCCTGCTTCTCTGGTTCTTTAGCTTCTGACTCTTTGGAACGATGGAACAGGAAATGGAGTACAGTGGCCCTTGGACAAATATTGGGGTTTAGCATTATTATCAGTTATACCTTGCCCATATTAAAGAATAGTGAAGATAGAAATTATTGAATAAAATACAAAGTTTTTGAAGTTGAAAATAGCACATATTTATATACACATGAAATACTCTGAAAAAGTAAATGCATGCTATAAAAAAACATAAATAAGTTAAGTATGACAAAATTGAAGCTAAAGCAACATAAAATCATCCAAACAAAATGAGGAGGTCAGCCAGTCATACTTTATGCCCAAAGTGACATATTTAACAAATGAGTGTTTGCTAATCACTGAACACTTCCAATGACAACAAATCAGCTGTGCAGAGAAGTATTCTCCACCTTTTGGCTGCTGTATTGAGCGTAAATTCTTAAATTCTGAGATAAAACCTGCCACCTTTTAGCTGACGTAGCTGAATCTACATTTTCCTTCTAAAGCAAGAAAACATGCCTGCATCCCATTTTTATAGATAGCCTTTTCGGATAAATAAAAACAGCTTTCATGTAGATATTATTTTAAAATACAGCATTCAGAAGTGAATGTAAGAAATTACATTAGTAAGACTTTCTTGAGGACAGTTTAAAAGAAATCTCAAAAGTCTTTCTATGCTCTTCGTCTCAAACTCTATTTTCATAAATTTATTTTATAGTAATAACTTAAAATGTGGAAAAATGCCTTTAAAGGAATATTTATCCTTATATTTCTTGCAGTAACAAAAATCAGAAAAAACTCGCATACTAGCGATAGAGAATTTTGTGAATTATTTATGTGTTGTGGAATACTGTGTGACTATAAAATGACATTGTAGACATACTTATTGATATAGAAATTCACAATATTCTCTTTAGTGATTAATGTGCTTTCATTTATATACTAAAAATGTATTATATGCATAGCAAAAAATATATTGAGAGGACTATATAGCAATATTTTGCTCATTTTATCTATGGGAAGTCAAATTTTAAGTGATTTTTTTTTCTGAAATTGGTTTTCCTATCCCAAACTATGAATAATTTTTTAAAATTTTGTTTTGAAAACAGAAGGAGCCAGACCTTACTCCAAATGAGTTCTGGTCAGCATGGAATATAGCATAATTATTTCCTGTCTCAACTGAGATATGATGCTAATATTGGTCTCTTTATTAGTAACTACAATACATTCATTTTAATTATTCTAGCAGATATGATTCCCCCACATACTGTTGTTTCTAAAAGAAGTTAATTTTAATTATAGGTTATTAAGACTATAATGTTGATAAGAAGAGATTAAAGGCTATGGTTGGGGGTATACTCAAAGATAAAATTTAGAGCCTTAAATGTCTTCATGAACAAAGAAAGAAAAAAAAGTATAGCATATCAGAATAATCTTTCAAGTCAAGAAATTGAAAAATTAACAAACAATTATAGAAAGTAGTATTTTAATAAGGTAGTATTTTAATAAGGTATTTAATTTTGGGATAGATAATTTTAACATTGCCCAGAAATTTAAAAGATATTTTAAAGTGATATATAGTAAAAAAAATTTCTCTCCTTGACTTCCTCTCTTGTCCCCGTGCTGCTATAAAATAATAAAAATAACATTAACATTTCAAATTGGCAAAGGATTGTTAAATGGTGATTGTTATCTATTTGGAAAAAAGGATTAGATCTGTATAAAAAAATATGCAGATACCTAACAGATTAAGTTTTGATACAAGATTACTAAAGTTCCAGAATTTCAACACAAGGTCTGACTTATACTCTACTCTCTCAACCCCTCCTTCAGAAGACTTACGGATTGGTCTGTAAAGCCATTTTAAAGTCTCAAAAACATGTACACAAAATGAAAGAACAAATTCCAAGTGAAGAAAAATGCGACATAATGTTACTACTCCCAAAGTGATTGTCCTGGTTCTTTGAATAATTTAGGAAACAGAGTGAGTGACACAAGCTCATGATTGTTTATTTACAACTTAGCACTGTCACCAACATTATTCAGTACTTTCTCTGTAATCTGACCCTGGCAGATACCTGTACAGATATGCGGTGTTTTCCATAAAATAGGCAGAAGACCTAAATAGACATTTCTCCAAAGAAGACTTACAGATAGCCAACAGGCACATGAAAAGATGCTCAACATCACTAATTATTAAAGAAATGCAAATTAAAACTACAGTGAGGTACTGCCTCAGACTGGTCAGAATGGCCATCATTAAAAAGTCTACAAATAACAAGTGCTAGAGAGGGTGTGGAGAAAGGGGAACCTCCTACATTGTTGTTAAGAATGTAAATTGGTGCAGCCCCTGTGGAGAACAGTATGGAGGTTCCTTAAAAAACTGAAAATAGAGTTCACATGATCCAGCATCCTATTCCTATTCCTGGGCATATATCTGGAAAAGACAAAAACTCTAATTTGAAAAGATACATCCAATTTTCATAGCAGCACTATTTACAATAGCCAAGACATGGAAGCAACCTAAATGTCTATTAATGGATAAAGAATATGTGGTGTATATATACAGTGGAATATTACTCAGCCATAAAAAAAGAATGAAATAATGCCATTTGCAGCAACATGGATGGCCCTTGAAATTATAGTAATAAGTGAAGTAAGTCAGAGAAAGGCAAACATCATATGATATCACTTATATGTGGAATCTAAGCAAGTGATACAAATGAACTTATTTACAAAACAGAAATAGATTCACAGACATGGAAAACAAATTTACGGTTACCAAAAGGGAAAGGATGGGGGTAAGGATAAATTAGGAGTTTGGGATTAACAGATACACACGACTGTATATAAAATAGATAAGCAACAAGGACCTATGTATAGCACAGGGAACTATATTCAATATCTTGTAATAACCTATAAAGGAAAATAACCTGGAAAAGATATATGTGTGTGTGTCTATGTGTGTGTATAACTGAATCACTTTGCTGTACACCTGAAACTAACACAACATTGTAAATCAACTATACTTCAATTAAAAAAAAATAACAGTTAAAAAGAAAAGGAAATGTGGTGTTTTCTATTTAAGTAGACTGTTCACTCTTACCCAGCCAAACTTCTGACATGCAGAGGCATTCTCACCTCTCTCCAAATGTCTTTTGTCCAGCCCTTCTATAGCATAGCATAGCCTCAAGCTCATCTCTTCCAACCCTAGCACAGCACAGGCTAGCTGAGGTCTTAAGGATGGGATAGTGCATACTCGTCCTGGGCCCCTGTTCCCATCCCTACCTCAAGGTGACTTAAATAGCAATCCAACCTACCTTTCCCTTTCCATCACCCATGATTGTAGTTCACTTGTGTTCATAACATCTAACATAAACAAAATATTCATATCTGTGCTTTCAAAGGCCTTTTCCAAATCAGAACAAAGTGGAAAAATGGGCAGAGGTCAGATTAGTTCCCTAAAAGCTAGGAATTTATACTTAAGAAAATTAGCAGAGATACTTGTAAAGGTTTATATACAAGATGGTAATTACTAAATTATTTAAAATAGCAAAAATTTTGAAACAAATGGCCAAAAAAGGGATTGGTTTAATAAATTTGTTTTCATCTATAATGTAATGTGAAGCCATTGAAAATCCTATTTTAGAAGAATATTTAAATTGCCTGAAAACTGCCCAGCAATAAATTAAGAAATGAAAAGCAGAATAGAATGCCAGTTTGGTAAAAAGAAAAATAGACATATATATTATAACTACATAGAAGAAAAAAAAGATAAGTAAATTCAACAATATGTTAATAGTTTTTCCAAGCTCATAGCTGTTTGAATTTTTTTCCTTACATTTTATTCATTACCTATACATATGTAGTCCTTTTACAATCAGGAAAGAATATACATCATATTCAAAGTTTAACAGATATTTGGGGGAATATATTTAATTACTTTTAAGCTATGTTACCAGCAAATAAAACTCTTCTAGCCTCCACAATTTTACAAAAAGATCATTAAACTTTTGTTCCACTTCTTATGCAGGTATGGGATGGCACCAGGACCCCATTCCCATCTTGGAGAGTCTTAATACAAGACCTTGTTCTTGAAGGTGATTTAAGTCACATCCACCGGGTGCAGAATCTGACAATAGACATTTTAGTCTATGACAACCATGTTCAAGTGGCCAAATCTTTAAAGGTGATGTTGTGTAGCAAGGATGTTTTGCTCTTTTGTATTTTTATAAATTTTAGGGTAAATCACATGTTAGATGATATTTGAGGTCTAGAAATTAACTCCAGATTAATTTTTTTCTTTAATTTGTAAAATGTGTATTTAAATTATTAGACGATATATTAAATTATAATGGCTTGAACAGCTTTTTTAAAGTTAAAGAATGTTTCCTGAACATCTTAAAGCTGTGCCCAATTTTACTATGGAAAGAAAAATTTTTTTCTGCCATAAAATTTGCTTTAAAATAACAAAGGATGTATAAAATATTTGTAAACTTAAATGATAAGCTCTTTTACTTGGTTTGATAAAATCCAGTCTTCAACTTTTTAATCCACCTCTAAAATATATTGATAAATTGTCTGTGTATACCATACAGTTTATTAGAATTTGCTCACTGTTTTTGAGATGCAGTTTTCTAGGTAAAATAACGCTGCTTAGTTTTGGCACTTCTTGCTTATTAGTAACATTTTAAGGAATATTTTTCTTCATTTTACCATGCCATTTATTTGCAAGTAATCTTTCTTGCAAAGAATGCTGTCATTGATAATAATGATAATAATAGTAACATTTGTTAAAGCACTTCATATGTATTTAGCACTGTCTTGTGCTGTAGGTACTATCATCATTTCTGTTTTACAAATGAGAAAACTGAGGCACTCAGAGGCCCAAGATTTCGCACTTACTTGCGTGAAGCCTGTATTTGAATGTATGTCTGTTTCCAGAGCTAATCTTCTTAAGCAGTATAAAGAAATGAATTTCTTTATTGCAAATAGCTTCCATCCTACATTTAGGGAGGTATATAACCTACTTATGGGAAGAAAATAGGGAAAGTGAATTGTAATTTTTTTAAATCTGAATTTTAGTGCCCGGTTTCTTTTTTGCAAATAAATGTTCTTGGAGAAGGAAATATTTCCACTTTTACACTGTGTTACAAAGAAGCCCACCCAACTCAATAAATTAGGTTAAAGTCCAGGTCAAGGAAGGTGATAACTGTACTCTTTTGTCCTTTATGAGTGTGTTCATACCTTTCATATCAGAAAATTGACTGTTGAAAATATATTTTTGATGCTTTTCCTTGATTTTATCTGCATTGATTAGCTTATTTCAAAAATAAATGTAATGATAAAGCCAATTCTAAAGTCTTTTTAAAATACAGATATAGTTCTTTTACGAATGAAAAAGATTTACATTTTAGATTCGACTTTCACTGTTTTAATTCCCTTCTCTTTCCCTATGCTGTTTCTATAGGTCTTTTGTTCCTCTCTCTTGTCCTGATTTCCTTGTCCCAAGTCCTGGACAGCACCTGCCACAGTGCTTTCCATGTAGTAAGGGTTAAGTAAATAATATCTGCTGGTGAATGCATGAATCAATGAGCGCTGTGAATTTTTTTCAGATTTTTTTCATCTCCTTTGTCTGCTTTATCTCACCCACTAGAGGGTGCTATGAGCATACATAATTAAGAAAATGTAGGGCAATTAATTTTTCTCTAAAGATATCATGACATTTATCTACAATGTAATAGAAAAATGAAAAGGATTTTCTCTGTGTGTAAGTAGTATAACTGTAGGCTTTTATTTAATGTACCTTGACATCACATTTTATTTGTTCTGAGGCAACCTCTATACTAACCATTTCATATTTATTTAAGAAGTGCCCAGAGTCAAATGATATTGATATCAATTAATTCTTGTCAACACTCGACGATAACTGCTTAAAATTGCATATTTATATTGAAATGCATGGATTACATGTATTTTTGTTGAATAGGAACAGGAAAAAAATGTGATTTTTATTTTATGTAATAAAGAGGACAGTTAAGGCAATTGTAAAGCACAATATAATTGAACTCTATATACGATACATTTTACAGCTAAAGTTGCCCTTAACATTTTTCCTAAACCTTGCTTTTTAAGTAAGTTATCTCCTTCCCTAAACATTTTGCACACACACACACACACACACACACACACAACACACACACTTCAAACCTTTTGTCTACAAACAAAAGCAGTGTATTTTCAATCCCCAGACTTATTCTGACACAATTTAAAAATAATTATAAAACACACGTAGTTCTAATTATGTTTGGCATTCAGTGACCCAAGAACTGTATTTTGGTTATTTTCAGACACATACAGGTCATTAAAAATATTAAACCTAAAGGGAAATTTTTGAAAGTTTATAAGGAATATTTAAATTATTTCTAAAGGAATAAACATTTCTTAATAGCCAGTTTGCTTTGCTTTATTTTTACTGTTTCTGTATTAAAAAGGGCTTTTACAACAATTTTTAGAGGTATGTTTTATAATTTTTTTGTTATTACCAATAAGACGATTTGTTTGTTATGTATTTGTCTATTATAACAGAGCATCTGGCACGTTTTATAATATATTTAGCAAGCTTAAAAAAATATACAATGCTGCCTCCAGAAGGAATTTCTGGAAATAACAGTTTGTCATTTTCATAGCCTATATATATAAAATTCTCTCTTGGTCTTTAAAATATAATTTTGTTTTATTATGAAATACAATAGTAAAGAAGATAGTATAACAAACATCTACGTGCCTATCATCCAAACTTAACATTTCTAAATGTTTTGCACACTTATTTCAGGTACTTTTAATTTTAAGAAATGAAATTTCTACATGTGGAACCTTCTTTGTACCTCTGCTTGTTCTAATTTTTTGCTCCCAAATATCCTTTTTATTTATCCTAACATGTACGTGTGCACACCCATGTTTATTATGCTTTTATTTTATATACTTTTGTCTGAAAAATGCATATGGTTATGTATCATTCTATAATTTGCTTTTTTCCTTTGACATTATATTTGTAAGATTTATCCGTGTTCATATATGTGTCTGCATTAATACCAGCCTGTCTTAATAATCATACCTTTATTTTTAAATGATATTTCATAGGTTAAGCCCTCACTCCCAGTTCAGTCTTCAAAAGTAACTTGACTGTTCACTTTCAGATCAGTTTTTACAATTCCTTGAAAGGCACTGGAGATTTAGATAGAAACTGCATTGATTTTAAAGAATAATTAATTAGGAAATTATCTTTATAATATTGAAACTTTTCATTTATGATTATGGTATCTTTCGCCTTGTGTCTGGCCTTCTTTAAGTCCTTTGTAGATTATATACATTTACTGCACTAATATATTATGTATATTAAAAAGAATTACAGAGTAATAAATGTTCAAAAAGAATGACATAAAAGTAAATAGAAATAGACATATTTCCTTCCATCATCTTACTTTGGAGAACATGAGGAAAATCAGTTTTGTCATCTTGTGTGTGTGTGTGTGTGTGTGTGTGTGTGTGTGTGTGTGTGTGTGTTTTCCTTCTCTGACTCTATTTACCCTGCTCCCCTGCTGTTCTGTCAGTGGAAGAAGTCAGAGAAGAAAAGACTAAGTGCCTTACCTCCTTATAAAACCCATGATTGGATGGGAAAAAGATCCTTGAGGATGAAGGAGTAGCTCTGGGAGTGTGGATTTTTTCCCCTTATTTTTTCCCCCCATTTCTCTCCTCCATCACATCCAGAGGGTGATGAGGAGAAATACAATGAACTGAAACAGCAGTAAGCAGAGGTGGGAGGTTGGTTTACTACCTTCTCTTTCTTTATTTTCCCCCATGTATAGCTTTTCTGTTACACAGAATCTCACCACGGTTAATCTTGACCTTGTAGGAAAAAAAGAATGGTAGTCCCACAGTCATCAGCAGTCAGGAGTGCTGCTTTATACAAATGAATTAAATTTCCTAGTTGGTAACTAACTCCTTTTGTTTATAACTCTTTCTTCATAAAAATGTGATTTAGGCAATACAGCTTCTTCCTTTGAGTATGTGTCAGTTTCTTTAATAAACATTCTGCATCTGTCTCTTTTTAAGTCTTCTACATTAAAAGAATATCAAATACTCCGTAATTAAAGATATTTTTAAGACTAAGTTTAGCAAAACATCTAAAATTATAGGACATTTCGTTCAAAACTATAATTGGTTTAAATCTATATTTGAACTCATAGAAGGTGTTTCACATTATGGTGTACAGACAAAAATATTTACAGAAATTTTCTTTCCATAGAACTTGTGGAATAGAGGGGGTTTATTATTTTGGTAGAATAGCACATTTAAACATACTTTCTAGTATTCTTATAATGAGAGTGTTTTAGTGATCATATTTAATTAAATCTTACCTTAAATTAGTTAAAGTAGGTTATTTTCAGAAACCTTAACCAAATAGGTTCTTAATCAAATAGAGGGCTTGGATTTGATGTAGGTAATAGGTTTCTTAGCTACCATATCTTACCAATGCTAAGACTCAAACTTATTTAACATTTTTAATATCTCTAAAATGGAAATATGCCTTTACATTTGAAAAATACATACATATCTATACATTCATATGTATGTATACAAACACATACACACACACACACACAGACGTTTTGGTTTTGATACAGTGTCCTTGGGGCTGATATTGAGTACACATTAGTAGAACATACCACTTTCCTTTCTGATGAGTCAACATCCCGGGTTATTGGTCTGTGCCCCATGTTAGTTGTTAAATATTGTATCAAAAATTGTGTGATTTTTCTCCATTTTCTAAATAATAAATCATCTGCTTTTAGGTTGGAAGCTTTCTTAGAATTTATAGCCTACATACCAAACTTCAGTCAGTCAATTCAGAGAACCTGGCAACATTTTTAGCCCTAGAGTTTCATCTCCATGGAGGCACCAGTTACGGTCGGGGAATCAGAGTCTTGCCAGAAAGTAACTCTGATGTGGATCAACTGAAAAAGTAAGCATATTATAAACCTATTTAGAAATTGTAAATAAGGTATTAATTAAGCTGGTTTCTAGGATAATATTGTTCTGAGGTGGGAAGGGGGGCTCTAAGAGGTCTCTTGTAATTGATCCTCAGAGCCTTCCTTGCCATTCATTATTCATTTTTTTAAATAGATGAACCAAATGAAACAAATCAAGTGATTGTAGGTTCAAATAGCTACATAGTAGCAGAGCTGGGTTTATAGTCTAGGTTTTCCAATAGTTACTTATGCTTACCTCTAAGGTTACTAATAGTTACCTCTACTCTTTGCACTCATGTTCTTCTACCATTTGCCACCTTCTCCAGGTACAGAAACAAACAGTGGAAACTGGAGCTTAGCTAAAGTTTGGAAAACTTGATATATATGTCTAGGGTGCCAAACATACTTGATCAATCATGGACAAAATACTGCCTTTTTTTTTTTTTTTTTTTGCGGTACGCGGGCCTCTCACTGCCGTGGCCCCTCCCGTCGTGGAGCACAGGCTCCGGACACGCAGGCCCAACGGCCACAGCCCCACGGGCCCAGCCGCTCTGCGGCATGCGGGATCCTCCCGGACCAGGGCACAAACCCGCGTCCGCATCGGCAGGCGGACTCCCAACCACTGCATCAGCAGGGAAGCCCCAATACTGCCTTTTTAAAGTGCGTATAACCGAGAAAATAGGTAATGGAAATATTTCAGGGTATCATATTTTTAAAACTTTTAGGTGTGCCCAGAAAGTGAATAGTACCTTAAATCCTGCTACACTTGCAGTTCCCTTTTCCTTGAAGTACTCCTGTTAATGATGTGTGCAGAAACTCTTCGACCCGTATTCTAGGGAAATAAAAATTCTTCTACATATTTTCAAAGAGTTACAGAAAATATCCTTTTCAGTAAATTGAAATGACATAGCTATTTTCCAGGTTTTAATATATTGAAATCAATATGATTTTATCATCAATGAAATTAGCTATTTTAATAACCTTCTATCAGTTTCCCTACTTTATTTCTCATATTGCAATATATAGCCACATAGTATTTCACTACTTGAGTCTAGAATGAGATTTTTCTTACTTAGAATGTCATCCATTAAATACCCAGCTTATTTGCAGTATTTCATCATCCCACTGTTGTACTTGTGTCTTTCTAAACTTAGGTTTTTAAAATTTGAGGGTGTCTTGGAATCCCCTGATAATCTGTTAAAAAACTATAGTCCTCCTGAAAAATGCATACACACACAGAATTTTTTAACAATTTCATTGAGCTCTTGGTTTCTTTGGGTAGAGCTAAACTGATCATTGTTTGACTTTGTTTTATGCAATTAAAAATTCTATTCTTTCAATTACAGGGTTTTAGAATCTGTAGATTTGCCAGCCAATCAGCGTTTAGAGGGTATATGTCAATCAGAACATGAGGACAGCTTTTCAAATATTTCAAGTAAGGACAGTTTTTTAATTTATTAAACTACAGTTGATTTACAATATTGTGTTAGTTTCAGGTGTACAGTGTCAGATTCTTTTCTGTTACAGGTTATTAACAAGATATTGAATATAGTTCCATGTGCTTTATAGTAAATCCTTGTTGTTTACCTATTTTATATATAGTGGTGTTTATTTATTAATCCCATGCTCCTAATGAGTAAGGATAATTTTTAATGTTGCCAGTTTAGTTTCTGCTAAGTAAAATGACTTTATCAACATAAATTCTCTTTTTTAATATCTTCCTATCTCTATTTTTTTGGTTGTTGTTAAATCCATATTCATTGTAAAGAAACATGCTAAATCTTTATCAGTGTCCTGTGCAAAGGTAAACGTTACTCCTCCCTTACCTGTATAGTTACATTTTCAAATTGCGGTGGTAGGGATTACTTGATTTGTGATATATGTAGTGTTAATGTGTTTATATGTGAATTTATTATATATCTGTATTTATTTCCTAGTAAACTGTTTTGCTCATCAGTTTCTAAAAGGAACAAAGGTTGTTTTTGCTGCTTTATTTCAAATAGCCCAAGTATTTTTTGATCATACATATCTTAGAGTTCCCAGTTTTATTGAGTTAAGTACCTAATTACAAAATGTTAACAAACAATTGGTTGTGTATTTATATTATTGCCTACCTGAACAGGTGACTATTCAAATCTAAATTTTAAAACACTCAATCTGTAAGATTTTTTTCTTTACCATTTTGTGTCAGTATTTGCTTATACATTCTGACACCTAGAATCTATGTCATGTTTCTATCCCCTATTTTTTTTTTTACAACCTAACTCCTTCCCTACTATGATCTATGAGTATTTACTCTCTTTCTGTATCAGTAATGATAAGCATTAAAATTAACATGTGTGGCTTGATAGGCACTTAGTCAGTGCCTACAGCCATTATTATTTAATCCTAACAGCACTCCTATGAGGTTGATATTATTCTTCCCTTTTATAGAAAGGAAACTGAGGCTTTGAGTGATGGGAGTCATATAATTTGTCCAGGGTCACTTAGCTATTAACTGATGGCAAAGTCAGTCAGATTCAAATGCAGGCTATTTGATTTTTTTGTACATATTTATTTCTTCATTTTCTCTGCCTTAGAATTATTCATATTTCCTAGCACGCTGGTGATAGCATTTTGGCCTAATCTGTGATTATTTAAGATGCCATTAGGAGGCCAGTTTACTTCAATTGACAATCATTTGGAGACAGTATTAATTTGTAATTATACTTTTTGAAATCCCTTTTCTCCTTTTAAAAGGTTTTTCTAATCGTTTTTAAATTACAAAAGTAGTACATGTGACAGTATCAAGGTACGTAGCCTTCCCATGCCTTTATGCCCACTCGCTGAGGTAAAGTTAACAGTTTAGTGTGATTTCTTCAACATCAGCATGTTTATATGAATATATATACTTCTACATAAACAGATACGAGTTTTCCCTCTGTTTAAAAGTTTTACAAAAATGGGACGATACTAGACTAGCTGCTTTATTTAACAGTGTATCACAGACCTCTTTCTGGCGTAATTCATATAGCTCAAACTCATTTTTTAATAGTTACATTATATTTTATATGAATCTAACATTATTAATTAAGCCATTTTCCATTTGATAGACATTCAGGTTGTTTCCAGTTTCTTACTCTTACAAATACTTCTTTAATAAACACCCTTGAACAATTGTACTTTCATGCTTATTGTTTCTCTAAAATAAACTTCTAAAGGTGGGGTTGAAGGATCAAAGAGTAAGCACATCTGTTATTTTCATAAATGATGCCAGATTATATGCCAAAATGTCATAGGATTCATGTGCAAATAACAGTGTGGGAGAATGTCCTTTCCTCACACTCTCAGTGGTATTGGCCGTTGACACTATAAGTAATTTTTTGACAATTTGGTAGGTATAAGGTGATATCTTATTTATTTTTTCTGAATACATGGAAACTTAAAAATCTTATTACGTATATATTGGCCCTTTTTACTCCTCCTTTGAATTGTCTGCTCTTACCCTATACCTGATTTGCTGTCAGATTCTTTATTTTTTGTCTTATCAGTTTTGTGGGAGATTGTTGTATATATTTTGCAATATTTTCTCTATTTTCTTATTATTTAACTTCATGCAGAATGGCAGATATTAAGTAATCAGATTCTTTGAAATTATACTTCGCTCGCTTAAGGTTCTCTTGCCATGGATTCTTATACCATTTATTAGTGATGTTGAGGAAGATGGACAAGTAATACATATGTTTGTATATGATGCCACATACAATAAATTATAAAAATATAACATACTATTATATATAATAGAATGTAGTAAGCTAAAGTAGTTGCAAAATATGGATACTTTTTAAAGTGTTAAATTCTTCATTTTGGAAAGCATTATTAAAACTTATTGCTATGGAAATTGAGTTATTTGTAGTGAGGTGGATGGACCTAGAGTCTATCATACAGAGTGAAGTAAGTCAGAAAGAGAAAAACAAATACCGTATGCTAACACATATATATGGAATCTAAATTAAAAAAAAAAATGGTTCTGAAGAACCTAGGGGCAGGACAGGAAGAAAGACACAGACGTAGAGAATGGACTTGAGGACACGGGGAGGGGGAAGGGTAAGCTGGGACAAAGTGAGAGTGTGGCATGGACTTATATATACTACCAAATGTAAAATAGACAGCTAGTGGGAAGCAGCCGCATAGCACAGGGAGATCAGCTAGGTGCTTTGTGACCACCTAGAGGGGTGGGATAGGGAGGGTGGGAGGGAGATGCAAGAGGGAGGAGATATGGGGATATATGTATATGTATAGCTGATTCACTTTGTTATAAAGCAGAAAGTAACACACCATTGTAAAGCAACTATACTCCAATAAAGATGTTAAAAAAAAAAAAGACTTATTGCTATGATCACTACTTTTGCTTTTTTTGTTAAAGTAAAATCATATTTTATGGTATTCATCAAGTCATCCTATTAAGTTTGATAAATATATTATTTTATCCACCTATCCCTTTATTCCCTTCAATGTATTTTTTCAACGTAAGAAAAATTTTCGAACACACAGAAAAGTTGAAACAATTGTATAGTCAACACTCATATACCCACCATCCGATTCTCTAGTTAACATGTTATTCTCTTTGCTGTGTCATTTATCTCTTTTTTAATGCATCAATCCAGTTTATTTTTTGATGCATTTCAAAGTAATTTGCAGACATAAGTACATCTCCTAAACACTTCAATGAATGAACATCATTATCTAGAGTTAAATATTTGTTTAGAATTCTCTTTTATTTTTGAGGTAAATTATATTCAATGAAATGGGCAACCTAGGTGTATCATTTCATGAGTTTTGGCTAACACATAAACTGCAAAACCTAAGTCCCTCTTAAAATCAAGACCATTACCTTTTTGCAGAAATCTCCCTCGTGCTCTTTCCCAGTCAATCCTCACCCCCATCCCTACCCCAGAAGTCCTGATTTTTTCCACCATAGATTAATTGTGCCTGTTCTAGAACTTCAGATAAATGCAATAACATGTTATGTACTCTTGTACATACTGTTTGTTTTTGAGATTCATCCATGTTGCATATATCAGTGGTTTATTCCTTTTTAATGCTTAGTATTATGGTATGACATAGACATTTTTGAAAATATGAATTTCCAGTTGCAGCACCATTTTTTTTTTAAAGATGGCTTTGGTGTCTTTGTCAAAAATCAAATGAGTATAAATGTGGATTTACTTCTGAGCTTTGTGTTCAGTACTTAGTAGTGTGGTGTGAAGTAAGCATTTTTTTTTCCTCATACTAATTTCCAGTTAGTAAAAAGGGCCAATATATAATTTCCAGTTGTTGCAGAACCATTTTTTGAAAAGCGTTTTGCTTTCCATTTGGATTGCTTTGCTGCCTTTATCAAAAATCAAATGACCATGTAAATGTGGGTATATTTCTGGACTTTCTATTTAATTCTGATAATATTATTTGTCATTCTTTATGTCAGTACCATATTCTTTTGTTTACTATAGCTTTATAGTAAATCTTGAAGTCATATAGTATAAGTCCTCCAATTTTGTTCTTTTTCAAGATTAGATTCTAGATTCTTTGCCATTTCCACTTAAGTGATAGAATCTGCTTTTCTATAATAAAGCCTATGCAATTTTGATTAGGATTTTATTGAATCTACAGATCTATTGGGAAGAATGTCAGTTCCTAACAATATTGAACCTTCCAATCCATGAACAAATGACATGAATCCATAAACAAATTTCACCATTTGTTTAGATTTTCTTCAGTTTCTCTCAGTAATGTTTTATAGTTTTCAATGCCACATTGAGCTTTTAATGGATTTTAAAACTGTAATTCCTCTTTCTTTTTTTCCTGATAGGCTCTGGATCAGTGTCACTATATGAGTTAGAAAGATGTCAACAACTGTCAGCTACAAGTAAGACCATTTTCATTTTTGTATTATGGGCACAAGAGTGAGTATTATGAAGTCTGTCCTTATACTTATCTATCCACGAGGGCAAAAACATATCCATGTTAATTTTAATCAATTCACACTATGTATTTAGTGGTGTGTCCATAAAGGAGTTCCTTAAAATATGCCCCAAAACTTTAATGTAAGCAATGATAGTTAATCTATCAGATACCCACCTTCTGATACTTCAGCTAAGATTTAAAAAAAAATTAACTATTTCTAAGCACAAGTCTATTAAATAAAATTCTGTAATATACTATTATAAAGATATGAGTTTCTCATTATTGGAGAAAGGACGTATAATTATGAAATGGGCTAGAAGAAAGAAGCTGTGGTATTGTATTAGAATTGGAGGTGTCAGTATGTACTCATGGTTTTAGAGACAGATACAGAAATAGATATATGGGTGTTTGTATATATGTATTCACTCACATATACATTCATACACATGCAGGTGCACGTGTATAAGTATAGGTATGAACACGTGTGCATATGTGCCCGAGCTCTGTTGATGAAAGGGCATAAAAACAAGGACACCCAGTAGCAATGAGTACACCTAGTGCACAGATCTTAGTTTATAAGTAATATCCCCAATCAGGGCTTCTTGGAGAAATAGCAGATTCCAGGGTTGGGACAAGAGAATTATAAGGTGATTCTGGAACATCTTGTTGTGCCAGAAAGTAGAGAATTTCTCAGGTTAATGGTGGCAGATGTCAAATCTCATACAATTTGAGTATCAAAATAAAAATTACTAGTGATGGCATAGAACTGATTGAATAAAGTAGGAATCTATTAGTCCATATGGATAGCAAATAAATGAACAAAACAAATAAATAAATGAGGTTGAATGGAAAACTGTTATTTAAAATAGAATGGCAGCAGATAAATGTAAAGAATAATGAAGTTAGAGAAAAATCACCATTTTTCAATCATGATAGTAATTATTTAGTTGCTAATCGTCAATGGATCTTAAACTAGCAGGATCCTAAATGTTTAATGAAATTGGGATATTTATATTTTATCAAATACTTTCTTATTAGTTATAAAGGGAGAAATAATAAGTTTATAGTGGAGAAACCTGCTGAACACCACCTTAATCAGCTGAGCAAAGTTAACATACCCAGGAATGAAAACGCTGATATCATGTGCCTTTTGATGTCATGCAATGAGGCCACAATATCACTTACACAGTAGTATTCCTACCAAAAATGTGTAATTGGTATCTGATCATGGGAAAAACCAGACACACCCAAATAAATGGCCTCTACTCCTCAAATATATTAGCGTCCTGAAAGACAAAGAAGAGCTGAGGAACCATTCTCTACATTGAAGGACTCCAAAGAGACAGGAAAAATAAATGCTACACATGGTTCAGGATTGGGTCCTAGATCTGAAGATAAAATGCTAAATAAGAGCATTATGGGGATAGTTGGAGAAATTTGAATAATGTCTGTTGATTCCGTGATAATCAGTGTTAAGTGTTCTGATGTTGAAAATTACCTTGTAATATGTTAATGAAATTGCTTGTTCTTGTGAAATACATACTGAAGTACTTAGGGAAAAAGGGACAAAATGTATGGAAGTTACTATCACATATCTGCAAGGTTTATGTATATATGGAGAGATGGAGATAATGACAGTTGGAGATGATGATAAATGTGGCAAAATGTTACCAAAATGGACAATTAATACAACTTAATTGGATTTGATTGTGTATGTTTGTTTCACGGGGATTCATGCCATGAATATACTTATATCCTTGCAGATTTCTCTAACTTAATTCAAAAATTCTTTATAGTACTTACGGATCATCAGTATTTGGAGAAAACCCCACTGTGTGCTATTTTGAAACAAAAAGCTCCTCAACAATATCGTATCCGAGCAAAATTGAGGTCATATAAGCCCAGAAGACTCTTTCAGTCTGTTAAACTTTATTGTCCTAAGTGTCATTCACTGTAAGTATTTTCCATAACAAAACCAAAGTTTTCATTTCATGAAATTTGTGTATATATGTTTTCTTATGTGTCAGTTTAAGTCCTGACAAGAGTAAATTGTGGTTTTAATGTATTGTATTTTGAAAGAATGGTAATCTTTTTAAGAGAAAACACTAATTCTTAGAAAATAAATCCTTTTGATGTTTCTTAGTAATAGTAAATAAAAGTAGTTGCTGTTTTCAGATCTGAAATTCAATTTAGTAGCTCTGATAAATGCAAACAAATAATAACTGTGAAAAGCTGTATAGCACAGGGAACTCAGCTGGGTTCTCTGTGATGGCCTAGTTGGGTGGGATGGGGCCGAGGGGAGGTCAAAGAGGGAGGGGATGTGTGTATGCGTATGGCTGATTCACTTTGCTGTGCAGCAGAAACTAACACAACTTTGTAAAGCAATTATACTCCAATAAAAAAATAAATAAATAAATATAATAATTTAAAAAAAGAAAATATTTGGGGGGGGCTTTCTCATTTGTCACAAAAAAATCTTGAAAGTAAACCATTGTTAGCTAAAATCCTTAAATAGAAAAGATTTCTGGTTAGTTGAAATTCCTAATTAAGTGTTAAGAGAAAGCCTTGTTGGAAATATTCCTGTCCTGCTTAATAACTACCACACAGTGGACATAATTGGAACTTTTGTTGGTGATTAAGGATTTCTCAGTTCCTCAAAAGCTTTATTCTAAACATCAATTATTTTATAAATAAGTAAATAAATTTATAAGACATTAGAATGAATATGTACTTACTAACTCAAGACATATTCTGAAAATTATTTTTAATCCCTCTTTTATGCAATTTGACTGTCTTCCCTCTATATATGTAACATGAACATGTATATACATCTCCATTATATTTATGTGTGTGTACATTGTGTGTATGCTGTGTACACTAATGTACATATATTTTCCCCTTCACAATCTAAGTATAATACTGTTTGTGGAGATTTTTGATCATCAGATCTCCTTATACAAAACAGGGGACCATCTTCTACCCATTTTGGCTTGAAATGGTAGTTGGAATTGAAATATAAGTACAGATTTTAGATAGTCTTGAAGTATTATCAAATTATAGTTCGTAAGATCCTGTAAAAATCACATAGCTTTGCCAAACAAAACCACCCTCTATGATAATATTTTTAACAAATAGGGAAATCATCTTAGAAATGTTAAGAGGTTTTACCTAAATTTACACAGCTGATTGGTGACAGAACCAAGACAAGGAAATAGACCTTTTGATTCTAGATTATGCGATTTCTACTGTATCATATTTTACCATATGACTTTTGAAAATTATATTCTAGATTAAAAGGAATCAAATGGAATATTGGTTTGCAAAGTAGGTACCCAATGAAAGTGATATTACTTAAGTGGTAAGTGGATATTTAGCTGGAGTGAAGACGGGGCTCCTGCTGGGAAGTTTAGCATTCCTTACAGAGGAGAACAGTTTGGTGCTAGAAATAATGGTGTCACAAAACCAGGCAAGGAAATTGCTGGTGGTTAATGTAATTATGATATGGATCTAATTAGCCATAAAATGTCATCAAATAGCTTTCTATTGAATGAGCCATGTAATCTGCAGAGTGTTATCTCCATGTTTTAAAATAAGTAGCTGGTTCATAAGCATATAAACAATTTTTTTATTGGATAGTTTGTTAAATTTGAATTTCCAAGCTTATACCAATTGTTTTTGTATTATTTCATTGTCAATGATTTTAGGCAAGAAGTTCCACATGAGGGTGATTTGGATATAATTTTGCAAGAGGGTGCAACCAAAACCCCAGATAGCAAACTACAAAATACATCATTATATGATTCAAATATCTGGACCACTAAAGATCAAGGAGAACGAAAAGTAGCTGTTCATTTTGTGAAAAATAATGGTATTCTCCCACTTTCAAATGACTGTCTAATTTTGATAGAAGGTATGATATTTAAGTTGCTGTTCTTTTAGAATATAGCTTTTGCTTATGTGTTTCTCTGATTGATTATTATTAAATATATTTTAGGGGCAACCTGGGACATGTAAAGTCAAAATACTGTTAATTTAAATTTCAAATAATGTAATATATATAGCAACTAGATTCAAATACATACATATACACATATATATGTAAATTTATCTGAATGACATTTTGAAATTACACATTAAACTCAAGTGTTTGCATTTGTCCATCTTGTTGGATTCCTACATGTCATCTTAATGAGACCCAAGGTGACTGCTGAGCTGAATAATAATCAAGAAGCTGCTTGTTATGTATAGTTGCTGTTACCTTGGCCTCTGGATGTCACTCTTGTTTCATAAAAATAGAATGAAAGTCATCTATTGATAGTTAAATCAAGTAATGATAACCTGACATATTTTAAGAGAATGAAACTTTGAGTCAAATTTAATTCTGCATTTCTTTTATACTTTTGTCTTATTTTTATCTAATATTTATCTAATAATCCATAATAAAAGGGGACCATCATCTTTAATTTGCATTAGAGAAATCTTTCATTTTGTGAATGAACTGATCTTTCTTACAATGGATTATGATCATTTTTATTCCTGGCATTTTTCTGTTTATAAAAGTAACACATAATCATTTTAGAAAATAATGTATATATGTGAATACACATGTATATAAACATTGATATTATTTTTATGAACATCACTTGTTTTAATACATTTATAGCATACCAGAAACTAATTAATTTAATCATCACAACAATCCTGTGAAGTTGGTACTATTATAAGCTGTTTTTTATACATGAGAAAACTGAACCACAGAGGAGATAAATGTCTTCCCTAGTAGTGGGTGGTGAAACTGAATTGCTTCCAGTTTTTTACATAGCAACTCTGTGATGAACTTTATCTCCCGCCTGAAGTGTATTTGGGCACAAGGAATTAAGTGAATGTTGCCCAATTACTTTCTAGTAAAGTTATCATAATGTGCACATGCTTTAGCAGCATGTGAGATTATCTGTTCACCTACCCTCCTCCTAATATACTAGCTTTAGAAAATTTGGCCATTTTGATGAGTGAGATGTGACATTTTATTCCATTAGCAGTATTTTAATCTGTACCAGGAGATAGATGTAAAAACAGAAGGACAAAGACACAGACACACATACATATGGAGTAAATCTATTTATATGGCCTAAAAATAAAATAAAGCTGTGATCCCATCAAGCTTTATTAGAACTGTCCTTGTAGGGCCAACTCAGAGGATGTCAAGTATGCCTTCGGCTCCTTCTGTGCTTTGCTGCCTCCCACAGAATTCTGTGCTGGAGCCATGTTGGCCTTGACGGTCCAAAGGAAGCTTGAATAAAGAAGTCCCCTTAGTTCCTGATCCTATCTTTAAAATTACCAGTCAACCCTCAAGCTTTCAGTCTCACCTCCTATCACAGGTCCCATCCCACCCTCTAGCCATATTGAACTGGTGATAATTCCTAAACCTAGTATATTCCTCTGGGCCTCTTTGCCATTCTGTCACTGTTCTGAGAAATTCTGCTCTAATACGTCTTCAGAAGTAAACTCAATAATTCCCTTTACTCAGCAATTCATATAAAATATTTAACAAACACCTACATGCATCAAGCACTTTTCTGATTTATCAGGCAGATTTGAGTGGTTCTTACTGCATGCTGTATGAACTTCTAGTAGAGCACTTCTTATATTATATTTGTCTTTTATCTGTTTGTAGATTTGTTTATTTATTAGAATGTAAATTCCCCAAGGTCAGAATACATGTTCTTTTAATCTATGTATCTTTAGCACCTAGAGTAGTAAACCTGGCATGTAACTGGCTCTCAGTAAATATTTATTGAATATATAAGTACATCCAAAGTAGTAACAGTTTACCTTACAGAGCCTTTTAAAAAAGTCAAATGAAAGTGTTTGTGAAAGCACTTTAAAAGGGTTTCATCAAAATGTAAGCTATTTTTATTTTATCATATTTCTGAGTATTGTAACTCTAAGCATAGGCTAAGATCTAACTATAGGATGACACAGCAAACCTGTGGTTTCCAGCTATCACAGAGCTGAGGGAAGAGGTATGGGAGCTGGGCAAGTTAAAATGCCATGAAACTTGCTGTTCTTATAAGATTTACCCACTTTTTTTGAATAAACACTCCTTGGATTGTTGCAAGCCTTTGGTTAATTTCTAGAGTTCTGAAAAAGTTGAATTTGACAATTTTTGCCAGTTGTTTTTGCTATTATGGAGAAGTGTATTTTTGGACGTCCTTACTCTGCTATGCCAGAAATGCTTCCTCCTCACAATTGAATTTTAACATTACAAATTTTACACAAATTTTAGGAAATACTCAGAAGTATTTTTATAAATCATATTCTCTTTCCCTGGAGAGGAGGAATTATCAATCTAAGTGAAAAATACACCAGAAAAGGTACCGGGGGGTTTGAGTAATCAGAGATAATGCTGCCTTTTAATAATTGTGCACCGTTGAGCATACTCTTTCTTCTCAGCCAACATGATGGTTTTAATACCCACCCTGTTGTAGCATTAGGGTAAGTAAGTGTGATGGTTTCCATAGGAAAAATGAATAAACACTCTACAGGAATTCCTATTACATAAACTGTTTGCATCTATATTTAAATTCAGTGTTAAACTGAAAAGATTTATTTCAAACTCAAGACCAAAGTTGTCTAGACATTAGTAGTATATAGCAAATTTAATAATGGGAATCCTGTCATATTTTGACTCTCAACTTCATTCTTTTTAGATCATTTGAACCAAAGTATTCCTGGCATAAAGAGCAATTTGTATAAATTTTAAAAGTTCATATTTCACAAACCTTATATTTTGCTCAAATCTCAGCATTTTTGCTCAGTGTTTGCTTTAATCAATGAATAGGATCCTAAGCTTACAAATTATTATTTTTAACAATAAATGTATAAGTGCATTAAATCTCTTAAATTCATGGTATGTGTTGTCTTTTTCTGTCAATCCCTTTAGTCCTTTACTGTTGATCATGTGTTACTTAATAAGTACCCCAGTTTGCTTACTTTATATTTGTACTACTTGAAGGGTTTATTTGTTCTCTTTTAATAGGAGGTACACTTAATGAAATCTGCAAACTCTCAAACAAGTTTCATAGTGTAATTCCTGTGAGATCTGGCCATGAAGACCTGGAAGTCCTTAACCTTTCAGCACCATTCCTTATACAAGGAAAAATACATCACTATGGGTACGTCTTCAATAATGGGAATTTTTAATTTTATTTATTACTTTATTCCACTTGTTACTATATATTCAGTGGATACTTATTTAGTACCAATTTATAGGTACTAGATTTTTTGGCATATATCTATTCTTTGGATACCATATATATTGAGTGCCTACAGTATGCTAAGTTTAATGCTGTCCCAAAGGCTAATATTCATTTGCTTTCTTTCATAACAATTTAGAGATTAGTTACAGAGAAAGTTCAAAGCTGTATCCTAGTAAAAGTTAAGTGATTGAATTCCAGAATTTTTGTGCCACAAAGTTATAAATGAGTTGCCACTGAGAAACTGGAAGATATCAGAACACATTAGGAGCTACAAACAGATGTCTAGGTTTGGAAGGAGGCAATATAGATAGAATCTCTGTTTCCACTTGATGAAACAAGCACCCTGGAAGTGCTCTGCTTTGAGAAACCTTGGATTATAGAATATTTTCTGCTTTATTGGAAAATACCAAATTGTTTTTCTAATGATTGTAATATTTTATGGTCCAATCAGCAGTGTGTAAAAATTTGTTTACCCCGGGTTAGCTCTTGGTGTTAGTCTAACTTGTAATTTTGTTAGACTGCTGAGCATCAAATAGTATCTATGTTGTTTTTGTTTGCATTTCCTAGATGACTGGGGAGTTTAAACAAGTCTCATGTTTATTGGCTATTTAGGTTTTCTCTTCTGTGAATTCCATATTCACATTTTTCTATTCAACTACTGGTCTCTGTTTTGGTTCTTGTGTGTGTGTTTAGATGATTGTAAAAATTCTTTCTATATGAGAGATACTAAACATTTGTCAGTTATGTGCATTTCATCAAACTTCTAGTCCTGTACTTTTTAACTCTATGCTTCCTTATGTTTTACAGATTTTTAAAATATTAATATAGTCATATTTGCCAAAATGTTTGACAAGACAAAGTTTTTGCAAAACTTTACTTAGATTTCTGGATCTGATGCTTTTTTAATGGAACAGAAACTAATGCTTCAGTTTCTTACTAGTTACACATCTTTTAAGGATTTCTGTTTCTTCTTGCATCTATTTTATTAATGAAAGTTTTCTAGAGAAGTATTTCATTTATCTTTTAAGTTTAAATTTATTGAGATAAAATAATTCATAGTACTTTCTGATGATTTTTAAATCTCCTCTTCATCTGTTCTTGAATCCACTTCATATTATTTGCTCCTTTTTTTCCCTTGGACTTTTTTGCCAAAGCAACTAGCTTTTGTTTTTGTTGATGCTCTCTATTTTTTTTATTATTGTTCTTAACTTTATTTTCTTCCTTTACTTTCTATAGGTTTCCTTGGTATTTCTTTTTTGTAATGTTTTTAATTGAATGTTTACCTCACTTAATTCATTATTTTTAATATGTTTTTAAATATTTGTATTTAAGTCTGTAATATACCTCCTGAGAAAATAGCCATAGCTTTAACCGAAGATTTGATATGTAGTGTTTTTCTTGTCACTTCTCAGTGTTTCGCAATTCCTATTATGATTTCTTTGGCCCATGAATTATTTCACTGTGTATTTTAAATTTTTCCACACACTCATTTTAGGTGCTATGTTTTTGTTTGTATTTTAGTTAGATTACTTTTTAACCAAGTAGCGTGTTGCATTTCATAATGATTCTTTGAGATTTGTTTAGTTTTGCTTTATCCTAGAATGTGTTTCTTCATAATTTGTACATATTACATAGATTTTAAAAAGAATGTGTATTCTTTAACAGTTGTGTTTAGTGTTTAATAGTGTTTAGTTATGTCCATTAGACAAGCTTGTTAACCGTATCCAAAACTTATCTTTCCTTTGTAACTTTATCTGTCTAATCACTTCTTAGAGACTGTGCTTAACGTCCTCTGTGATTGTAGGTTTGTGACCTATTATTCTGTCAATGTGTGCTTTATATGTTTTGAGTCCTTTCTGCTTGCTCACTCAGGTTCGGTATTTCATCTTCTGGTGAATTCATTGTACTGTATATCCTTATGTAATGACTTCATCTTTAATCGTGATTTTTTGCTGTAAGGTTTATTTTTTTCTCGTTTTCTTATTACTATATCAGAGTTTTTTTGGTTGGTAATTGCATGGTGTATCTTATTCTCATCCCATTGCTTTTATGTTTCTTTGTTGTTATATTTTAGTAGGTCTCATAAATAAATACTTATCAGTAGGTTTTAGTTGTTTTTTAATAGATGAGTTTAAAATACGTTAACTACTGAAACATTTAGGTTTTATTTCTATACTGTATTTCTTGTTGTTTTCCACTTATCATACTATTATTGTTTCTCTTCCCACCCCTTTTTTTGTTATTACTTTATTTTTTTTTCCAGTCTTCTGTTGGATTAATTTATAAAAATGTTCTCATTTTTCTCCTTTTTCCTCTTTTATTACTTCGGAAGTAATGAATTCTCTAATTTATGCTTATTACTCTTAATTTTTAATTTGTATACTTGCTTTATCAATGTCTAACGTTTAATATCACAGCCTTTTTTTTTTAAGAAACTAATACTCGTCATTCAATTACCTTTTTCTGTTAAAGAAAAAACTTCTATGTATTTAAAGAATGGAAGGGGATAACATTTAATATAGTTACCCTCTGTTTTCCCCCAGATTGCAAATGAAAAGGAATCTGCATGAACTTTTTTTTTTTTTTTTTTTTTTTT
>NW_020837949.1:26210654-26295318 GCF_003676395.1 Aethalodelphis obliquidens
ATTCTTTTTTTTTTTTTTTTTGCGGTACGCGGGCCTCTCACTGTTGTGGCCTCTCCCGTTGCGGAGCACAGGCTCCGGACGCGCAGGCTCAGCGGCCATGGCTCACGGGCCCAGCCGCTCCGCGGCATGTGGGATCTTCCCGGACCGGGGCACGAACCCGTGTCCCCTGCATCGGCAGGCGGACTCTCAACCACTGCGCCACCAGGGAAGCCCTGCATGAACTTTTTGAATGTTGATTTTTATATTTTTATCCAGGCATATTTTCTCATCAACATCTCCTAAACATTATTACATATATTAAAAACTAAATTGCTTATACTTAAAATGTTTGTAAGTAAAGCAAAATACCTATACTCGATAATATGCAATTTTAGTGTATTATGTAATTTTAGATTGATTTGTATACAAAGGATAACTATAGTACTAGGCATCATAAACTGTGATCCTCTAAATATGTGCTAGTACTGACTTCCTTAGAATAATTTTCTCCTGTTGCTATATTTATAAAATTAAGACCTTGGCTATTCCATATTGTGCACAGAGCCATAAAGTGAAAGAGTCCTTAGAGTTTGTCTCTTTAGACTTTTTGTTTTACCAGATAAGGAAATTAGCCAAATTAATTAACAATCTGCACCTGGAACCTCTCTCATTGTCAACTTAGAGTTGTTTATTCTGAACTGTACTATCTTTTTAGGTTGCTTCTATTGTAAGAAGCTTATTTTTTTTAGTAATTCTGTTTATAATATGCACATTACAATACAGGAAGTACAGTGCTCTTTTGTTTAATAATATACTTTTTAAACTGCATGCTTGAATGACAGAAATGTTATAATAATTAAATGAGTTGTAATAATTACTTATAATAAATCATTTTTTTCTTTTATTAATTTAGATGTAAACAGTGTTCTAGTTTGAGACCAATACAGAATCTGAATTCCCTGGTTGATAAAACATCGTGGATTCCTTCCTCTGTGGCAGAAGGTAAGCTAAGTTTCTGTGTCCTGTCATTGTAACTGTCTTTGTATAACGTGATCTCACTGAGAATATTTCAGTATTTGTGGATATTGTAAAACCAGAGCAAAGGCTGAACTAAAGTTTAATTGTCCTTAAGTATAACCATTCACAGTGGTCATAATAAAAGTATAAATGTTTAAAATAATTGAAAACTTACTTTCAAGCATCTGCCAATGTTTTTCAATTATTACATTTTAATAATTTAGTAATCATAAGTACAACTTGTGAATAATCTCTCCAGTTTATAGTATCTTGGGATTGAAAAGAGTTGTAGAGATAGCTATTACAACTTTTTACCCAATACAAGTCTTTAGCTGGAGCAACAAGAATCTTTTTATATCACGTTATTAACTGTGGTCATCCAGCCTTGGCTTAAAACTCTTCAGTGACTGGGGACTCATTACATTGCAAGGTAACGTATCTTACTTTTTAGGTGCAGTACTTAACAGTGAGGCAAAATCTGCTTACCTGTAATTTTAACATGGGCCACATTCTGTGTACTAGAATTAAAGTACATCTGTTCCCTCTTCTATAAAGTCAACAAACTGTACATTTGAAGATAATCTGTCAAGTTTTCATTGAGTCTTTATTTCTCCAAGCAGGTACCCTCACTTCCTTTGGTACTTTCCCACATTCCTTACTATTTTATTTCTCCTCTTCAGTAAACATTCCATTTTACTAATGTTCTTCTCAAAGTTTGGTCCTCAAAGCTAGAAATAGAGCTGCAGGTGTTGGCCAATTCAGAATATGAAGAAAACCTTTATTTACCTAAGACTGGATACTGCTCCTACTTGCCTGAAAATTTTATTCTGTAGATATTTATTTGTATACTTGGTTTTGTTTCCTTTCTCTTTTAATCCAGCTATATAATACTGCTAACTCATATTTTGTTTGTGGTCCAGTGAAATTCCAGGTTACTTTTGCATGAGCTTCTTACTGTGTGCTTCAGGCTTGGTCTCCTCATCCTGTACTAAATGTAGTTTTTTGTTTGCTTATATGGTCCCTCGGGGTAGGTTTTATGTTCATCCTTCTTGGTTTTAGCTCACAGTTTATGCCTGTCGAGAACTTCTGAATCTTAAAAATCAATTCCTCTGTATTAGCAATTTCTCTCATGTCTGTATGCCCTAATTTATTTGTTTTAGTTGCTCCCTTTATTACTGAATATGGATTCCACAAATGGAAGACAATATTCCATTATATAAGCATATTGAATGTCTTCCATTTCCAGACACAAAGTAAGATGTTCATTTTAACCTGTAAATTTTCCTGATTTAGCATCTCTTTAATTTCTTCCTTTTTCCTCATCTTACCAAATTATGAAATCTCAGATTCTCACATCATTCAACCAGACGATATCTCTTAAAAAATAATCGATCCCTATGCTTAAAATACAAAGGAGAGAGACATGTTAAAAAAATCCTAACTATCGAACTGTATGCTTTTCTGAATTGCCTTTCATGAATTGGTTTTTATGTTTTTTATCAAGATCAACTCATTTTAAAGATAATGCTGTATTGATATTTAATTTAAAAAAGATACTATTGCTCATGAGTCATTATCCCTATACAGGTGTAGTGTAATGTTCCAAAATTACCCTTCTAAAATTAGCTTAATATATTGGTATTAGAGAAGAGAAAGGGATAAGTTTTTTTAATCTCTTGAGTTATTTTAGTAAACAAGACTAACAGGTATCTAATATCATAAAACAATTTTTTCTTTACTTTGATTAAGGCATAGGAGATTCATATGGTTTCAACTTTTTTCCTTCATTAGTACTGGGTATTGTACCTCTCCAACATGTGTTTGTGATGACATTTACTCTTGACGATGGAACAGGAGTACTGGAAGCTTACCTCATGGATTCTGTAAGTAATAGAGGTAGTGAAGATACTTCTAATTAAAAAATAGTACTTTTTAAAATTTTAATATATTTATTCATGCATACTTTGTTACTGAGGAGATTTAAGGCAACTCTGAAAAATAAATAAAAGACAAGCACATAAATCTTAAATTGTCTATGTATTTATCTCTCTTTTGATTTGACACTGTAAATCTTAATATGTGAATAATGAAAAATTGAGGAAGTTCTATTCCAGGAGCCAAAGGCAGAGGTATGGCCACCCCCTCCGGCATTATCTATTAGCATTTCACTGGGCTTTTTAAGCCTCCACATTTCGTATTAGAGAGAATGAAATTACTCTGTTAGGGAGATAGTTATATGTGAAGCTAGGTAGCTGTCCACAAGACCACCTTCATTTCTGACAGTACCATGTTTGGAGGTTCCCAAGACCACCCTTACTTCTGGCACCAGTTGAAAGTTCAGAGGTCCCCAAGAGCACCCTTAGTTTTGATAATTCGCTAGAAGGACTCACAGAACTTATTGAAAGCTATTATGCTCACTGTTAACAATTTATTACAGCTAAAGGATATAGGTTAAAATCCTCAAGGGAAGAGGTGCATAGGGCAGAGTCCAGGAAAGTTTCTAACATGGAACTTCCGTTTGTTCTCTTCCCATGGAGTAGTGGACAGTGTTACTTTCCTGGAAATGGTATGTAACAGTACACATGAGGTATTGCCAACCAGGGAAGTGCAGCTGAGCCTTAGTGTCCAGAGTTTTTTTTGGAGCTTCATCATGTAGTCATGGTTGGCTGCCCATGTGACTGATCTCAATCTTCAGCCCCTCCAGTGGTCAAGTTAAAACCACATGCTCCAAACTCCCCACCCTAAATCACAATGTTAGAGTGACCCAGGGTCTCCAGGCAAAAAAGAATACTCCTATGAGGCATGACATTCCAAGGGCTTAGATTACCTCTCAGAAACCTAGGGCAAAGGCCAATGAGGTTAAATTTTTTACTACACACATTGGGAAAAATCTGGGTTAAGGTTGAGGACAGTTTTTCTCCTGCCTAAATAAATTATTTATCCATTTATTAAATAAGTATTTAATGAGCACTTACTGTATGCCAAGTGCTACTCTTTGTGATGGGGATATAGCAATGAGTGAAACAAGCAAACTCCTTTCCCTCCTGGAACTTATAAATAGGAGAGGAGAAAAAAAAATTAAATAAATATATACTATATATTAAACTCTTTTAAACTTAACACTTAGACATTGTAGGTGCTCAATACATATGCTCTCAAGAGAATAGTAAGCCTCACTGTATTCTAATCATTCTTATCATTAAGTCAGAGTGGTTTAACTTGATTTTATATATATGTATCATAGCTGTTTTTAGATTAAAGTAGTAAATCAGATTTTAGAGTTTAGACTAGCACTCTAGTTTATGAATTCTACGATATTGATATGGTGAAATAGTCGAGATTATTTTAATTAGATAATATTCAAATAATTTTGTATTGATTATAGCTTCTGACGAAGATAAAGATCATTTCCTTGTTTCTTCATATTTTTCTTAAGGAAAAATTTTTCCAGATTCCAGCATCAGAAGTCCTAATCAAAGATGGCCTTCAGCAAATTATGGATATGATCATGGATATGTTTTGTCCTCCAGGATTAAAAATTGGTAGGCAGTAATACTTAACAATCCATTCATTCTTTTCCTTGAAATAATACCTAGCATATGGCTAAGTGGACTTTTAGAGGTATAAAAACTTTGAAATCTGAATCCAAATAAATTACTAAGTGATTGTTTATACTGTATGATCTACTGATCTACCTACTGATGAAGATAGTGGCAGGGATAAAATAGGTATGAATCATAATTCCTGAAATGAAAAAAGTTTTTTAAAATAGTTTGAAATATTGATATAACAAGGGGGAGGCAATTTTGATCACAAGCACATTTGATATGATGCTTATGCATACAAACAGTTGAAATTAAACCAACAGGGATGAAATTTTGACAGGAAACATTTCCTATAACAAACTCATTTAGCCTGTTTAATTCATTGATAAATTGTCTATTCAATATTAACTAGTTTCAGATTTTACAAGTTTTTATTTTACTAAATATTTTTGTCAGCTTTAGTTGTTTTCTGTGTAACATTTGATTCATCAACCAGTCTTCAGGTCAAATTGTATTGATTACACCTACTGCCACTGATTTTTCCTTTTGTGGCCATTATTTCTCTTTGCATTGAAACTTGCAGATCTAAGTCATTTTAAGATAACTTGACTTCTAACAATTTTTCATCAGTAACAAATTTTACCACCTGCAGATCTAGCTGTTGTCAGTTTAACGTTTATAGGTTATTTTAAGTCAGGTTTTATTTTTCCCTGGTCAGTCTTTGCATTTTATAACAATTCCAAAAAGATAGTTTTTGTACATCCATAACTAAGTCTAACTTACATACTTTTATATGATGTCAGCTTTTATTTTTGTTGGCTGCTTGGATTCTTTTGGATAAATTTCTGCAAATAAAACTGCCATATCGGGGCTTCCCTGGTGGCGCAGTGGTTGAGAGTCCGCCTGCCGATGCAGGGAACACGAGTTCGTGCCCTGGTCCGGGAGGATCCCACATGCTGCGGAGCGGCTGGGCCCGTGAGCCATGGCCGCTGAGCCTGTGTGTCCGGAGCCTGTGCTCCGCAGCGGGAGAGGCCACAACAGTGAGAGGCCCGCGTACCGCAAAAAAAACACAAAAAACTGCCATATGAAAAAGCATAGACCTGATAGGCTTTTGCTACATACGGCCAGATTGCTTTTCAAGAGCATTTTACCTGTTTATGGTTCTACCAGCAGTGTAGGAGAGTGCCTGTCTTGCTTGACCCTTGCCAATAGTGAGGACTATATTAAATGTCTTTCAAATTCAAACTTCAAGAAATGTTAACAGACTGTTCGAGAAGTTATAAACAGATTTACTGTGGTCATGACCAAAGCTTGGCTGCCAACATTGCCTGGACACAACACCTGGTACCTGACGGGAATTTCAACTAGACAGATATAAGGGCGACCTGGTTTCTTTGCAGTCAACCAAGAAAAACAAAACGGGCAGATCAGTAAGTGATAAGCAGAAAAAAAAGAATAAATGTTGGGAATGACGTAGATTACTACCTTTGCTATCAAATATTTTGAAAACCCCACATTTAATGACTTTTTCCTGTTGTTGGGGAAAAATTCAAATTAGTCAGAATTGCTACAAAACCATAACATGAATCCAGTGTGTATTTGGAAGAGCAGATAATGGTAAATGTGGTGAGTGTATTTATTTACTTTTCAAGCTAAATTAAATATGTTGATTTTACTAGCTAAGCATTATGCTTAGATACATATTTCAGAGTTATCTGTTTAGTTTTGATGGTTAAATAGCATTTCTTTTTTTGATTTGTAGATGCATATCCATGGTTGGAATGCTTCATCAAGTCATATAATGTCACAAGTGGAGCGGAGCAGCAAATTTGCTATCAGATTTTTGACACCACAGTTGCAGAAGATCTTATCTAATTTTGACATTCAACTTACCATAGGTAACATGCTATAATTTTGGAAGACATTACTATTTTCTATGCGATTGCTATAAAAGACATAAGAGATTTTAGCTCTGTAGTTTTCCATTTTAACCAGTATTTAAAAATTTTTTGACAGATAGGCATTGTGTTATCTTAATGCCCTCTTATAAGTTAAAAATGTTCCTGTTGCTCAAAATATTCAGTATGATGGCTGTGAGGGATATAAAAGAGAGACATCGAATAAATAAGGACTGTGTTTTCATTTACTCTTTACT
The DNA here is from genome assembly GCF_003676395.1 of Aethalodelphis obliquidens. NCBI lineage: Eukaryota > Metazoa > Chordata > Mammalia > Artiodactyla > Delphinidae > Aethalodelphis > Aethalodelphis obliquidens. The sequence goes on from NW_020837949.1 coordinate 26,217,351, forward strand.
CTCCTCCTTTCGGAGAAGCTATTTTGTTACCCTACCCTAGAAGTCACTCTCCCTATTGGTTTTTCCATGTATCAGCCACTGATTTCTCTGCCATCTATCATGCCTGGTTGAGCTGCTTTTTCTGCCCTGATTTTTATATCAGCAATTTGGGTGATTTTAGCATGTATATGGGATTAGGAAATGTCCTTACCTTAAATCTTCCACTCTTACTGAGCACAAGGATTTGATCTGTTTTGTTTTCATGCAAAGGGATCTGCTTGAACAAGTACTCTTGAAGAAGTGCTTGTCTGAGTGAGCTACAGTGTGCTTGAAAAGAGTGATTTGCTTTAAGTGGGAGTAGCAGAATTGCTTTCTTTGGGTGCTGACTTTGACCAATTGAGGATAAATCCATTTTTTCAGACCTGAATTATGTGCTTTGATTGCTTGTTTCTCTACATGATATTAGAAGTTATTCCATTCCTCCTCAACCTAATCAAGTGGTCAGATCTGCAATGTTAGTGACTTAGGTATGTTACCCTTTTTGTTAGGGTCTTATGTAAAATATACTTAAATTTCAGGTTGAACATTGAATGAGAAATTAACTCAGTATGATAGTCTGCTTTTTACCTGATGATATTTGTCAAATTTAAAATCATGAATATTCAGTTTTATACAAATGCTTCTGTATATTTATATATATGTAAAGATTTATGTATGTTATTTCCTGAAGACTGAGAGATACAGATCTGCCTAGTTCAATATTAGTGAAGAATAAATAAATGTACACATTTCAACTGTTTCGTTTATTTGCCCTATGTTGAGCTGAGGCATGATTTGAGGTGAAGAATCAAAGCAAGTGTGTCAATATAGCAGATATTTAGGACTGTCTACACACCAGGTACAATACTAAGTAAGCCCTTAACATGTATTTTAGTTTCAAAACAACCCATCATCCTGATAAGAAAACTAAGGTTTCACTGATAAGCTGACTTGACCAAATGCATACAATTATTAAACGCCAGTCAGCACTTGAATTCAGGTAGTCTCTGCTCAGGGGCTGCACTGTTAGCCACTTCAGGCCTCTGGAGCAAAAGCTGGTACGGGATTTTCTGCAAGTGAATTCTCCCTTAAATATCTGAAGTAATATCACAGATAGAACCAAAAGGCTTTTCACACCTTACTGGCCAAAAGGATTGAATATCTGATTTTCTCTGCTCACAATAATTCTAAATTCGAATTCCTGAGTATATTAGCACATCTCCAGACCTAACTACCCATCTGCCCCATCGCTGAATTATCAGCTTGTTCAAGACAATGAAAGAGACCAATGCTGCTGTTTTGGAGATGTACACTCTTGGTTCAAAACATATTCAAGGAAAAACTTTTAAGAAATGTTTTAAGAAAATTTTGGTATTGGTGGTATGCTAGGGACACAAAAGTGAGAGAGGCATTTTCACTTCCTTCGGGAAGCACCCAGTCTAGGAGAGTAAGGGTCAGAGGTGCAGGGAGTGCCACACGTGTCAGCCTGTGCTGTCTGCCAGTTAATAAAGTAAAACTATGAATTTTCACGATTTCTCTTTACCTTTTGTTTTGGTTAGTAAACCCCTACATTTTTGTTTTTAACTTTTCAGTTTTGAACAAGAAGCGTTTGTCAGCCCCTAGTGTTTATCCAGTGGTGATGTATGTGCCTTACCCTAATCGGGAACCCAAGTGTAAGGGGAGTTCCATTTCTGTAGCAACAACTAGATGATAGTCCATCCTGCCCAATTTTGAGCCCTGTCCCCTTTGTAGTCTGTGAATATTGGTAGAATCTTCCTGTCAGATTTTAAATTACACAAATTTAAGAATGTAGTATGCATACAGCTTCTTCCTCAGTCTCCAGTCTCCACAGCATCCATTGTTTCAGACACTACTGGATTCTCTTGAGGCCCCCATGCTGTTCTGTATGAGGAAGAGAGCGCATGTCTTAGAAAATCTGAGGCAGCCGATTCCTCTTTATCTAGATGTGATAATGAAAAGTGCTCACAGGCTCTTTCTGTGGCCACCTCATACTGCTTTATTTGAGGGAACTACACCTGCCGAGAAGGAGTGCATCATTCCCCATTTCGTTTTACCCTGGTCATGTTGCACATTGGGTGTTGTTTCTAAATAAATAGAGAAAGGCCAGTGTTGATGGAACAGAAGGAGCTGAATACATCTTTGACTACCTGGGAAAGCAGTCTCCACACAATACTGGCTGCCCGGTTTTCAAATCTGTAGATCCTGTACCCAAGCTACTTGCACACACAGGAATGGGCCAAAATCTTTCTCCTGCCTGTTCCCCAGCTGACTGTTCTTTTGTTTCTGAAGTCAAAGCATGCATTTGTCACTAATTGTGACTCTCAATCCAGCCAATCTCTTCTATACTCTGTGGAAGCTTTCATTGGTATCTGGGGAAAATGCTACATTCTTCTGATTATTTTCAGTATTTTGAATTTTGACCATGCATTTCATCAAGTTTTGTTTTCATCTAGAATTTTTTTTTAATGAAAGTGATATGTACTTGTAAGAATTTGAAACAGCATAAAGTATATAAGGTTGAACTAATTCGTGCTTTAACTAGTACCCCAGAGGAAACCACTTTTAACAATTTGGTGTATAATTTTCCAGACTGTTTTCCTGGAGAACATGTAAGTATGTGTATATATACATTTTTTTAAATAGCATTATGCTATGAATATATTTTGCAACTTGCCTCTGTCACTTCATAGAGTGGATTTTGTTTTTTTATGTCAGTACACATAGAGAAACTTGTTTGTAATCATTCAGCATAAGTCACTTTTTAGTGGGGAATTCTCCTATCATTTCATTTTCTATTTTTGTAGTGGTTTGGGGTCTAAGTGTTCTTCTTATGCCAATTTTGGAATTTTATATTTTTATAGAACGTATTCTGTTGTTGACTTTATTACCTTATAGTTATTCATAATATTATTTTTATTACCCAGTTTGTATTTTATCTGGTGTATTTTCCCTTTAAATAAATCTGGAGCCCCTGGGACCTGGTTTCACTATATCTCCTGGAGTTTTTCAAGTGATCGGAATTTTGAAAGTCTGTCCAGACTTCCTAATACAGGTTAGGACGCTGCCATGACGTAACTGTCTTGAAATATTCTTTTATGCTTTAAAGAACTCATTGTGAAAAGAATTATGTTAATATAAAAAAGGAAAACGCCTCCTGTAGTGCTTTTCATTAGGAAATTCAGGTTCTATGAACGATACGATGAGTCACACTCAAGTTCTAGAACATCATTTTAGGTGAAATAAAAAAACTTCTTCCTCTGCTGGTCCCTCAGTGTCTCCGGATAGTGGCAAAGCCTCCCACCCACTCTAGAAAGAGGGGAACTAGACAGCTTGTAAAATCTGGGCAGAGCGATCTTTCTTCTCTTCCCTCGGGTACTTGGAAATAGTATCGGAACTCACCAGCGTGCTCAGGTATGTGAGATCATATCTTTTGGCAGTCAGGAAATGAATCAGTAGCCCTGTGTATTATTTTTCCCTGCAGTGTTGTGATTTAAGCTGTTAGAAAGTTTGAGATCACTTAGGCTTTCAAAGCGATGATCATTTTACATGGAGATTAATGGCCCTTCCATTCAGGGCTGCATTTGACGGGTAGAGAACTATTAGGCATCAATTACAATGATAAGGGTAATGCATCAGTGTCCTGATGCTCCCTCAGATGTGCTGATTGGTGCAACGTGGATAGTTCAGAGACGCCTCTGCTATTTTTAGACCATAACAACATCCTGATGAATGTCTGTTTTTTTCCCCTTGAAATCTAGGCCACAAAGTCACATTTGTATTTATGTGCATGTGTGTGTGTGCGCGCGTTTGTTCTCTGCTTTGAGTTCACTTTGCAGGGCACTATGTTGGAATTTACCTGACAACCTCGTCCACAACTGCCAAAGAAAGACATTTGCAACTTGTGTGAAAGTTTCTTTTATTTCATCTATTCACAATACTTTGAAGATGTGGAGCATGTGTTTATTGAAGCCTTATCTCTATTAATAAAATATTCCATCAAATATTGTTGCAGTTTCTAAACAGGTACCTTTTCATATACAACCCTGAAGCCCTGGTATATACCTTTATTATTTTTTTTCCTGTACCTTCAGAATGATTTTTCCCTTCTGTGAAATATGAACTCCCAGATAAAAGCCGATTTGTCTTTACATATAACTCCATTCCTCAGCAGATTTTTGTCCTCCCTTAGAGGGCAAAGTCCTTCTAGATTTTCTCTTGCCAAGTTTAGCTACCTCATAAATGATTTTCTGTCCCAAGCTGCCGTTAGAGTTCATAGGAAAGGTAACATTTAAAAATCACAATTGTTGGAGTCAGATGAAAATATTGCTTGTGATAGATAGGCATGGTTGTGGTTTTATGGGGTTGGATAGGAAGTCCTATGTGCTTATTCCCCATTAGATGGGGTTCTCGAATGATAAACTTGCCCTTAAATTTTGGAATCATTAACAAATATTTCTGCACAATGATCAAAGCTTAAATGGAGGTTAAGATAAAGAATACAGAGTACAGAATAGGCACTTAAAAGTCAGCTCATACATTCATTTATAATTCATACTGTGTCTATCCAGAAAGAGTTGGATGTGGTTTATAATAAAAGACGGACATGGGACACAACCTTTAGAATTAGGGCAAGAAGACAGGAGCTAAATAAAGAGAAGAGCAATTCCTAACCTATGGGCTACTACAGGTTTTGAACAATACTTCTACATGAAGATGCAACAGGTTACATAGTTCTTATTAAATAACAAGAATGATGTTATTAGATACAAACCTTTTATTAGTCTCAATTTTAAGACAAGGTGGATTTTTAAAAATGTGAAACAACAAGTTTTGAATTAATAGTACTTGAAACTTGATCCAAAATGGTGAGAGAGGTAAGCTCTGCAAATGGAAGAAATAAAGCAGGGAATTTCCCATTGGCTATCCACCTTTTGGCTTTTATATGAGACACTTTTTTTGGTTTGTTTTGTTATTAGTGATTAAAGTGTTTCAAATACCTATGCATATTCAAGAATTATTAGAAGCATTAATGAATTACCACAGGAGAAAAAAAATTCCCTTCAGATGCAAATATCACTGAGAAAATGAGCTCTTTTTACCTTTTTCTTTTCTAGTTGCAGGTAATGAAATAAAAGAGATGTCTTGTATTCAATGTTTCATGTCAGGAAGAATATGGGTTTTAATGAATCTCAGTCCTTAGGAAGATAATATGCTCCAGTATTTCACCTTCAGTGGTCCAGGGAAGGTATTGCTTTAGTCATAAGTAAAACAAGCTTCACACTGGTGCCCAACTGGGAATTTGCTGGGAGAGTATTTTATCTACACCAGATTTACTAAGCACTAACTGCCCAAACATGAGATCTACTCATCTTGATTCCTCTCTTTCATTAACAGCCCACAGCCAATCCACTTGAAAAATCATCATAGATCGCTCTTTAAAGTTCATCCAGAATCTGACTACTACTTAGCACCTCCTCTGCTACCATGCTGGCCATGCAACCATCTTCTGCCTTGACTACAGCCATATCTCCCCAACTGGCCTTTCTGCTTCCACAATTTCTGCACATGGAATATTCTGCATACAGCAGCCGGACTGATTGATTGAAACGTAAGGCCAATACCATCATTTCCCAGTGCTCTCTAATGTCACCCAGTGAGCTTACCATGGCCTTCACCGCCCAACGCGAGCCACTTCCTTACTACCTCTCTGACATCTTTTACTATTACATTTTTCTTCCCACGCCTCTCCACTGGTCCCCTTGTTTGTGTACCAGGCAGTCTCTCCCTTCATGGACTTTGTAACTTGATGTTGTTACTTTAGTCTGGACATTGTTGAACTCTTCCAGGTTCCTTGTTTCCCACCTCCCCCCACCCCGCCCCCCGATCCTCTGTAACATATAAGGTTAGGCCTTCCTAACCTTATGGGAAGGCCTCCTCTGATCATGTAAAGACCACTCTACCCCATCATGCTTCATTCCCCACCCCTGACTTAATTTTCTCTATTGCACTTATCCATCTGACATCGTTTTACTATTTCATACTGTTTCGCTTTCCTAAAGAAAAATGAGCTCCTTAGAAACAGGGAGTTTTATTTGTTCACTGCTATTTACCCAGTGCCTAGAAGTTCCTGGCATATAATAGTTGCTTAGTAATATTCCTAGAACCAACAAAATATTTGAGACTCAAAATCTGACAATACTAGAATTTATTAGCACCTAAAGTGATACTAGCATTTAAAGGGATTTCTGGCACGCAGAAATTTGCATTTAAAAATAAAACCTAGGGACCTTCAAGATGGCAGAGGAGTAAGATGTGGAGATCAACTTCCTCCCCATAAATACATCAAAAATACATCTACATGTGGAACAACTGCTACAGAACACCTACTGAACGCTGGCAGAAGACCTCAGACCTCCCAAAAGGTAAGAAACTCCCCACGTACCTGGGTAGGGCAAAAGAAAAAAAGAAAAAACAGAGACAAAAGAATAGGGACGGGACCTGTACCAGTGAGAGGGACCTGTGAAGGAGGAAATGTTTCCACACACTAGGAAGCCCCTTCGTGGGCGGAGACTGCAGGGGGCGGAGCGGGGAAGCTTCACAGCCACGTAGGAGAGTGCAGCAGCAGGGGTGCGGGGGGCAAAGTGAAGAGATTCCCGCACAGAGGATCGGTGCCAACTGGCACTCACCAGCCCGAGAGGCTTGTCTGCTCCCCCGCCGGGGTGGGCGGGGATGGGAGCTGAGGCTCGGGCTTCGGTCGGAGCGCAGGGAGAGGACTGGTGTTGGCAGCGTGAACACAGCCTGCAGGGGGTTAGTGCGCCACGGCTAGCCAGGAGGGAGTCCGGGAAAAGTCTGGACTTGCCCAAGAGGCAAGAGACCATTGTTTTGGGTGCACAAGGAGAGTGAATTCCTTCCCTGTGTGGCCACAGAAGGCAGAGCACCAACTAAATGAGCTCCAGAGACGGCGTGAGCCACGGCTACCAGTGCGGACCCCAGAGACGGGCATGAGACACTAAGGCTGCTGCTGCTGCCACCAAGAAGCCTGTGTGCGAGCACAGGTCACTATCCACACACCCCTTCCGGGGAGCCTGTGCGGCCCGCCACTGCCAGGGTCCCGGGATCCAGGGACAACTTCCCCGGGAGAACGCATGGCGCACCTCAGGCTGGTGCAACGTCACGCCAGCCTCTGCCGCCGCAGACTTGCCCCGCATCCATACCCCTCCCTCTTTTACGGCCTGAGTGAGCCAGAGCCCCCGAATCACCTGCTCCTTTAACCCCGTCCTGTCTGAGAGAAGAACAGACGCCCTCCAGTGACCTACACGCAGAGGCGGGGCCAAATCCAAAGCTGAGCCCCGGGAGCTGTGAGAACAAGGAAGAGAAAGGGAAATCTCTCCCAGCAGCCTCAGGAGCAGCGGATTAAAGCTCCACAATCAGCTTGATGTATCCTGCATCTGTGGAATACCTGAATAGACAACGAATCATCCCAAATTGAGGAGGGGGACTTTGGGAGCAACTGCAGACTTGGGGTTTGCTTTCTGCATCTAATTTGTTTCTGGTTTTATGTGTATCTTAGTTTAATATTTAGTGCTTATTATCATTGGTGGATTTGTTTATTGGTTTGGTTGCTCTCTTCCTTTTTTTTTTAATGTATATGTAAATATATATTTTCTCCTTTTTGTGAGTGTGTATGTGTTTGCTTCTTTGTGTGATTTTGTCTGTATAGGTTTGCTTTTACCATTTGTCCTAGGGTTCTGTCTGTTTGTTTTTTTTGTTTTTGTTTTTTTTTCTTCCTTTTCTTCTGAGCTGTGTGGCTGGCAGGGTCTGGGTGCTCCAGCCGGCTGTCAGGCCTGAGCATCCAAGCGGGGAGGGCCGAGTCCAGGACACTGGACCACCAGAGACCTCCCCGCCCCACGTAACATCAATTGGCGACAGCTCTCCCAGAGATCTCCATCTCAACACTAAGACCCAGCTCCACCCAACAGCCAGCAAGCTCCAGTGCTGGCTGCCACATGCCAAACAACTAGCAAGACAGGAACACAACCTCACCCATTTGCAGAGACGCTACCTAAAATCATACTAAGTTCACAGACACCCCAAAACACCACCGGCTGCGGCCCTGCCCACGGAAAGGACAAGATCCAGCCCCACCCACCAGAACACAAGCACTAGTTCCCCCAACCAGGAAGCCTACACAACCCACTGAACCAACCTTACCCACTGGGGGCAGACACCAAAAATAATGGGAACTATGAACCTGCAGCCTTCAAAAAAGAGACCCCAAACACAGTAAGTTAAACAAAATGAGAAAACAGAGAAATATGCAGCAGATAAAGGAGCAAGGTGAAAACCCACCAGACCAAACAAATGAAGAGGAAATAGGCAGTCTACCTGAAAAAGAATTCAGAGCAATGATAGTAAAGATGATCCAAAATCTTGGAAATAGAATGGAGAAAATACAAGAAACGTTTAACAAGAACCTAGAAGAACTAAAGAGTAAACAAACAATGATGAACAACACAATAAATGAAATTGAAAATTCTCTAGAAGGAATCAATAGCAGAATAACAGAGGCAGAAGAACCGACAAGTGACCTGGAAGATAAAATAGTGGAAGTGACTGCCGCAGAGCAGAATAAAGTAAGAAGAATGAAAAGAATTGAGGACAGTCTCAAAGACCTCTGGAACAACGTTAAATGCACCAACATTCGAATTATAGGGGACCCAGAAGGAGAAGAGAAAAAGAAAGGGACTGAGAAAATATTTGAAGAGATGTTAAAATAAATGAAGAAATTAAAACCTAGGTAACTTTGATGCAGATTGAACAAAGATTCTATGGGTCTGAAGCTCAGTAATTTGCATTTTTAGCAGTCTCCCCAGGTGATACGTTTCAGGTAAAAGATTCAGAACCATTATTTTAGAAATTATTTAGAGTGTGAAGTCTGTATCTGCTTGCTTCATTTAATTTAACTGCCTGGTCTTGAAAGCATTTGATTTGAAGCACCTTGAACTAGAATCTGAGCCAGTCTGTGGTTCTTGGCCTTGGCTTCGTATTATAATCACCTGGGAGGGAGCTTTAGCAGCACTGGATCCTTGGGCTCTTGCTCTGGACTGCATGGATTCAACCCCTGTCTACACCCCAAAACTAGTTGTTTGACCTTAGGCAAATTGGTTAGCCTCACATGAAAACTGGGAATAGTAATAGTGCCCACTTCAGAAAATCATGGGGAAGTGGAAGGGTGGGGCAGAGTGGATTAAATGAAATAATATATGTAAAACATTCAGAATTTGGCACATAGGAAATCCTCATAAAGGATTAGATATGATTACTAAGCTTTGGTGACAAAAACCAGTCTTTATTGCTATTCTCTTAGAAACAAGACTTGAAATTTATTTATCCTTCTATTTTGGATTCCTTAACATCCAAGCAAGCTCTGCTGCTGTGGTGCCAAGGGAAACAGCTACACACTTGGGGTCACTCCAGACCCAGTCTAGTGAAGCTATTACAAAAACGGGAATGGAATGGAGTGAATATCATTGGACCAATTGACCAAAGATTCCTCTCCTAAGAGGATTATCTTGGATAGTTTTATTATTTCATCTCATTTTCTCAATATCTCATTTTTATTGTGAAAAATACGAGAAACAAAGAAACGTAAGATAAACAACAGTCATTATGGGTCTGTAGGGCTGACTTTTATTTTTAAGTAGAGGGATAGCTTGAATAAGTGACAAGAGGAGGAATCTGAACGTCCAAGTGTGCAATCACTGAGAAAGTTGAAAATATTTTTTTCTGATTAAAATCCACAACTCTGAAACAATGGTGGAAAAGGAAGACACAATTGTATGTAAATTTTATGGAGAATTATTTTGCATTGTAGTTATTTTATAGAAGTCTCTTCAGTTTCTGCATTTGAGTCACTTAAAACTAAAATACAAATAAAGCTACGGATTTCCCAATGCTTATATCATTCAGAAGTAGTTATATTTAATAAGTTATTCACTAGCCATTAGTTGTTCAGAGAGTCATCAAGGAAATTTTTTCTTAATATTGGATAGCATCTAATTTTGGAATGGGCTTATACGACTCCACATACCTGTCTCTTCTTCGTGTAACAGCAATTTGAACAAAGAATAATGATGTAATACACTACTAATGTTGTGTCCCTATGGTTTTATTAAATCTAAATGTAAATCAAAATGCATGTTTTATACCAGTGTATTTGGTGAGATATTTTAAATGCTTATTTTATGGTTCCACAGACTAAAACTGACACCTATTTGAAAGCACTGAATTTTCAGTATTGAATGTGCAAAGTACTTCCTACTCTAAGGTCACAAAACAAGTATGTGATACACATCATAATTTGTCTACCTCAGAACATAAGCTTTGGTTCTTATAGAGAGGACACACATTAGGTGCTTAAAATTTACTGAAACCTGGCTTCCATGTATCCCTAAGTCTTTCTGACACAACACTTGCTTATTGTAAGATAGTGATAAAACCAGTCTTTCAGAACCAGACCATACCTGCTGTATCACGGCAGAGGGGGTTAAACCCCATGGCACAATTCAGTTACTTCCCTTATAAGGGAAGCTAACACTGCAAATATTCATAACACGATTTCCCTAGATCCACTCTAAATAGATCAATGTTCTTTTGGAAAGTTAAAATCCACTTCATACTTGCCGTAATCATTGGCTCTTTACCAGAAATTCCTCTCTGCCAAAAGAATACCTAGTGAGAGGTTGAACCTCTCTTGGAAGAGCTTCAGTTCTTTGATTCAAGGCCTTAGACCTTCATAAAATGCAAATAAGCGTAGAAAGAAGGTAACATTTTGTTGTTATAAATATTTAAAATCAGTGTAAAATCTGGGACTTCCCTGGCAGTCCAGTGGTTAAGACTCCACGCTTCCACTGCAGGGGCACGGGTTCGATCCCCGGTTGGGGAACTAAGATCCTACGTGTCGCACGACACGGCCAAAAAAAAAAAAAAAAATTAGTATAAAATCTTCAGTGATGTTTTATTGGAAATAGAGGACTGTGCAGGGTTCCCAGGTACAGAAGCAAGAAGCCCGCATCTGGGGAGGGCCCCTCACAGACTGCAGTGGGGTGGCACCAGCCTCTAAGAAGTTTGGAAGAAGAGGCAGAACTAGAAGATGAAGTTGCTAACCCTGCATCCCCCCTACTGGAAGTCAGCAAACTGGATATCCCGTCCCTGCCTTCACACTAATTCACTTAATCTTGAGTCAGGCTCTTAACTTCTGTGGACTCTCATCTATAGACCATCTGTTGCCAAGTTTTCACCACTGATTAGTTTGAAAAGGTTATACCGGGCTTCCCTGGTGGCGCAGTGGTTGAGAGTCCGCCTGCCGATGCAGGGGACGCGGGTTCGTGCCCCGGTCCGGGGGGATCCCACATGCCGCGGAGCAGCTGGGCCCGTGAGCCATGGCCGCTGAGCCTGCGCATCCGGAGCCTGTGCTCCACAACGGGAGAGGCCACAACAGTGAGAGGTCCGCGTACTGCAAAAAAAAAAAAAAAAAAAAAAAAAAAAAAAAAAATGAAAAGATTATACCTGTGAAATTTCACCTATTAAATAAGAATTTGTTTCTCATTTTTATTTATTGAAAACAACAGTTAATAAGTGTTTTTGGTCTGATTAATATAATTAGTGCTGTCTAACTAAATTCATATAATCCTAAGCAAAAGCAAGGAATCAGTGCAGATTTCTCATGAGTAATTGTCCAACTTTTTAAGCTTTTTGAAAAGTTGAAAATGGTTTAAGAACCCCACTTTCTACTCATTGCTCCTTTAAAGTCCTCTAATAGTTCAGAAGTCCCGATGGTAAAGCAGTGAACCGGGATGATCTTTAAAATCCCTCCCATTTTAAATCCACGTTTCTTGGATTTAATGAATCTTGGTTTCAGTTTTGCCAGAGACACTTCTGTTGTATTCAGCTATTGTTAGCTGCCCTGAAATAGGGCTTCGCTCTACCCAGTAACAAATGTCTTACACTATCTAACTAAAAGGCTTAACTTAATGAGCATTTGCAATGGAAAGAGGGAAGGAAACAATAGAGGGCTGCCTGTCAGGCATCATTTAAGAACCAACAAACCCTAAAGCAGCCTAACGAAAAAGTAAATAGAACCCCAAAATACTATCACCAGTTCAGATTCATCACTGACCTTTATTCGTTTCACAATTCCTTTCCTGTTGGGTTTCTTTCCTCTTCCAAGATAAGAATTCCTCTTTGGCATCTGAAAGATCTTTCTTGGAGAACTGTAGATTATCTGTGTTCATTTCAGTGTTTTCAGAAAAAGGAAAATTAATTACTGAGATCCTTCTTCATCTGAATGGAGTTTTTGTACTATTAATTTCAATCTGTAACAAGTTGAGCACTAGTGTTCTGCCAAACCAAAATGGAATCATTAATATTGTTTAATTCTTGGCAGTTCATTTAGGAAATAGGTGATATTTTAAATGGAAGTTTACAGACTTAAAGAAATAATAATGTACATTCAAATAACCCTTCACAAATTATAATGCATGTCCATGGAGTATAGATGGTAATATTGATTTGTCCTGGATTCTCTTATGTCCCTGCTCCAACCTTGCAGTAATAATTGATTTGATCTTCTCTATTTGTAGAGAGAACTCACAAATACGTTTCCATGTATGTGGTATGAATTAAATAGATAAAGGGATAAATATGATTTTACAACGTTTATTTAGTGTCTACCTCTCTCCAGGTTATTCTACTTTTATGAACTATGAAAAATTGAGAATGACAATAGCGTCCCAAAAATACTATTTAGGAAAAGTGGGAACGACCATAATGCCCCAGAATACTAATTAGATAAATTATAAGTCATACCCCCAAATTGTAATATAATGCAGCCCTCAAATAACATGTTTCAGAAGAATATTTAAGAACCTTCTTATATTTACTGTTACAGGTAAGAAGAAAGGCGTATACTAACAATCTGACCCCATTTCAGTATGTGTGTCTGTGCATTTATTCAATGAGCACATTTCATGAGCCTTTACTTTGTTCAGAGCACTGTGATGAAAACTGGCAATACAGCTCTCAACAAAACAGCCCCTTCCCTCAAAATCATACACATGCCAACAATTACAGGTAGAACAAACCAGAATGCTAACAGTTTGGGATTTTTTTTGAACCTGTCTACACTTTTCAGAATCCCATGAAGATCATGTATTGACTCATATTTGGACTAAAGCATAAACTCATTTTTGTAACTTTAATCATTTTATGCTTAGATGAGGAGAAATTCCAGCAGAAAGAAAGCAGTCTCATTACATCATAGCAGTTATAATAGTCTTCACATGTTGCTACTCTCTAGAATAAGAAGGAAAACTAATAAAAAGAGCATACTGGACTTCCCTGGTGGCGCAGTTGTTAAGAATCCACCTGCAAATGCAGGGGACACGGGTTCGAGCCCTGGTCTGGGAAGATCCCACATGCCGTGGAGCAACTAAGCCCGTGTGCCACAACTACTGAAGCCTGTGCTCTAGAGCCTGCATGCCACAGCTACTGAGACCACGTGCCACAACTACTAAAGCCCACGCACCTAGAGCCCATGCTCTGCAACAAGAGAAGCCACTGCAATGAGAAGTCCACACACTGCAACAAAAAGTAGCCCCCACTCGTCGCAACTAGAGAAAGCCCGAGTACAGCAACGAAGACCCAACGCAGCCAAAAAAAAGAAGAAAGATCATACAATTTTCTGGTATTTTCATTTTGCAACTAAGAGAGGCTTTCTTTAAAAATTGTCATATGTCTCCAGGGAGAATTGATACAAAAAAGGAAGAACAATATTATTAATGCTTTGGCTATTCAAAATTTGTATAAAATCACTTAATTTAACATCTCAATAAAGTAGAACACCACATATGGTCTGTCATTTTTAATTATAAAAAATCTCATTTAATGGTCTCACTAGTTTATCAATTTATAATTATTATTGGAAAAACTTTTTTGATTCCACTAGGTTTCTAGATGTAATGCATAATTCAAAAAAGCCTTGCTGATTTTAAGTTAATATCATGTAAAATAAGTCTTCTACATTTTGCATAAGCTTCACATTAAGCCATGTTCATTATTTCTTTTGTCCTTGATGAGAAGGTTAATTTTTGTTAGGACTTTGTAGATGAATATACGTTCAAATTAATATTAAAAGATTTGACAGGAGCTTTTTAAGTTGTGAATTAGGCCATGATTTCAATGATTAAATTTTGCTACACCCTTAAATAGATACCAAAATCATGCAACAGAGAAAATAACAGTAAACTTTAAATAACCAAGGAAATTCACACTTCTGCTGTCAGTAGACCATTTAAGCCTTATTCATAAAATTAAGGTAATTAATACATTTCATTGTCTTCACTTGAGTGATTTTGAATTTGATAGGCAGAAAATAATCCATTTGATAGATCTTTTCTGCAGTACTCAAAATTTTCTATTTCACCCACTTTGAGCAAATATGGTTTGTGTCCTTTGGATTTGATTATTCCTCCATCAGAAATTCATTTGCAACTGCTTTCCAAAAGGAGAAGGGGATGAATTTGGGGATTGTGAATGCTAAAGAAACTTATTGCACGTATTACAAATACGTGCTTTCAACTTCAACAGCTTAGAATGTTGACTTTGTATCAGAAACATAACATTCAAGTCTTGAATATGAGGCAGAATGTCAGAATACTGACTGGTTTTTCTATGTAGCCACTATCCACATCTCTTTAAAGATCTTTTGATCTCAAATATGAGTAAAAATATCAGAAGTTCTATGAGATCAATCTTGCATTAAATCCAAACCAAATTGTCCTTGTTCTTGTCCTGTCTTATCCTGATAGAACAAATAAGCTAAAAAAATTGTGTCTATTGGAAAGCCAATATCTGTCTAAAAGTTAAAAATCATGAATGAATTTAGGTGGGTTTAGAAACGTTTGATCTCACACTTTTTGGTTCTTTTTTTGCAGTACGCGGGCCTCTCACTGTTGTGGCCTCTCCCGTTGCGGAGTACAGGCTCTGGACGCGCAGGCTCAGCGGCCATGGCTCACAGGCCTAGCCGCTCCGCGGCATGTGGGATCTTCCCGGAACGGGGCAAGAACCCGTGTCCCCTGCATCGGCAGGCGGACACTCAACCACTGCGCCACCAGGGAAGCCCTAGGTGAGTCTTTTGTCCATTCATTTAACATATATGCATGAATCTGCCATGTAACAATAATAATACATAATCCACTGTGATTATCAAGAACAAATTGAATAACTCTGTATACGTGAGATTCTGGACAAGAATGGAAATATCCAGTGAGCCAGGAATGTTCTTGTAACTGAGAAAAGTCAGCTAGACTCAAATGTCTTAGTGGTTTTGGGATTAATTTAGCATGTGATCTACCACGAACAACTGCGTCCTTGGACTACATTTTTTTTTCAAGTTCAGGTATAAATATATTTGCCATCTTCTGAAGTACTACCTGTCTTCTGTAGTGAACTTTTATAAGAACTAAAGAAGAAGCTTTTGTGAAGTTTACCAGGGTATTTGCCTTTTATAAAATTATTGCAAAGCATTTTCATTAAAGTCAGCAGAAAACTCAAGATCTTAGAAATCTTCATTTTCTGATCTCAAATGCAAATACATTTGGCTTTTAAATTTTCTCCATAATTTAAATCAAAATAGCAAAGATTATTCACAATTTTGTCCTAAATACCAGTACAAAACAGCAAAATAAATATTTCATAGATGTGTACCATTATATAAAGAAAAAATTTTGTTGAGAAAATTGGTTTGTTTGAAATAGATTTTATTTCAAATAAGCAGAGACAGAGATAGCCTAATACAGTTTGATAGTTGTCCATAGGCTCTTCAATCATTCTTTTTTAAATCTAGTTTTATTAAGATGTAATTGACATATAACATTGTGTAAGTTTAAGGCATACCATGTGTTGATTTGATACACTTATATATTGCAAAATGATTACCACTATAGTGTTAGCTAAAACCTCTGCCACATCAAATAATTACTCTTTATATATTTCTCACCGTACTTAACAATTGGTGAGACTTCTCTTCACTCCCTTAATATATTTATTTTGGAGCTCTGATTATTTCCATTATACATTCTCTTCTTTGATTACCTTTTCTTAGAAATGAGAGATTATGTGATTAAAATGAATCAGGTTAAAATTCTGTGTAAGAAACTGCATTGTATCATCTTTTCCAATACTTATTCATTGTTTAGGTGTGAAAGTCCTCAGGTCTTTGTACTTGAAGTGGGTATCTGTAACAGAGGGAAACATTAATAAAGAAATCAGTTGAAACATGTGCAATTTTTTGTCTTGTTTTCTCATATTTATTACAAAAGAGAGAAAGATGCATGCATGTGATACAAGGGAGTGGTCTCAACTCTTCTTATTACCTCACAAATACAAAAAATGTCACTAATACTCTACAGGCAATAGAGACTGAAATTTATGGATGTTTTCAGGTACCAAAATGATTTTGAAATGTCAGATACTAGTAATCCTATATCTTCCTCGTCCTTTTTCTTCTTTAGGGATATGTGTTGGGGTAGAGAGTTATAGAGCAGTGGAGAGAGAAATGTAAGTATCAGAATTCTTTTATTTTTTTAATAATTAGTTTTATTGTTACAAAGCAATGAAGACTTTCAATAGGAGTGTAAAGGTTAAAGCCACTGCTAAATGTCTTTGTTAATGTTTTTTGTGGTTTTTTTTCCATCAATACTGTTTATGGCAAACACTACTGGCTGGCTGAACCAATACCCATCCATTTCAGCTAGTGATGACCATGTAATACATTTGTGGGTCAGAGCTATATAAGTAGAAGTTTGTTATGTAAGGGGTTTGCTTTCCTGATAAAAAGAGGTACATTGATCTGGTGCCGCATTCTCACCTTTATGTCTTTTGTTCCTTCTTCTCCTGTCTGGAATGCAGACCCAGATACACAGCATCACTTTACAATCAGGTGGCAGTAAGTATGAGTACATAAGCCTTGCCACTGAAGACGGTGGGGTATGACGTTAAAAAAGAGCCAAAGTCCCCACATAGCATCTTTGAGAAGCTGAACTAACTTCCCATCTCAAGACTTAACTGTTCTGTGTGAAAGACGAATCCCTGTTTGCTTAAACTTCTCTTTCTGTTTTCTGTTATTTGAAGCTGCATCCACCCATTCCTAATCAGTTTACACTTTTAGACTTTTCAGTTATCTGCCATTAATTGAATGCTTATACTGTGCCAGGCGCAGTGCTAAGTATTTACATATGTTAATTTAATTCACAGGACAGCCATAAGGAAAGTAACACTTTATTACAGATGACATACTGGCATACAGGATGGATGGATCCCTGTGTGACTGGAATGGTTTCATCAGATAGAGAAACTGAAGCAGAGAAATGTTAAGCAACTTTGCATAGCTAGTAAGTGGCCATACTAGAATTCAAACAATGTCAGTCATATTACAAAATTTTACAACTTTATAATTTTCAAGACCTAAAAGAAGTTCATTTTAACTTGTATTTGATTTATGGTGAGGCTGAAATTCTTTTCAAATGCATTTGTCATATATTGTGCCCACTTTTCTATCAGGAAATTTCTATTTTTAACAATAGCGCTGAACTTCATCCATGTTTCCTATTTGTCATTTGTCACTTTGCTTAGGGGTTTTATTTTATTTATTTTGTCATGCAAAATAATGTATTATGAAGTTAAATTTATTAAAAATCACTTATTCTTTCTGGTTTTTATATAATACGTAGAAAATTTTTAGGCCTCTAAGAACAACATATTTATTCCATAATTTTATTCAAGTAATTTTATAGTCTAATTATTTCTTTTTAAATCTACCTAGGATTTATTTTGGTGTAAGACATGAGGTAAACTACAAATTCCTCAGCTTATTAGAATGTTACCTCTAGCATGTGAAAAAAACAGAAACAAAAAGCAAGACCCTGTGTATTTTGTCTATAACTGAACTTTCCATTCTTTTCTGTTGGTCTCTTATGACAATGAATATCTTTTTCATAAACATAGTCAACATCAAAAATAATAGAGAATTATAGGAAGCACTTCTGTTACATTTAGGAAAAGTAAAAGTAAGCATAATGATTCTATAGCTTCTTAAAGTTCTGGAGATCATGGCCAATGTATTAACTTATGAAGCAGAACCAGTAGTATAAATATAGGAAAAGAAAACACAACATTTAAATATTTGCAAAAATCTTTATGACATTAGCAAATCCAAGTGCTGAGAAACTAAATATCAGAACTAATCACAACAACTCAGCAAACTGGTGGAACAAAGTTTAATTTTTCCCAAATCATGAGTTTTCTTAAATATCAGTGAGAGCAGATAATGTTTTGAGATTATCATTTGTTTTTTCTATGTTTTTCCTTTATCTTTTCCCTCCCCCATCCACAATTTAAGTAGGTATCAGTTCTGCATTTCATTTCTTCAGAAACATTGACTGAGCAGGAAGCAAAAATGGCTTGTAATATGTTCTGGCTTCTCTTTGTCCAAGATTTTTGAGTAATAATACTTAGGAGAATGTGAAGGGTTTATGGGGGAGGTAAAGGGGGAGTGTGGTGTGTGTTTAGAGCCGTAGTACCTTGATATGCATATTATTAAGGTAGTGGAGGTCTCTATAGAAAATTGTAGTCCCTCTCCTTCCTTTGTATGCATTCTGCATTGCAGCTTAGGATGGGTACTTAAAGATAAATAAATATGTTACAGCTGCTCCTGAGGGTGGCGTGAAGCAGGCCAGAGACTCAGGATGCCTCCATGGGGTTAGTGTGAGCCAGGAGGGCCAGGGCTCTGAGTTCTTCGCCTCCTTTTATTTTTTTAACATCTTTATTGGAGTATAATTGCTTTACAATGGTGTGTTAGTTTCTGCTGTGTAACAAAGCGCATCAGCTATACATATACATATGTTCCCATATCTCCTCCCTCCTGAGTCTCCCTCCCACCCTCCCTCTCTCACCCCTCTAGGTGGACACAAAGCACTGAGCTGATCTCCCTGTGCTATGTGGCTGCTTCCCACTAGCTATCTCTTTTACATTTGGCCGTGTATATAAGTCCTGCCAAGTTTTCATGCACTGGTTTTGAAGATCCAAGAGAGGCTCTTCAAATAAGGCTGCGTGACTTTTCCATGTAATGAATTCTGCTCTCTTCCTAAAACAGTTCTTGATATGACTACTTTCAAGTTCTGTATGGCCACTTAAAAATAAATAAATAAATAAAATGGGAAAATGGGAAGAGATTTTTAAGATGTGTTAGACTTTCTCCAATGCAATGTTGACTTTACTTGTATAATTAGAAATTTTTAAAACGCTGTGCTTCTTAGAGTTAATATTTTGACCAAAGCTACACGTTTGTTAAAAATATAGATAAGTAAAGATGAGGCTTTCTTGTCTGTATCATTTCTTATCAGTAAGCTTGAGAGGGTCTAGGAGACTATTTGTTTTTTCTCTTCCCATTTGTAACATGAAGTTTGGGATTTAGGTTAACTTGAAAGCTATTGAAAGCACTTACATAGTTTTACTGCAATTCTGAACTGTCTGCAATGTTTCTGTTGGCAATTTTAGGTGAACATTTATGGAACATATATCTGGCAGGCCACATCAGTTCATGTATTGAATCAGGTAGTAATATTGTATCTTTTAGCATCTTCTATGCAGGAGGCATAGTGTGATTGACTCTACAAAGAAACAAATGTTAATAATATACAATTTCATAATCCATTTAAGCAAACAAAACACGACATCTTTTAGGAAAAGATGACCATGTTACATAACAGCAGTTCCAGTCTCCTCCAAGATTGTGTTTGTGCAATTAAACATTGGTATCTCTTCACTGATTCACTTAAAATGCTATAGTTTGCCCCTGGAAATTCTTTGTATTTAATTAATTATAAACCACATATCTATTTTAACATGTAAGAATTGTATTCAAATATAAGCAGCATGCAGATCTCAAGAAAACTGTCCTGCTTTTTTGCAATTTTAATCTCCTTTAATGATTAGGATAATCCATTTGGCCATAAATCTAAAATTTATGTTTGGGCTGCTTGAATCTGTGGATCATCTTCCTGTTTTTGATCTGGGTCTATTCCATCTACCACATACAGTACTTGCAGTCTTACAGTTTCCTTCCTTGTATACATTCTGTATACATCTAGTTAAAGAATTCAGTGTGAGCAAAGCATGTTGACCTTAAGCAACATTTTAGTTAGAATGTCTTTAAAAATCTTATCTCCTCTTTGGGGGGTGTGTGTGTATGTCTACATGGGTTTTTATGGATACATTTTAAAAGGAACTCTTTTCTTCAAATAAAAATTTTAAAAAGACAGTGTTACTGCATCTCTGTTAGCAGGGCACAATTATTTAGAGCCCCAAAAAAAACTAGAGAAACCATTACCAGTATTTAAAATCAGGAATTTAAGGTAGAAAATGGGTTATCAGGTGATGGAAGAAGCTGAGAAGCTACCTAGAGCACTGTGAGGCTCTCCAAAGCTTGGCAAATCCAAAGCCCCCACCACTTGCAGGCTGAAGGACAAACGAGTAGGAGGTATGATCGTAACCCATGGTCTTGAATTTCTGAATGAAGACTGAAGCTGGTGGACTTTTCTGGAAGGAGCTGGAACCTTGAAGGTGATGGTAGCCACCACCAAAGACAGAAAAAGGGTACCTTGGAGTCTCCCTTCCTTCTGCCCTCTACTCTGTTGACGGTGACTGAAGCTTGGAAATGTAGGATCCATAGCAGAACTGAGAGGAACAAGGGCACGTGTGACAGAGCAGGGACAGAGGGCAATTCAAGTTGTTTTCAGAAGTAGGGATGGACTTGCACTGAACTTCCCAGGCTATTTCTCTTGTCAGTCCCTTGCTCTCACTGTTCTCATCCTGTGGGACAGCCAAAGGAAGCCATGCAGTGGTGATGTCAGAGCTCCTCTGGGGCTTAAATCAATGACAACGGTCTCATTGACTCAATAATGCATTCTGTCGAACAAAGCAAGTCACGTGGAAAGTGCTCTATTTTCCATAGCTTATTTTTGGCAAAAGCATTACATTGCCACTTCGCTTTAGCAATAGCCACGAGGAATACTTTTAGACTATAGGGTAGTATAAACGATCTCCATAATGAAGAAATTTATTTATTTATTCTCTTCGTAGTGGTTCTTTTATTCATAATTTTACTTACATGTGACACATGAAGCTATTGAGCTAATTCACGTGAAAATAGAGACTAGTTAAATGATGCTGAGAGTTAGCAACTTAAAATTCGGAGATCAAAGAAAAAAGTCAGTGAATCACGGCAGTTGCACTGCTATACAAGAGTAATTATATAAATCGCAAAGAAACTGAAATTGTTACCACATTGACGATATTAACAACAGGGACATGGGATAGCCCTGCTGAAGCCTGATTATCAGGAAAAGATTTGGTATAGACATCAATTATATACAAGGTGCCTTGACCTCAAATATTTTCTGCTTGATTTCTTCCTACTCCCTCAAATATATCCCAATGTCAATCCACAAATAATTAAAAAACATTTTTTCCAGCATTTTGAAGATATAATTGACTTAGAACATTATATAGGTTTAAGGTGTACAACGTAATGATTTGATACATGTAGATACTGTGAAATGATTACCACAATAAATTTAGTTAACATCCTTCACTTCACATACTTAGAAGTGACAAAATCTTAATGGAAAAATGAAGCCGCTGGAGAATGACCAGAAGTGGAATTCATGCCTTGACATAAGGGAACTTACGCATTTGCCCTTCTTTTCCACCCAACTTTGCATAGTATAGGGTAGCAAAAACTCAAGCAGAGAGCTGCAGTATTGGGGGGTTGAGTTGTCAAGGGACAGAATCTGGAGCTGCTTAAAAGGCTGTCAAATGTATGTATACTGGAATCCCCAGCTAACAAGAAAAAAGAAAATGGGAAAGAATCTATACTAAAAATATGTCTGAAATTTCCCAAATTTAGTGAAAAACATAAATTTCAGGTTTAAAATCTCAGAGAATCCCGAGTAGGATGAATACATAGAAAATCATAAGTGTACATATCATAATCTGACTGATAATAAAAAGTAATGAGAGCATCTTGAATGCAACCAGAAGCATGTGTGTGTGTGTAGTGAAATCTTATATACAGGGAAACAGTGATTCAAACATGACTGACTTCTCATCAAAAACAATGAAGGCCAGAAGATAATGGAACAAAATCCTTAAAGTGCTGAAAGAGAATTCTCTCAGAATTCAATCTCCGGAAAGAATATGTTTCAAAAAGAAAGGCAAAACGAAGAATTTTCAAATAAATAAAAGTTAGTAATTTACCACCAGCAGACTTGTACTACAAGAAATGCTGGAGGACCTTCTTCAGGTTGAGGGAAAATAATGACTGGGGAACTCAGATCTTCAGGAAGGATTGGAAAGCAGAAGGAAAAATAAATAAGCAGGTACATGTAAAAGAATATCTTTTTTTTTCTCTTAACTTTTTAAAAAGACCATTGCCTTTTAATGCAAATATTATATGTAAGGTTGTATTGTAGGGTTTATAATGTATGTAAATTTGAAATATGTTAGCAATAGCACAGAAGATGGGGTAGATAGGATCATGCTGTTATTAGGCTCCAGCATTTTAGATCGAGTGGAAAAATATTAACTCTAAATAGGTGGTAATAAATTAAAGATGCTTATGATAATTATATATAAATTACTTCTAAAAAATCAGCAAAGAGGTGTAGCTAAAAGCCAAAAAAAATTAAAATGGAATCTAGTATTAACTAACCCAAAAGAGGGAAAGAGATCATGCTTTTTATTCTATATAAAACTTTAATAGGGCTCCCCTGGTGGCGCAGTGGTTGAGAGTCCGCCTGCCGATGCAAGTGACACGGGTTCGTGCCCCGGTCTGGGAAGATCCCACATGCCGCGGAGCTGCTGGGCCCGTGAACCATGGCCACTGAGCCTGCGCGTCCGGAGCCTGTGCTCCGCAACGGGAGAGGCCACAACAGTGAGAGGCCCACGTACCGCAAAAAAAAAAACAAAACAAAGCAAACAAAAAAATTTAATAAAACATAAGAAAAAATACAAATAAAATGAAAAAGAATAGATCTGGTGGATCAGAATATTGGGAGTGGGATTCAGGAATTTATATTTGATAACAACCCCTGCCCATCCCCCCCACCCCCGCTAATTATGTTGTTCATCCATGATCGAGACTACTGGTGTAGATAGACCTTACCACCTTTCCCGTGGTTATGAAAGCACAAAGCCTCTCACAAGGCTATTTGCTGCTTCCTACAGACACATCACTCAATTGTAAGAGCATCAGGAACCTCAGACTTGTCAGCTGGAAGAAGCTGGCTATGGCCTAATGGTCTGCAAAAACTATGTTATCAAAATGACAGCAGTTATGAAAGCCTTGGAGAGTTTAACAGCTTGCTATTTCCTCTTTTATTCTTACATACCTCTTGCTAACTTTTATCTCCCCTCAACTTGTCTGCCTTTTATAGGCATTTGATGGAGACAGAATTATCATAATCTGACACTTCCATTTTTACAGGAAAGGGAGACCTGCGGGGGTATATCAATATTCTCTGTCGACTCACACATTTGTGGCCTGAGCAAGTTTGGCCTTGAGGTTTTAAGGACACAAGTCTGTTGCACTTTCTGTATTTATATAAAGTCAAAGCTGTGTGGAAGATGACAATCTGTCAGAAATGCTGGTCCAATGGGGTCAGCAGTGTGTAATAAGGCAAATCATGAGGGGTTGAATATATGCCTGTTTCTTGTGCCTCGAGATGTCGCTTTCCATCACATTGAGGCAAAAAAGGAAACTCTTCAGAAAATATGCTGATTTAAAATCAGGAAAATAATTTATAGTGGTAATGTGCATGGGCTAAGTGTGGAGATTGCATGTACAAATCTCAACCTGGATTTTTTAAAAAGTGGAATTTTTGGATCATAAATGCGTATTTAATGTAATACAAAGAAAATTTTATAATCATTTTGGAAATACTGATTTTTTTTTCTAGTAGCCTTCTAGGATGGCAGATACGTTTCCATATGTCCAGGTATATAATCTCATAGGAATCCTCTAGGTTCTTAATTTAATATCCTGATTTAGGGTTATGTCTACTTAATTTAATTTTTCTACATCTGACTCTCTGAGTTGGGATTTTGTCCCACCACTCAGTATTTATTGAGTAGCTAATGTGTTTCAGACTCTGTGCTAGGCAGTTGGGATACTGTCTCCAACCTCACATCTCTCAGTCCAATCAGGGATGCCCACAATTAGAGACAGTTATGCGATACTGTGTTAAGTACCATGATAGGGAAGTACAAGCACATAGGAAAGTGTACGTAATTCAGACTTGGGATGTCAGAGAAAGCTTCCTGAGAGATGTCATCTTTAAGTTGAGACTTAAAGAATGATTAAGATTAATGGGGAAAGAGGAGGAGTACAGAAGAATGTTCCAGGAAGGGGAGCCAGTATGTGTAAACCCTAGAGGTAGAGAGAGCATAGAAAATTTAGTAACCCCCCAAAAACTCAGGCTATCTGAAATAAGAGGTTAGGTAAAGCAAGAAGGTTAATTAGTGAGAGAGAGAGAGAGAGAGAGAGAGAGAGTAGATGCCAGATCATGGGAAATGTTTAAGTGATATCAGGAACTTGTTGTAATGACCAGAGTGATTACAGTGTTTTAAGGGCAGAATGGCATGGTCAGGCTTGTACTGTAGAAAGATCACTCTGGCTGCAGTACAGAGAATGGACTGGAAGTAAATTTGGAAGGACCGGGGTCAGGAAGGTCAGTGTGGATATTGTTAGGTAATCCACATGAGAGGTAATGGTAACTTGAACTAGGGTGATGACAAGGGGATAGAAGAGTACAGATTCCTGAAAATTTAAGTGGCAGAGTTGCAGGACTTGCAATATAAGACAAGGGTCCCTGGAATCTAAACTGAGCTATCAACGACGTGGATATCAATAGGAGTTCGTAGAAGTGGTTTCAGTAGAACTGAAATCACTATGAAGTAAAACAGTGTTAAGGGAAGTAACACAGTGAGAGAGCTGGAAGAGAAACAGTTTGTACACAGGGTAGGACTTTGAGGTTAAGATTTCAGAGGTGGAGAATTGGCAGGTGATGATAAAGCCCAGGATGTGGCATTGGGAGCGTGTGACTGAAGGTGAGGGATGTGAAGATCACTGGAGAGGCAGTAGGCACGGCACTGGATGAGATTCCCACACTAAAAAAGAAATTCTTTTTAAGTGAAAATTGAGGCTGTGATGAAAATCATGAATCAGGCATAAACGCTTCAGTGAATGAGAGGGAGTTACCAGGAAGTTAGGAGGTGACAGAGGGAAGGAGGCGTAGAGGCTAGCATAGACCAGATGACATCATGGTAAGTGAGCCAGCCTGTATTTCTCAGGAGAAACAAGCAGAGAAAACTTTCCTTCAGTAACATTCTTCCCTTGCGTGCCAGATCTCGTGGACAGAAGTTGATGAGCGCAGTAGCTGCTATTTCCTAGTTACATCTTGACACTTCAACCCCACCTAGCCTCTGCTCTCTCACAACTGTCTCATCCCTTCAAGTCCCAGATCTCCTGGTGTCCTACTCTAATGGCTTCCCCTTTTCTAACATTTACAGCTCCTTGGAAATGTGTGCAAGCAGGTGTCGTGTGTGTGTCTGTGTGTGTGTCTGTGTGTGTGTGTGTGTGTGTGTGTGTGTAGGGGAGGTGATGGTCATTCTACCTGTACAGTTTTTGTGTTTAGTGTTTGGCTCATAGAAATGATGATCCTTTGGGTCCAGGAGAGAAAAAAAATGAGTCATTGTCTGAGAGGTCAGCTAAGTGTACAAAATCAGTATTGTACTTATAGACATAGAGATAGAGATAGAGATAAACAGATAAGCTCTAAAGGTTGAGCGAGTGAGAAGTTAGAGAGTCACGAAGAGCAGTACTGAGAGGAGAGATGGTCACTCTCTACGTTGTTCTAGATCAGTTGCTGTGTTTGAGATTCTGGACTCTCAGGACTTCACTGGAGCCAGAATGAAATCATGTCTGCAGGAGTCACTCTTCCTGTTGATGGGGTATGGGAGAAATGAAAGTGGGATAGAAGGGAAAAATAGTATTTATAGAAGCGATCGTCATGAGGGCCTCTTATTCCAACAGTAACTGCTGTAAAATAGGGAAAGCAGAGCCTTTTACATGTGTCCAGACTGTGAGATCACTGAGAGCAAAAAGTGTGTCTTATTGTCTTGTCTTTGCCTTTAGGGGTTTCTGCAATGTGATTATAATGTTTTGAGGTGTGAATTTACTTAGCATTTTCTGCTTGGGATTCAATGAGTTTTGAATCTAAATATTAATGTCCTTTAGCAGTTCTGTAAAATCTTTAGCCATCATCTCTTCAAATATCTCTGATATCCTTTTTGTAATTTGAATGGCTGCATATTCCTTTTCGTCTTACCCTCTACCTACTCTTGCTTTCACTTTCTGGATTTCTTTTCCCTGCAGACTTGATCATTCTCTCTTCAGCTATGCAAATCTGCCGTATAATCTTTTCACTGGGTTTCCTAACTTTAATGTTTGTGTTTTCAGTTTCTTAAAGTTCTCTTTTCTAAAAATTAAAGCCAGGACTACTTTCGATTAAAATTTCCACTCAAATTTTCTTCAGACAATCAAAGTGGTGGTGATTGGGACTGAAGCTCAGGTGAAGGCTTACTAATGATTATAAATCCTCAGAGGCATCAGGTTGTAGACAGACAAACTTCTTTGTTATTCTCTTCTAAAGAGAGGATTTAATTCTCATCCACCTTTACTCTGAGGGTTGCGTGTGCTGGGGTCCAAGCTGTTTTCAGACTTTAGCCTTTACCTCCTGCCTGCTTATAGCCCCGTCCTGCCATGGGGTTGTCAGAAACCACTGATAACAAAACTAATTTTGTCACTTACCTCCCACCGTTCTTGCTTTCACTTCAGATTTGGACTCTCTATTCCTCAATTTTGGGCCAGATCTGCTAGGCTTTTTAAAAGAGTTTTTGATGTTGTGTCTAGTATTTCTGTTGTTTCAGTAGGAGGACCATTCAGGGTACCTAACTTGAAAGCCTTTGAGTTCACCATTGAGCAGCAGGAAGTCAACTTCTGAGAGAGAAAACATACGAGGACCTCCTCAGAGGTGGATGGTAAACACTACTGGGAGTGATATGAGCGGAGTGTGGCATAGCTACCCAATGCACTCAGGATAAGGCAGAAATCTAGTCTTTGATGAGTATGGAGGTATGATCAGGGACTAAGACAATGGTGGTAAGAAAAGGCTGGCCTCACAGCCTTGTAATTCAACTATACTCCAATATAAAATTAAAAAAAAAAAAAAGAAAAGGCTGGCTTGTGTCAAGGAAACATGAAATGTGCCTCACAGAAAGAGTGCATTTTATATTATCATGGAGAAAAAATTGCCTCTCATCAACAAATGATTGAGAGATCTGATCTAGACAGAGATCTAAATTGAGTGCATTTTATATGATTCAGTAAAATATCCTTCTTTTATTAAACAGGAGAAAATATGCTAATCATAATTAATATGAAAGTAAATAATAAATTTTAATCTTATCTTTGAATTTAATGTTTATTCCTTGGAAAGGAAAAAGTGCTATAAAAGCAGAAGAAACTAGAGTGAAAATTAAACTTAACATGGGACATAAAGTAAAATGATAGTACTGCTTCATCTTTGTGGGAAAAAAGAGAGAGATAAAGGGAGTGGTTGTGGTTATGAAGGAGAAAATGGGTAGTATGAACGATAAGGAAAGAAGATAGAAATGGCGAACAGACACATGAAAAGATGCTCAACACTGATCATCAGGGAAATGCAAATCAAAACCACAGTGATATGTCATCTCATACCTATCAGAATGGCTATTATCAAAAAAGACAACAAACAAGTGTTGGTGAGAATATGGAGAAAAGGGGCATTCCTGCACTGTTAGTGGGAGTGTAAATTGGTGCAGTCACTGTGGAAAACAATACGGAGGCTCCTCAAAAAAATTAAAACTAGAACTGCCATACGATCCAGCAGTTTCACCTTTTCACAAAAGATATATGCACCCCTTTGTTCACTGCAGCATTATTTACAAGAGCCAAGATATGGGAGCAACCTAAGTGTCCGTTGATAGATGAATGAACAAAGAAGATGCGGGGTGTGTGTGTGTGTGTGTATGTCACACACACACAGTGGAATATTACTCAGTCACTAAAAATATGCGAAGTCTTGCCATTTGTGAAAACATAGATGGATCTAGAAGGTATTATACGAAGTGAAATAAATAGGACAGAGAAAGACAAGTACTGTATGATATCACTTATACGTGGAATCTAAAACACAAAACAAACAAACTAAAAGGAAAACAGACTCATGGATACAGAGAATAAAAGGGTGGTTGCCAGAGGAGAGGTGGCTGGGAAGGAGCAAAAGAGGGGAAGGGGAAGGGTTTATACCTTTAGAGGTATAAACCTCCAGTTATAAAATAATTAAGCCATGGGGATGGAGTATCCAGCAGAAGGAATGTGGTCAATAATATTGTAACTTTGTATAGGGGCAGATGGTTACTAGACTTATCATGGTGATCATTTCATAATGCATGCAAATGTCAAATCACTGTGTAGTATGCTTGAAACTAACATAATATTGTATGTCAACTGTATTTCAGTAACATTTTAAAAAGATAGAAATGGCAGGTAATATCATGAGCAAAAAGAGAACAAAAGGATAAATGTCAGATAATACAAAAGAAAAGAAGACTAGGAGAAACACACACAGTGAAGATGCTGGAAAAACTAAGAGACTGCCTGAAGAAAAAAACTGATAGACCAAAAAACATATAGAGGTAGAGGAACAGAAAGTTAAAAGAGGAAAAGAATTCAGAGGAAAGATGAGAAATGGAAATGCTGAGGAAGGAAAGGAATTGTAGTCAGTAAGTGTGTGTCCGTGGCTTTTGGATTAGTTGTGACAATGTTTATGCATGTCTCCAAACAACATGATTCCCAGCCTTTGGGGGAACTTACTGATTATCCATCCACAGGGAATTTAAGTGTTTTTTTCTTAGGAGCCTGGAACAAAATGGATAGGAAGTGAACAGTAACCTTCCGATGGGCAGTGAAACAAACTTTCAAAAATAATATTTGCTTAGAATTTTTTCTTTTTTATAAGATTTGAATTCCTTCTTAAAATTCTTTAAACTGATTTTTAAAAAAGAATCTTTTAAATAATATGTAATTTGAATAAATAAAGGAAAAAAAGTTTTCCTACTCTTTCATAGACTCTACAAAAACAGGTATTGAGGACCCACTATGTTTGGATCCCTAAATAGGCAGACCCCATAAGATTTTAGTCTGTGATACATAATTACATGTCAGACAAAAACATTCGATCCATTTATTTGAAAACAAAACATTTACAATCTGATTCTCTCATTTGTACAATGTACTTAAAAGTATCTTCAGATATACTCTAAGTTTGCAAATATGCAAAAATGTAATTACTTGGATGATTTCCCACAGACATTTGTTAGTTTTGAAGGGTTTAAAGTTTACTTCATTAAAAATGTATGAGGATGGTCCTCTCAAAAGAGACTTAGATTTACGATGGCAGCATTTCCACACATCTAACTCCCGCTATGGACATTGCCATTAAAATGACCAATGGATTATTTAACCAAAAAGGAAGGAAAAGAAAGAAATAAACCCTTCATTAGTGCAGTTTAATGTGGAATAGTGGGCTTCCCTGGTGGCGCAGTGGTTGAGAGTCTGCCTGCCGATGCAACGGACGCGGGTTCCTGCCCCGGTCCGGGAAGATCCCACATGCCGCGGAGCAGCTGGGCCCGTGAGCCATGGCCGCTGAGCCTGCGCGTCCAGAGCCTGTGCTCTGCAACGGGAGAGGCCACAACAGTGAGAGGCCCGCGTACCGCAAAAAAAAAAAAAAAAAAAGTAAATAAATGAGCACAGTGCCTAGTACATAATAGCAGCTAATATTTATGGAGTACTCAGAGTTAATTCATATTAATTTGAGGATCTTCCACAAGTGATGAGAATTAAATAAAGAACAGATGAGTGACACTAGTGAACATTAATTACTTTTGTGTTTCTCTTTTAATCTCATACTTTCCCAGAACAATTCCTTTCTTTTATTCAGAATCTTGTAATGTTCCTAATGAAAGTTGAACTTTCGTGATTAAGATTCGGAAACAGTAGTACATTTTCAAATATTTATGAAATGAAAAAAATAATTCTGTCACAGAGTGGTCACTTAAATATAGTCACTTTAATTCTGCAGACAAGCCCAAAACCTCTATTTACTGGAGTGAATCTTATAACAATGAATTGTGACGGAAGTGGCAAGTGAGGTTTTTGAATACTAGAGTGTTTTCTTACTTCCAGCATTTTGAGTATTTATACCGTATATTTCACCTATTATCAATAAATGAAAAATTATCTGACACGTATTAATTAAACTCTCCTCGTCTTCAGTATGTCTACAGGTAAGCAGATCTTTCTGTGGTTTGTGTCATTTTCACTACAAGATTAAGGCTTTAAATTTTAATATTTGGCACTAGTACATCTGTCAGAATTCATTTTAACTCATCCATAAACATGTCATTTGCATGTTGATTAACTGTCACAATCTCCTCTGTAACAATCTCAGATTGGAACTGCACATAAGTCACAACTGAACAGATTTCTATTAATTCCAAAACCTCATATGAAATAATTGTTGTTTTTCTGAAGAAAATCTGTAGCCAGTGTGCAAATTATACATTTTGTTTATATAGTGGATGTTTTAATTATGCATTTGTTTATACATAAAACTTGGATTTCCAAATCAAGGACTATAAATATAAAAAAGATCTAGCCAAACTAAGACGCAAACCTCATGCGATCAAATTCAACAGTTTGGCAGTGGGACGCCGTAAATGGATCCACCCTGGCAATCCGACGCAGTGCATTTCCTACTGTAAGGCAGGAGAGGGCGCTCTTCCCCACAGTATTTTGGTTTAATCCTCCAGGAGCAAATCAGCTGTGAGAAGCCAGCCCAGTCAGAGGAAACACCACACAAGTTCAAGCAGCATCTTGGCGGAGTCCTACTGGAGACCTTGAGAAACTAAATTAGACCTATCACAGCTCCGGGCGAGAGGACCTTTCTCAGTTCTGTTGAGGTTCTCAGAGATTCCAAATGGCTTTGGAGGAATACTGAAGTTACAGTGTCCACTCAGAACTAAAAAAAGGAGGGTTTCAACCCAGTAAGTGCATCCAAGTGCATTCCCAGCCAGCAATCTTAAGTGTTCTGGAGGCAACCTATACTAACTTGATGAATGCTTTCTGACTAGATTTCCCTAGGTAATTAGGGCAGCATTTACTCCTGAGTAGGGTTCTAGAAGGTGGAGGAATTCACAACTCTGAAAATGCAGTAGACATTGAATTTTGGATCCCTTCCTTCACATGTCCTTTAACAGTTTGAAATACAACATTAAAGTACATGATGTCTGGAGGGTTGAAGCTTTGAACTATCTTTGCCCTTTAAAGAATGGTTCTGGCTCTATGTTTTGGGAACTCAACAGTTAGAATTCTCCCCCATTATTTTAATCCTCCTTTAAATTGCACTATGATTGTCATGAGCCTCATTTCTTAAAGTAGTATTGATAGCATGGAAACATTTATTTATTTTAGTTAACAATGAGAGGGAGATTCGCATATAAGAGTGAGTGACTATACCAATAACTTTTAGGTCTATTTTTAACTGAACTGTTACCTTTAATCCTGTCCTCTGAGTTAGTTTTATGTAACTCTACATTATAGGGGCTTTGAGATGCTCATCCTTTTATCCCAGTCACTGTTATTAATGCCCAAAGAACACTATGTTCTTGATTTTAGCAAATCAGTGGGCATTTCTTAGTTTCAGCAATAGGCTGAAAGTAAAAACAGGGTTGACACTTAATTGTGACAGGATGAGTTAAATAGTTCACATTAAATTTGTTCTCAGAAATAAATGAAAAAAAACATCTATAAACATAGGTTATCATGTTGAAATGATACATCTTTCAATAGGTTTCTAACATTCAGAAAATAATTGAAGGGTTATGTATGTTTTCAAAGAAAAGTAAGTAAAATGGAATGAAAAGGCATTTATTGGCAAATTGACCTCCAGCTAAAATCTTTAGCTAGGGAGGCAGTTTGCGCCCTAGAGGAAAAAGCAGGAAAGTGAGGAGCCCTGGGTCCTGGGTTTACCATTAATTAGCTGTATCACTGTGATGTTTATTTCCAGTTCTGAGTCTCAGGCTACAGAGTTGTCAAATGTGCAGGATGGGGCATTGCAGGTGGAAAAGTCATCTGAGGAGTTAAAATTATTCACACTTATATGGTATTTATTAGAACAAATAAAAACGTATATATATGTATCTATATTTATATAGGTATAAAGAAACTAATGCCTACATGAGAGATTTAGATAGATATAGATACACACACGTGGCCAGTAAGGCAATATGGTGAAACAGGAAGTAACGGGTAAGAAAGGAAGGAGAAAAACAATTTGTGGGTAATATTGCTCTTCTATTTTTTCCTGGCAAAGTTACTTCCAAGTTACTTGAGTTAAAAGGAAAAAAAATTATGTAAGAATTATTTTCGTCCCATGGAAGTACGATTTGTTTCACTTCCAAATTGAATGAATTACTTCGACTTAACTACTTAAGTCAAAATCTCAAGGATATTTTTTTTCCAGAAACTAATACATAAATTTTACACTGTACTTTTCCCCAACATCTTTTCAAGTTTAAAAGGCCACAGCTTTGGGCTTCCCTGGTGGCTCAGTGGTTGAGAGTCCACCTGCCGACGCAGGGAACGCGGGTTCGTGCCCCGGTCCGGGAAGATCCCACATGCCGTGGAGCGGCTGAGGCCACAATAGTGAGAGGGCCCGTGTACCGCAAAAACAAAAAAGGCTACAGCTTTGCCTGCAGTCCTACACTTGTGCACATCTCCTAACAACTGACCCATTTATTTCCTGGGTCCAAGGCTATGTCTTATGGCCCCTCCCCTTCTCCCCCGCCCCCACCTCTTTCCCTGGCTCACTCCCCCGCCCTGACCATCTCTCCTTAGGCCCACACTGTTCTTTGCTCGAGGTCCCCTGATCCATGAGTCTCCTTTACCATCTTTCTTGATCTGTTTCTTAGTTTGTCTCTCTGCCTTTTCTATTTTTTTCTCTCCCGTTCCCTTTGTCTATCTCCTTTCTTGTTTCTTCACTGAGGACAATGTAAAATGGACCTATAGTTTAAAAATAAATGAATAAGATTGTGTTTCCTGTTCTAATTTCAAAATAAGGTAAATTGTTTCCACGTTTCTTTCGTTTTTTATTTCTTTGCTGTACGCGGGCCTCTCACTGTTGTGGCCTCTCCCGTTGCGGAGCACAGGCTCCGGACGTGCAGGCTCAGCGGCCATGGCTCACGGGCCCAGCCGCTCCGCGGCATGTGGGATCTTCCCGGACCAGGGCACGAATCCGTGTCCCCTGCATCGGCAGGCGAACTCTCAACCACTGGGCCACCAGGGAAGCCCTCCATGTTTCTTTTAAAACAGCAATCAAACCACAGTAATTAAAAGAAGGCTCTGTGCAATGTGTGGGTGTGCACACGCACGTGAGTGTGTGAGCGTGCACACTGCAGTTGTGTTGTTAATCGGATATCTGTTCAGGAGGGCAGTGCAGTCCTTCCGTTAAGACAACAATGCAGTGTCTCTGTTTGCTCTTCAGGACCCACACTCCACCCTCCTCTCCGCTGGTCACACCCCCTTGAGGCTAACCTGCCTGAACGAAGTCAACAGAGATCCTGGTCCCTCAAGTCAGGTTTAGCAAATGGGAATTCTGGGAGGATGCAGGAAGAAGGTCACTGCTCTGTGCCGGCTGACCCACTCTTTCTTTCTGAGTTTTGGTAATTTTACTTCCCACCATCTCTTTAGCTTGGGTCCTGTCCTTTCACTTCCCCTTTTAATTAGATTTTTGATAAATAAACCCTCCTCAAATTATCCTAGTTCAACTGTGTCATAGGTAGCCTGTTGGAAACCTGGTGGACACAGCAACCTTCACTCATGTATTCATTCACTTAGTAAATATTTTTTCAGTGCCCACTAAGTGTCAGGCTTGGCACTGAGCTTCAGGGATATAAGTAGTTGGCAAAAAACAGTCACAGCCTCTGACCTCATGGAGATGAAAATTTAGTTTGGACAGGTTTTTCCACCACTGTGGGTGGACGACATTGATTGAACTTACCTTTTTTTCATTCGATACTCGATAAAATCTAGCTCAAACTCAATGTAAATGTCACACTCCAAGCATTGTAAGCAGTTGCTTTATCTCCTTAGAATACTTCCTAATAGATGTTCTGCTGGAGTACATGAGGGAGCAGACACAAGCACACTAATTAGCTACCAGCATGGTCCACCAGTTGGAGTTGAAGTCTGCAGCAAAATTCCCTCTTGCTTGGGGGAGGTCAGTCTTTGGTTCTATTCAGACCTTCAACTGATTGGATGAGGCCCACCCAGTGTATGGAGGACAGTCTGCTTTACTCAAAGTTCACCAATTTACATGGAAATCTCGTCCAAAATCACCCTCACAGAAACATCACATTTAATATATCCTCCAAATGACAAACTACATCTTTACACCTGAATTAAATAATGAAATATTTCAGGTCAAATACATTTTGAAAATTTAAGAATTTAAGTACATATTACATGACTATGACGTGCATGGCTCTTTGCTTGATACTGGCCTTACACAGATGAATGACATAGACATATTTCCCATATTCATAGAACTTAGTTTGATGGTAAAATAAACATATTCATGAGATCATATGGTTTTTATATGCAACATGAAAAGAAACAATTGAAATTTTCTCCACTCAGTGTCACAGGTACACATTTATGAAACTGATTTCTTCTTTTATTCACAATACTTATCCTATAACTGTTCCATCAGCTTCCCTGACCTTTTTTAACAGATATATCTGCAAAGACCACAGCTGTGTTATCAGGACCTCAACACTGTCGCTTGTTAATTTGGATGAGTTACTGTAATGCTCAGAGCCTCTGTGTCTTCATTTCTAAAGTGAGTATGAAAATTTCTGTGTTGTCACAATGGAATGGTAATGTGATTGACAGAGAGACACAAGGTTTTAGTGGCAAATGGAAAGGAAATTTACAGCAACGGGAAAAACAGAGAATAGTTACGGAAAGCAAGGGTTTACACAGTGAGGTTTCAGAGACCAGGATGGCTTCTCGTATTGCCCCACATTCCAAACAGATTATGCAGCTTCGGATGTGCTGCCTGGGTGGAGTGAGGATCCTGCTAGCTGGGAGAAACTTGCTTTGCCATTTTCAAGAGTGTTTTAATACCCTATTACTGGTATCAGTCAGGCTGTCCTGGGGACTCTGGCTATATGCCTGCCTCCTGACTAGGTGCAAATAACTAGCACAAAACAAAATTAGCACCTTCCTGAGTGTTTACATGGAGGTGGGATGAAGCGAGGTTCTATTACCCATGATCAGGCTTCAGCAGGCCTGGGCTTCAAGCTCTAGGAGGGTCCCTACTGCAAACAACTAGCTCACAAAGATTCGATGTGGAAACGTTTAAAGCACCCGGCCCATCATGGGCACCCAATCAATTAAAAACTAGAATTCCGTGACATGAATAATATTGGTCATGTTACTATATTACTAAA
The DNA here is from genome assembly GCF_003676395.1 of Aethalodelphis obliquidens. NCBI lineage: Eukaryota > Metazoa > Chordata > Mammalia > Artiodactyla > Delphinidae > Aethalodelphis > Aethalodelphis obliquidens. The sequence goes on from NW_020837949.1 coordinate 26,253,180, forward strand.
ATGACAAGAAAAGATAATATTCTATGAGCTGGGTTCTCTTTATTGCTAAAGTCACTCCTAACAGCAAGTTATTGTTGTTATTGTTATCGTTATTTGTTATTCGGTATATTATTATTTAATATACTATACTTAGAGTATATTCGGATTTTTCATATTCCCAACCTCATACATTTTACTATATCCCAAGTTTCCTAAAAAAGCAATACTTCATCTTTGAATGTAACTAATACTGGTGGTTACATAATATTTTATTCTTTATTTTTCTCAGGAACAACAGTGTGTATGCTTAAAGATGATTATTCAAATATTTAATTGGTTTTAGTCAGAATGAGCTTTCTCTTGATTTTCTTCATGTTAAGAATAGCAAACTATCCTATTTTTGAATGCAAATCATATGTTTTACAATGCCATTCAGTTGCCTTACATTACAAATGAAAACATGCAAAACTTGTGATTGTGTTTTTATATATACGGTTTTAATACTTTTTTAAAAATAAATTTATTTTATTTATTTTATTTTTTGGCTGCATGGGGTCTTCGTTACTGTGCGCGGGCTCTCTCTAGTTGTGGTGAGCAGGGGCCACTCTTCTTTGCAGTGCACGGGCTTCTCATTGCGGTGGCTTCTCTTGTTGCAGAGCACAGGCTCCAGGTGCACAGGCTTCAGTAGTTGTGGCTTGCAGGTTCCAGAGCGCAGTCCCAGTAGTTGTGGCACATGGGCCCAGCGGCTCCGTGGCATGTGGGATCCTCCCAGACCAGGGCTCAGAACCCGTGTCCTCTGCATTGGCAGGTGGACTCCCAACCTCTGTGCCACCAGGGAAGCCCAATACTTTCTTTATATAGGATGCCATATTTATGTTTTCCACAATCTAGATATAAAACCACTTTATATTCAACTCCAATTATTCTTACAACATGAAGAAACTGTTAATAGGGACTGCCGTCTGTCAGTAAAATTAAGAAATGATTAAAGTATAGAGTATGAATGCAAACTTCATCATGCCACACCACTCAAATAGCATGACACCTCACGCAAACACATACCATCATGTACACACACACACACCTGAAATACTCCGTTGACTTTATATATGTGTCGGGATAGAGTCAAAACCCTTTACCATGCCTATGAGGTCTTTCATGATCTGGCTCCATCACTGCTCTTTAGCCCCACTGCGTTCTGCAATTCCTTGGCACTCTCTGCTTTAGCCACAGTGACCTCCTTTCAGTCTCTCAACTGATCATACCCTCTCCTGCCACCATACCTTTAAGACATGGATGTTCTTCTACCTGGTGCATCCTCCCTTCCCCTGTTGAGTAGTTAACTTCTAAGAATTCTTCAGAACCTCTTTATAGAAGTTCTCTTTGACCTTCAGGCTTTCATAGAGTCTAAGCATCACATAGCTCACCATCAAATTTGTCTCCACTGCAATTTCACATTTGCTTGTGCAAGCACTTTCTGTGCCAGCTTCCCCATCCCCATTAGACCCTGGGGTTTGTAGGGGAGAGTCCTTGTCAGTTTCTGCTCACCATTACATTCCCCCAGAGCCCAGCACTGTGCTTTGGAGAAGCTTGATAAATATTTGTAGAAAGGGTGAAAGGTGAATATGAGCCGTGTGTGAAAGCATGTAATGTTGGCCAAATTTCCAGCTCATATGTTAGTGCAACTGAACATCAGAAGACATAATAGATGGTTTAATTTATCTGTTTGGAGTACTGAAATGTAACGATTTCGGTGAATGAAGTGTGATTCGTTCCTGCCCCTGCTTTTGATTCCTTAGGGAATCATTTGCCGAGTGCCTTTGATGAAAATATTTGCATTTTGCTTAATTTTTGTTTGTTTTCTTGTTGTCCTCGGGGAGCGGAATGCCTGTCTGACTCCCCCTGACAGATCAGCTATGGCAGGTCTGCTGTTATAGAAAATTCTCCACCCCAAAGGCTGTAGATCTCCTGCAGGGAAGACTGAGCAAATGCTGTCATTAGCAGCCATGCAGTGCTGAAGACATGCAGTGAGAAAATATGTCAGGCATTGTTTCAACGTACAGGTTTTAGCAGAAAACCATGAAGAATTTTCAGGATATTGATTACAGATTAAAACAACAATAACCTTTAACTTAAATCCTGAGAGTTCCTCTTGTCATTTTTATTTTCTTATTTTTCTTGTCAATTAAAAAAAATTCATGCATATGCCCCCATATTTTTTAGGGAAAGATGCTTTCATCAGAGAATATTTTAGCTCTACTATTTCACTTCACTTTTTACATAGTCTATTTCATATTTCTTCTTTTAAAATCATCAAAAGAAACCTTCCTTAAAGCTAGGACAATAGGCATATAGAGCTTCCTGAGATAAGATCTCTTTTTTCTTTTTTTTTTTAAATGTACGTGTAAGCACACTGCACTGTTTTGTGCATAACCGTCAGTGAATATTTGTTGAATTAGTAAGCACTTAAAATAGTGACATAATCTGTACACTTCTCTAATAAATCATTCTGAGAAACAGTAACATTTCATTTAATTTGGTCAAGACAAAAATGTCTTTTACTATTCAAAACTATCAACTAGAGTAATAATCCTTTGCTCTGTATGGGGCAACAAAGTTGGGTGAATGGACTGATTTGACCAAGAATGAATTCCGTTGAAAATAACAGTAATGAGAATAATAGTCAAGATTAAAAGCAGATTGTTGATGGGGTACTTCTGAGATAATTGTCTTCAAGATCTTTTCTTTCAGGGTATATCTATGCTTCGTTGATAATTAAAGAAGGACTTGAAAGGAATTAAAACATTAGAGGTTCAAGTGTAAGACATAGTAAGAAAGGAGCCACAGAATGATTACTGAATACACTGGCATCTAAATAAATAGTTATAATAGAAATTCTCTTATCTGATGAGTAGAACCTGTTGTTGGTTACATCACTGAAAAGCAGTGAATGTGAAGAAGCATTAAAAAGTGATTAATACTTACCTTAAATATTGTATTTTAATCTAAAACATACAAATTTATTGTTTAGTCACCAATCTTTTGAGATGAGGCCAAGAATTTGAGTGGTGTCTTCTGATTGAAGGTCCTCATCTTCTTTTTTACACAAACCACACCCATAATGCATCATTCACATTTCCAGTTTGAGTTTCATCATAGTAGAAAAAGAAGTTAACACTTGTAAAGCAATCTAAAAGTGTAAGCATTTTAAGTTTTTATCATAACATTTTACAGTTGTCTCATCAATTTTTATATAATGTTAATTTATGTAATTACAGTGACAAGAACAACTGGCTTTCACAGGGAAAGAAACAAGCACAACTGATTTTGACTTTGGTAAGTAACATAGGTCAAGGAGCAAGAAGAGAGCAAGGCTTCCCTGGTGGCGCAGTGGTTGAGAGTCCGCTTGCCGATGCAGGGGACACGGGTTCGTACCCTGGTCTGGGAAGATCCCACATGCCGTGGAGCAGCTAGGCCCGTGAGCCATGGCCGCTGAGCCTGCGCGTCCAGGAGCCTGTGCTCCACAATGGGGAGAAACCACAACAGTGAGGGGCCCGCGTACCAAAAAAAAAAAGAAGAGAGCAGAAGAGCCCAGGTTACCTAGAGGATAGTCTATCAGCGATTGGACAGGTCATCTGCAGCCTGTGTTTTACAGGTGGAATGAAGAGCATTAGTGAATCCAACTTTGGTTAATTCTAATCAAACAATTTTCTTTTAAAAAATTACTTTTCCTTACTTTAAAGATAACATTAATTATAGAAGTTTTAAAAAATATGAAAATAAAACCCACACAAACACAATGCACCACTTGGAAAATCACTATAAATATTTTCCATCATTTCTTCAGTCATTCTATTTATTTTTTTTTTTTTGCGGTACGCAGGCCTCTCATCGCTGTGGCCTCTCCCGTCGCGGAGCACAGGCTCCGGACGTGCAGGCTCAGCGGCCATGGCTCACGGGCCCAGCCGCTCCACGGCATGTGGGATCTTCCCGGACCGGGGCACGAACCTGTGTCCCCTGCATCGGCAGGCGGACTCTCAACCACTGCACCACCAGGGAAGCCCTCTTCAGTCATTCTAAATCCATAAAGTTCTTTTATGCATGGATCACATACAATACATTAGTTTTTAAAAATAGTCCATGTTTTTAGCTAATAGTGCATGTATGAATATACCCTAAGATATAACAATATGTATTTATAATGAGCCTGTCATAACTCATAAATATTAGTAGTGATGTTGGACCTAAAATCAGAGTTTCTAGATTTCCTTCTCTTCCATAAACACCCTATACAAAAGAAAGATTTTTCATAAACAATATAAAGGATGTGAATCACTAATATGAAAATTATATAAACATTTAAAACACTTATTACATTTTTGAATATTATATTCTTTAAACAGTGCCTTAACCATTTACAAATGAAGATACATGGGTAACATTAGAGACACTCCCAAGATTACCCTGCTAGGTAATTAATGGTAGAGTCAGAATTAAAACCCAGATCTCTTCTCCCTATTGTAATATCTATTGGTACCTGTGAAAAGTCTAGTCTTCATGATCTAGGTGAACAGTATGCTGTAATGGTCTGAGGGTATGTATTTTCCTAAATGTACTTTCCTCCAATAAAATGGCAGATTTCTAATACCTTTAACTATATTTCCCATTAATAATTAAAAATTATAGCAATTTTATAAGCAGTTACAGAACAGCAATAAAATATCTTCAAAAAACAAAACTCTGAACTGCTTTTTCAAAATGGTACCTGAGATTAAAAGAATTTCAAACTTGTTAGAAGTAAAAGCACCCTGTGTTATTGGCTCCAAAGCCTGGTACATAATTCTGAAGCCCAGTTTTAGACTGCAGACAACTCCAAATTAAGAACTACCTTGGCTCAGCTCACTTCATCACGCACCTAGCACAGCGCCACATAAAATGGTGCATACTTGTTGGTTGACTGACTGCCTCCAGTCATTTTTTTTCTTTAATAGAATCTCCAAATCTTTTTAAAATGTTGTATGTATTTTATTTCTCTTCATCTTGAGCCTGGAAAGAAGAAATGCTTTCTCCACACACCTCCCGTATTCGGTGCCAGAGTCAGGTGGAACTGTTGTCCTGAGCTAAGGACCTGGGACAATTAAATCGTGTGGTTGTATTTCCTGCAAAAGTGTGTGTAACTGGTGGTGAGACAAACAAGTGGCCCTTGTAAGAACTTCAGTCTCTTCATTGATATTCAAGCAACTAAAACAACTCAGTCCAACAGTTACCGAGGACCTGCTGCAGGTCAAGGTGTGCTTTGAATTTACATACATTCCCTTTTCAATCATTACAGCAACCTTGCAAGTCAACGAAGTGATCACCCCTGACTTTTCCTGGTCAGAACCCCTTCTCATATCGGGAAATGCCCCCATAATTCTTCTGTGAACTCCCTTCTCTGCCTAACATAACTTGCAGCTGTCTGTGGAAGCTGTTCATTTCAGTTTTGTGCATGCTCTCTGACCACATCTGAGAGATCCAGGTATGATTATCCAACCATGTTGGGTCCTTTCCTCAGATATTGGAACTAGAAAAAGGAAGTTAATATCTTTCTCCCTCTAATGATTGAACTCTTTAATGTGTAAATGTGTAAGGTGTTGGCAGGTGTATTTTATCGTATGTTTGAGGTGACAAAAGAGCTGGAATGCTGGAAGAAAGAAAAAATGGCAACCGGCAGAAAGAAGCAGAGACAAAGGATGGATCAAGGTTCAGATTAGTTCCCTGTGCCTCCATTCACTCCCATCCCATCCTCAGGGAATTCTGTAAGGCCTCCTTGCAGGGATGTGCCCTTTGAAAATGTCTGGTTCTCAAGTCCATTCATAATACCTCCCTTTATTGTCTCTCCCCATTTCTACCTTCAACTCAATTCCCAGCCACACTGTACTACTGACAGTATTTTAAGTCTATCACGTTGAGTTTTAGTTCTGCCCTAGTTTTCCCTGGATGTCCAACCCTCCCCTTCTCCCCTGCCTTCCCTACCTCCCCAACATTCATCTGCAGGTTTACAACTTTCTTCTTCAAGGGCATCAACTTTGACCCCTCCTCCAGTCAGAGTAAAACACCTTTTTATGTTTTCCTAAGCAGCCCTCACTTTGCCTGTTTTAGAGCTAACTTTGTCATCGTATACTCTAATTAAATGCTAACGTACTTGACTGGATTCTCTGTTACAGTGTGAGCTCCTCGAAGGTACAGATCATAACTGGTTTTTTTTTCTCACCGCTATACATCTAGCACACATAGCACTGTTCCCGGCACAGAGCAGGTAAGCAAAAAGTATCTTTGAATAAATAAAAGATTAATATATATTTTAATATCACAGAGTAAGGAGATCTCTAAGTCAAATATTCCTAAGTATTGTGATTGAGCACTCTTTAAAAACTAAAATTGGTGTTAAGCTCTTTTTTTTTTTTTTTTTGCGGTACGTGGGCCTCTCACTGTTGTGGCCTCTCCTGTTGCGGAGCACAGGCTCCGGACGCGCAGGCTCAGCAGCCATGGCTCATGGGCCCAGCCGCTCCGCGGCATGTGGGATCTTCCCAGACTGGGGCACGAACCCGCGTCCCCTGCATCAGCAGGCGGACTCTCAACCACTGCACCACCAGGGAAGCCCTTAAGCTCTTTTTTAAGAACTAAAATTCTCATACACTATTCCTAGCAACACTGAAACACTTGTTCTATACACTTCCTTCTTTTTCTCTTCTCCCCATCTTGGCTGGAGTCAGTCCCTCTGCTTACAACATGGTTTCTTCCTCCTACACTTCAGTAACTAACACCCACCCTCCTGCCCAATTACCTTCCATCTCCTTCAGGAAGCCTCTCCGAACCACTGACTGGTGGAACTTCCTCTTCACTCTCAAAGAACTTGGTTTTTAGTTCAAATTCGATTTCTACCGCACTACATGACATAGGGCAAGTAACTCACACACTTCGGCCTGTTTCCTTATTTCTAAAATGAAGGGGTTGAACTTGATTAATCATCTTTAATTTCTTTTTTAGCAGCCAAATTCTCTTAGTTTATACATGAAATTCCTTTATGAAGTCCAATCTATCCATTAATGGAAGTCTTGTCAGAGAGTGAATGTATCTTCTCTCCAGTGAGCTAAGAATCATCTTGGAATCATGGGAACTACCCCAGCCTACATTGCCTAAAAGAGGCCACCCTTGTGATCACCAGAGGGTGCCTCTCTCAGAAGGTAGACCACTGCAAGGGGCCTTGGTCATATTATCACTTAAACGTCCTCTCTCTGATGCAAGAGGAGATAATCAGCTTCTTTCTTATCTGCAAGTAGAAATGAAAGCCTTCCCTTCTCCTAAAAGCGATGCTCAGGGAAGGAGATTGAGTTCATAAAGGGGTGAACATGAAGCCAGTCCTGAAAAAGCACTCTGTGGACCAGCTGGGGCCCTGGAAGTAGCTGTGCATGGGAACCAGAAAATGCAAACACTAAAGAACCAGTAGCCTCAAGTATCCAAATTTGATTACCTTGAGCCACATTTTAACATTTTGTTAACTTGACCATTCAAAATTTCTGTCATCAGACCAATTTGTTGTAGTAATAATACCCAGTCCCACCCTCTCCATACACTAGGTTAAAAATAAATATAAAGCAGATCTCCTTCTAAAACAAGTGAACACAAATCAGAAAGTTTATACTGGAAAAGACCATGGTTTCCACTTCGTTGACCAATCTTTGCGGTAGAGTTTTATGACTCTCACAAAGTAAACATTGTTTCGGCACCATGTATATTTCAAATACTAATCAGGAAAATAATGGCTAAAAGTGCCAAGATTCAAGGCTTAGATGAGTCCATTGGATCGATTTCTTTGCTGAAGCTAAAATTTAATAGCTTGCCAAGAGAGCCAATCAATGATGCATTCTCTTTAAAAATAATTCTATCTCAGTGTTTCACTTTTCATATAGAAATGCATGCTCTTCCTCACTGGCTTTGTACAGAAAAATTACATTCTAGTGAATTTGCTAAAAATTCAAATTTACTAGTATTTTAAAGAAAGACCATGCTTCTGTGGTTTAGCTTGACTGGCTTTTATACTCGAATATCATTCAGTATCAACATTACACAGAATATTGCTTGGTAAGAGATGGAGCAAAAGTAGAATAGGATGATTTGTTTAGGAGAGTCTTAGAAGGAGTCTCATTGATACAAAATACAGCTTGGATCCAAATAATGGAAGAAGGAAGTAAAATAAGTACCTTTATAATACCACATTTTCTTTGGGTAACTTGAAAAGTTCTGCCTACTGTGGTTATTTACAGGATTTAAAACCAATATGGGGCTTCCCTGGTGGTGCAGTGGTTGAGAGTCCGCCTGCTGATGAAGAGGACACGGGTTCGTGCCCCAGTCCGGGAGGATCCCACATGCCGCGGAGTGGCTGGGCCTGTGAGCCATGGCCACTGGGCCTGCGCGTCTGGAGCCTGTGCTCCGCAACGGGAGAGGCCACAACAGTGAGAGGCCCGCGTACTGCAAAAACAAAAAAACAAAAAAAAACAAAAGAAACTAATGTGATGTAACCACTAGGGAAAATGTATTATTTGAGAAGTTATGAGGGACAAAAGCCCGAGGTGGTCTGGTCTCCTGCTATATCATATTGACTCAGTGCCAACCAAGTACCTTTGCTTCTCAATGCATTTTCATCAAAAGGTGGGGCTGCATTTCACAGAGAATTTACCTCTAAAGAGCTGAGAAAGGTTAGAATGTTTATGTATATGTCAGTGAATCTTCAATTTTACCCTTTGTTACATTCAATTTTCTTTTTTTTTTTTTAATTTTATTTATTTATGGCTGCGTTGGGTCTTTGTTGCTGCGCGTGGGCTTTCTCTAGTTGCGGCGAGCGGGGGCTACTCTTCATTGCGGTGCACGGGCTTCTTATTGCGGTGGCTTCTCTTGCTGCGGAGCACGGGCTCTAGGTGCGCAGGCTTCAGTAGCTGCAGCATGCGGGCTCAGTAGTTGCAGTGCGTGGGCTCAGTATTTGTGGTGCACGAGCTTAGTTGCTCCGCGGCATGTGGGATCTTCCCAGACCAGGGATCGAACCCGTGTCCCCTTCATTGGCAGGAGGATTCTTAACCACTGCGCCACCAGGGAAGTCCTCAAATTTCTTTCCAATTAAAAAAAAAGACTTGATTATGCAATATAGTGTAGTTTTCTAAACATTTTATGTATCCCAACAGCTACATTTTCTTCTGTCATAGTTAAGGGACTATTTTAATTATTGTTGATTCATTAAAAAATTTAAATACTTTAACACTGATATTTGATTTTTAAGATAGACATGATCATGTTGGTGTTTTATCCCAAACAATACCATTTTTCCCATTAATTAATTCTAGTTGAGCTCTCATATGTGGCATGGGGAGGGGATGAAGCAGGTAGTCAGTAGAGGCTTCTAAACTAACAATTTGCAATTTAGGGACAGAGAGAGTTTGCAACCACAAACTGTTTGTAAAATGAGGTATTTTGAATCTCAGAACATACTAATCTGTTGGTTGCATGTTACAATTTCTTTTAGAAAGTGGTCCCTTTGAATTCTATGAAGCCAAACAAAAGGAAAGAAAAATTACTTGAGAAGTGAATTGGGTGCTGAGTAAAACTTCTTCCCTTGTTCAGTGATGTATCTTAGAACCTGAAATAGTAATTTCTCTTATTTTGTCATGCGCCTTATTTCAGCACACCAAACACTAAATGAAGTGTAATAGACTGTATAGAAATGCCAAGACAGGTAACAATTTACATGTTCTCTTTTGTATATAAAGTCAATATTATATATTATAAACCCTGTGGGATGCTGACACAGAAAAATCCATGTTCAAATCAGTTCTTGTACAGATAAATGACCTCTGATGTAAACTAGACAGTGATTAGCCAACATCTTTTCTGATCTGTTTTTCTAAAACAGAAACTACAGAAATAGATAAATTGTGACTATTTCAATTTTTAAAATTATAGTTACATATGAGATAAGCTTTGAGAAAACATTTGAAAGACTTGTTTTTCTTTTGCAGTGAATGCTTTCTAACTTTTCTTATATAATAAGCCCACTTTAGACTTTTATGTATAAAGCATGATCTCCTTCAAGGCTTTCATGTTCTTGATGGCATTTAAATGTTGATAATAGCAACAAATAGTTGAACTACTAAAAACAGCAACACAAATATTGTACATTTGTAAAGTCTTTTCATATCTGTGTAATCATCATAACAACTTGGGTGGGCAGAGCTGAGAGGAGATATGGGTAGCCTTGTCTTACAGATGAGAAAATTGTGTTTCCCAAAAGATAAATGATTGACATTGTCCCAGACTCCAACAGGGTGGCTGGAGGTCTCTGCAATTTTATTCATGGTCACAATAAGTCTTAAGGAACCAGAGCATGGCACATCCAAGCTGGAAGGCATCATTGTTCAGGTTAAGGAGGGAGCTACTTACGAATAAGAAGGTATTGTTTCAGACAGGCACGGACAGCCCCTCCACCAGGATTTTCCTAAACCTCTCTCCAAGCTGGCTACCTCAGTGCTTCAGCTTACCACTTGGAGAATGATGCCCAACTCAAGCCAATTACATATTTTTCATTGTATTTTCTCCTGTCTCTCTAGATATTCTTTTTTTTTTTTTCCCATTTCAAAATGTGTAAGGAAATAGAGAGTAAGAGAAGAGAGTAATGGATGGGGAAAGGTTGTCCTTTTAAAAGGATGGTCGGTGAAAGCCTTTCTAATAAGGTGATTTTTGAGTACTTACAAACATATATCCAGTAATCCCAAAGAAAATCCTGACAAATTGAATTCAACACCACCTGTTTTTAAAAGAATACTGTAGCATACAATAAGGCTTATCCCTAGGAATGCTAGGCTAGCTTAACATTCAGAACATTTCTTAAATAATTTATGAAATTGAGATATTTAAGGACATGGCTCACCTCTTTTAGTCAGCACTGTACTGGAAGTACTTAACAATGAAGTAAGACAAGGAAAACAAATGGTTGTTGTAAAGAAATAAATTTGGCGTTATTTGTAGGTTAGTTAAGTCTACATATAAAATTTAAAGTTATTAACAAATTTGAGAGCTACCATATGTACCTTACCAGATATTAAGACTTATATAACTGCAGAAATAAGAATAGCCTGATGTTGGTACAGGGATAGCCAAATAGACCAGTGTAACCAATGAATAGAACAGAAAACAGGAACGCGCACGTAAACTTCTGTGGGAGTTCAATAAAATAAGAGAACTGTCATTACAAATGGTAGGAATGGTTGGGCTAGTCAATAAGTGGTGATGAAAAAAAACTGACAACCCATATAGGTAAAAATAAAATTATATCTATTTCTTCATATTATATATAAAATATATTTCATATTAAAGACCTCAATATGAACACTAAATATTTAAAACTTTGAGAATAATTTTTAGGAAAATGTCATTATGACATCAGAGTAGGGAAGATTTAATAAGCAAAACTCAAGAAGCAAAAGTATAAAGGACAATAATGATAAGTATTTCTAAAAGTTTTACATTTCTGAACCAATAAGGACACCATCAACAAATTAAAAATCAAGCCACAAGTTGGAAGCAGACTGTGGTGCAGATGTAGTGAGATCCAGTGTCTATCTAGGATGGGATCAGGAATGTCACAAAAGAAGAAACCCAACTTACCAATAAAAGGTGGAAAGATGCTCAGCCTCACTAATAATTATAGAACTACAAATTATAATAACAATGAAATGCTATTTTACCGAGACTGGCAAAAATGAATGACAATGATAATATCCAAACAAAACTTTGAGGGGATAGGAAGAAAAGGGGGTCTCTCATATCCTGCTCTCTGAGAGAGTAATTTGTTAATACCTTAAAAAGCTGATGGTGTTAATATCCTATGAACCTGAAATAGCATGCGTAAGTATAAACCCTAGAGGAGCTCTTGCATGTGGGCACAAGGAAACTTCTATGCTTGCTTTTAAGAGTAAAAAGAATGGAAACAACGCAAATGTTAACCAATGTAGGAATGTAAAAATTAACTATAGCATATTCATAAAAAGGACAAACTAGACTTACATGTATCAATTAGGCTGAATCTCAGAATTATAAGTGTAAAAGGAAAAGAGCAAAATTCAGTGTCTTCACTATGCTATGCCACCATTTGTGTAACTCTCAAGCACACAGAACAGTATAACTCGTATATGATCTAGCATAAAAGTACAAAATATGTGGATGAAAAAATACACATCAACTTCAGAATATTAGTCACCTCAGGTGATAGGGAGATGGGAATAAGGTGAGAGAAATCTTCTACTTTAACTGTAATACTTTATTTAAAAAAAAATTCAGGAGGGGGTAACCTGGGTTAGTTGTGAACAAGAAAAAAAAGTTGTCAACATAAAACTAGAGATATTCCCCCCCATCTCATTTATTTTAAGTCTCGGTTATACATGTGAGCTATTATTTTGATCCTTTTTTTTACTCTAGATCACATTAATGTGTCGCTAATTTCCACCTCTACCCAGAGAGAAATTCAAATTCAACAAGGAAATAGCTTTTGCACCCTTCCCAGAAACTCCATTGTAATTGATAGGTGGCTTAAAGTGGCTTAAAAAACACAAATTCATTATCTTATCATTCTGGGGGTCAGAACTCTAAAAACAATCAGGCACGGCCTATTCCTTGCCTTTTCCAGTTTCTAGAGATCTCCAGCATTATTTTAGCTCAGGGTCTCACTTCACTCAGACCCTCCTACCTCCCTCTTGCACGGACCCTTGTGATTTCAATGGACCCACTTGGATAATCCATGATCTTCTCCCCACCTCAAGGGGATGAGAATCCCTTGAGAAATCACATCTGCAAAGTCCCTTTTGCCATGTAAAGTAACATTTTCACAGGTATTAAGAATTAGGATGTGGACATCTTTTGGAAGGCCATTATTCTACCTACCACAATAGGCATTATTTCTCATTGTGTTTTCTCCTGTCTCTCTACATGTTCCCTTTTTTCAAAATGTGTTTATTTCTTCCTCTATCACTTGCTCTCTCTTAATCAGTTTGTCTGGTATTTGTCTGTCGTATTAGCTACACCCTGACAGCTGTGGCCTGAGTGTGGGGTTTTACTGTATAAAAGGCTGGAAAGGCCTGGTCAGCCAGGCTGGAAGTTCTGTTCATGTTAATTTCCCCCTACCTATCATTTCCTTCTACTTCATCAAACAAAACTACTTTCATTGTGGTCTGAGTGGTTCTAAAGTAACCCCTGGTAGGATGCCTCCTAAACCCTTGTTAAAGGGAAAGGGTATCCTTCGCATCCCCACTCTGCGTCCCACTCCCAGAACTGCTCATTCTCTACGATGGAAGCCTCTGAGCTTCCTTTCTTTCCCATCCTCAGTTCTTGGAAACACCTAAGGAGGCGAGCGCCTCAATTTACGACTCCCTCGAGGACCCAGGTCTGGAAGTGAACGCACGGATCTCCCCCACCCCCGCCACCCCGCCCCTCGCCTCTTCCCACAACCCGGCTCTGGGACCCGTCAGGCTGGTTCAGACATCTGGGGAATTAACATGTCCCGCCCATCCCTAGCCTCGAGCCGCGCAGGCTCCGCGCCTCCGCCCTCGTTCTCTCGCCGCTTCCAGCTCCTACGCGTGGAAGCCGCTACAAAGGGCTTGAATGAAACGTGTGTGGGTTTAGTGACCTCGTAAGCCGCCAGGGGATCCCGTCTCCCCACAAACCAGCGCGTCTCTCGCAGGAGGCTGAGCAGGGGGAGGAGGCAAGGAGCGGAGCGCTGGGTTTCGCGTGCGCGCGCTGCGGCTGGAGCGGCGGCGAGGGGCTTCCTGGCCATGCACCGCCTCGCCCGCGGCGGTTCCGGGCACCACTCTCTCCGCCGGGGCTGCGCCCGCTGTCGCCGCCACAAGCTCCTGCGGCCGCCGGCACTGTCCACCGAGGAGCAGAGCTAGCCCTCCCCACCACCGATTCCCTTCTCCGCGGAGACGCGCCGCCCAGCAGCCCGCGCCGCCCCCTGGTCAACTTTGAGCAAGAGGAGAGACAACTTTGGCCGCGGCCGCGGGCTTCGCATCCCGCTTCTCCTCGTCTGCAGGAGCCTCGCGAGTCGCTGGGGTTAGGTGGGGCGAGAGTTACCCCGGCGCATGTGCGCGGCGTCTGGCTGTGGGCAGCCTGTCTCCAGCAAGCGGGAGCGGGAGTGTGGCTACTAGTCATCTGAAGGTGGGGAACTTGCTTTCCTTTCCCTTGAAGCGACCTCGTCTTGCTGCTGGATAAAGCTATATCGAAAGCATGTAAATAGGCAGAGCGACTGTTACCAGGAAGGCAGCCACCCCAAAGGCAGGGAGGAGCGTGGGGCTTCGTCTGGGCTTCTCCCAGTCGCAACATTAATCAACAGTCAGGCGTTGGTTGCAAGTTTTCAAGGTCAGCCACCGGCAGCAGCGATTCCCTCTCTGAATCTTGGGGATACGCAGCGCTCGGGTTGGACTTGGCTGAGAAATGCACAGGACACCAAACGAGGAAGGATTGTAGAGGGGAAGGACTGTGACCCCAAGACCCATCCCCCAACCTCCCCCTAATCTCCCGTCCCCCGCTGCAGGGGCGGGGGTTAGTATGTGACATGTGTCTAACTCTCAGCGGCAACTTTAGCAGCAGGTGTCCGTCCTAAGCAGGAGCCGCCGTTGCCGGGTGCGCCCTCGCCCAGCCATGCGGGCCGCGGGCGCGCGTCTCGCCCGCACCTCGCGGCTGCTGCTTCTGCTACTGCTCAAGGTTTCCGCTTCTCTCGTCCTCGGGTCCGCCCCTGCGCCCGGGAACGAAAATTGTCTGGGGGAAAGCTGTTCACCTACACTGATCCAGCGTCGCAGCAGGGACGCTTGGGGACTGGGAAATTCTGCAGGAGACCTTCTGCCAACCCGTGCGCCCAGGGAGGAGGCTCAGGAGGCAGCGGTGCGCTTGGCGCCTTCATGGGACCCACCCGCGGCCCGCGGCGGTGACCCAGGCGCGGGCAGAGGGGCGGAGGCGTCGGCAGCGGAGCCCTCGGGACCTCCAGCCAGACCACCTGGCGCCTGGAGGTGGAAAGGTGCCCGGAGTCAGAAGCCCCCGGGTACTTTGGGGAGAGGGAACCCCACGGCTCTCCAACTCTTCCTTCACACGTCAGAGGAGAAGGAAAAGGGTCCCAGAGGCTCTGGCATTTCTGGGCGCAGTCAGGAGCAGAGTGTGAGGAAGGAACCCGGAGCCAGCGACCTTTATTATTGGCCAAGGAGAGCCGGGAAACTCCAGGGTTCCCACCACGACCCCCAACCCAAGACGGTCAATGGACCGTCGGGGCACGAAGGGCGGACGATTGCACCCCCTGGCAGGGCTCTGGCTCTGAACGGGTCCTCCCTTGAAGGAGTTCACGAACGCGGGGGTCCTCGGCGAGGGAACACCACGAACCCGCGCTTGCGACTGAAGAACCCTTTCTACCCACTGACCCAGGAGTCATACGGAGCCTATGCGGTCATGTGTTTGTCGGTGGTGATCTTCGGGACCGGCATCATAGGCAACCTGGCGGTGATGTGCATCGTGTGTCACAACTACTACATGCGGAGCATCTCCAACTCCCTCTTGGCCAACCTGGCCTTCTGGGACTTTCTCATCATCTTCTTCTGCCTTCCGCTCGTCATCTTTCATGAGCTGACCAAGAAGTGGCTGCTGGAGGACTTCTCCTGCAAGGTCGTGCCCTATGTAGAGGTAATGCCTTCCAGGGGGTCTCAAGCTACGGGCTTTATTCATTTCCGGGATTTATAGCATCAGACCGGCTGCTCCACGCACCTACTGCTGAAGCCTTTCACTTTTTCTCAGGGTCCCTCCCTCATTTCTCTTGCCAATCATTTATAGACATTGGCATTTATATGCTGGGCACAGGGGCGGACCTAAGCAGCTTTGTCCACTCACCTTCAAACTCATCTGCTCCTGGATTGGGAGATAATTAGCATCTCATAATGTATAGAATTGTTTAGATTTTAAATTTCTCTCTCTGAACTATGGTTTTATACATATAGATTTCTGATTTGGAGACTATCAGAGATTCTAGAGTGAATTCATTATTAGAACCTAGCAAGAAAAAAAACCCTGCATCACTCATCTACTAGGTTTCTAGTGCTCCAGTATGATTTCTTCCCCAAGGATATTATCACATTTCTTCTTAAATATCAAAATTGGAGTAATATATATTTTATTTAACAAAAGAAATCTGCTTTTCTTTGTTTGTCACTTGGCCTGGATACATTAGTAACCTCCCAAATTAGTTTGTCTGGCTGTCTGCCATGCTATCCCACCTAAATTCGTATGTCATTTCTGTTCCTCTTTTTTTCCTTCTCAACTTTGTAACCATTTTATTTATTTTGTATGAATGAGCTTAAGCAAAAATAACACTTTGTACATCATGGCACAGAATTTATTTGACATTCCCAAAGTATATAGTATATATTTGTCATTTGTTAGAGTATAAGGGATTGGCTATTTTTCCAAGACTAGAAAATTTCTTAAGAAGAAGGGGACACATAATAGCTTCCAAACTTTGGAAACGGAAATATTTGAGTAAAATTTGACTGTTAACATCCTACAGCTAGTGTCCTTAACCGTTATTATGGTAGTTGGAATTTCTTTAAACACCAGCTCTTGGAAGGAGCCCACGTGCTTTGTTGCCAGTTGTGTTTTCAGCCAGCTGGCCCTTGATTTACTCCATTGAGACTGCCCGTTTCATTTATGGAAGCAAAGAAGGGAAACTGTAAATATTCCAGAGCCCCTGATCCTGTCTGGCACCAGGGCCAGTGACATTATGTTCAACATTGTTCCAGGGCCTAATGCTAGGGGATAAGTAAACAGAAAACCGTACCTACTTAGAAGGGCCAAGGCAAGAGACTGTAAATAAGACCCTCTGTTATCCTGGCAGAGATCAGATGCGGGATCATGCCATGCTTGCTAAATCAGCTGTTGCTACTTTACCAACATCTAGAATTTCTCTTGTTGCCAAGCTCCAAGTAGCTCCGAAACATCTAAATATTTGGTAGACAGCTCATTTTTGAATTGCAGAGAAGGAAGTGAAATTTTTGGAAGAGAATATGTGTCTACCAATTGCCTTTTCAAGGTCAATTTCAATTTAAGATTTCTCTGATTGTTTGAATAATGCAGAAGAAATTGACATATGCAAAAAAGAGACAAAAGTAAACTATAAAGTGAATAGGAGAGTTACCTCCAATAAGAGGGAAGCATATTGGCTTGTTTTAAATGCACTGGACAGGATGAAATCATTATACATTAAAGGGAAAAACAATAAAAAGGACAGAAAAAAGAAACTGGGGAAAGAAAAAAATTTACCAAAGTTCTTGAAAAAAAACTTTAAAAGAAAAGAATCCCATTCAAAGTCAGAAAAGAATATATAAACTTCGGTTAGTTTAGTGAGACCTGTGAGTTTTGAGTGATGGTATTTATTACGTATGTGTTTTAATTTTCTTTCTCTAAATAAAGGGAAAGAAAATTAAAGAGAAATCCTCTAATACTGAGGATTTTAAAAAATGCATACTTTCATTTGTATTTCCTTTTTAAATTTAATTCTCAGCTCCTTAAGAAAAACAATTATTATATTTTACTCTCTATTTCCCCCCTTCTTCATAGCCCTTTTCTATTTTTTAATTATTGGTACTAGGCTCTTTTTTCCCCTGGAAAAGCAAAGGCTTGGAGAAAAAGATTCACTCATTTTATTTTCTTGAAAAATTAAACTATAATGTACATTTTTACTGTTAGAATAATGAATAAAAGCCTTAAGATTTAGTGTTTCTATATTCATACCTAATCCTAGTCTTCTGAAATAATTCTATAATGTTTCATCATACTCTGTGAAAATGATGATCAGACAGAAGTATTAGCTCCATACTTCCTGATTATGAGGACAAGAAATACAATCCAACTCTCAGAATAAAGCATTTCTGCTTCCAGGAGGCACTGCTGTTTTCACAGAAGTAAGAGGGATCTAATACCTATTTCATGTTGGGTTTCTGAAAAAAAACAGATGCTAATGTGGAGATCTGCTTCAGGAAGTTTATTGGGGTGTGAGCTCAGGTTCAACACCTGTTAGGGAATGAAGGAAGCAGGACTGAGCAGAGAGGGACGTTGAACTGTGATGCAGATGCCACAAAGACCTCAGCTGACACCACAGGGAGCTCAGGGCTGGGGTGGTCCTAGAGGGAGGTCCTGAATGGAGGCAAAACGGCTCAGCCTTTATAGCCCCTAACAGACCAGTCATTGGATGCAAGTTGCTCCCAGGAAGGGGGCATAACCTTGAGCCGGGTGGATCTCTTTGGTTAAGGGCAATTCCTAGAGAGGGATGCAGCTAAGAGCCATCAACCACCCATAGTCCCAGCAGCTGGGGGAGATCAGCATTTCATTCCTAAAGGACTTTGGGGAAGAAGCAATCTGGGTGGGGAACCACAGCAGCCACTACAGTGGCTTTTGAATTACCACGTTAAATTAGAACCAGATGGCACTCTAACCCAACCCCCTCATTTTAAAGATGACATATGACACTCAGAAAAGAGAAATGACCATCCTACGTATACATATTTAGTCAATGGCAACCAGACCCTTATTCTCAACACTTGATGTTGATATTTGTTTAGTAGGCAAACATCTATGAGGCAAAACAATGTCCAGTGAGTGTTTTCTTTTTCTTTCTGCTCCTTGGCATCTTTTTTTTTTTTTTGCGGTACGCGGGCCTCTCACTGTTGTGGCCTCTCCCGTTGTGGAGCACAGGCTCTGGACGCGCAGGCTCAGCGGCCATGGCTCACGGGCTCACGGGCTCCTCCTGGACCGGGACACGAACCTGTGTCCCCTGCATCGGCAGGCGGACTCTCAACCACTGTGCCACCAGGGAAGCCCTCCTTGGCATCTTTTTAAAAGATTTTTGTATCCAACAGACAGGAAAAATAATAAGCCCAGTTAACATCATTTGTTATATGATGAAATTTGTAGCTCTTTATATTCTTAAATTTCATCGTTTCCCATAAATTCCATAGTTGGTAGCTCATTAAATTTTTAAAAATTGCAGTAATCTGAGACAATTGCATTTTTTCATGTGCCAAACATGGTTATTTTAATAATCAAATAAAGATACATAGGTTATATTTTATGTTCTTAAAAATCACAAAGTGTTCTAGATAGGGGAGGACATTACAAATCTTTTTGAAAACTTTCTCCCTGTTTTGCCCTCATTCCAAATCTTTTTCTTCTTGACCACAAGACTTCTGAAAATTATTTGACATTTTATCTCCTTTGTTATCTAGATTTTGCCTTTTCTTTACTTTCTAATCTCTTGTATTTATTTTATTTGTTGGGTAGTCTTCCTTTTCTTCCCACCACACACCTTCTTATTGATTTGTAATGTATGATTTACCATTTTTCTAGTAGTCTTTTTTGCCTTTTTCAATGTTTTTCTTTTTAAATTTTTCTTAGTTACTTAAAACTTTTAACCACAATTAATTTTTATTGATCTTTACAATTTTTCTCTCCCATCTTCTCCTTTGCCTTCTTTTCCTTCTCTCCCACAATTCTTTTTTCTACAGCTTGAGTATTAGTATAATCTTAAGGAGGAAGTAGAATTTGGGGGAGAGTTGGCTTTGTGTAGAAAAATAGGTGTTTCTTCAGCAGAAATTATATGTCTTTGCAATTCGCATTTAACTCTTCTTTTTATTTCAATTTGTTGACCAAAACTTAAGGAGAACACCCAGCTTCCAGAGTCTATCTGTAGAAAGGGAGGTTTAGTATAATACTGCTATGAGTGGGAACATAGTAGGAACATTTGTAGTTGATAATTTCTCTCTTTCTGTTCCAGGATTATGATGTCTCTGTGACCTAGTGATAAGTCCCTTAAAGCAGACGGAATGGTAGGAAAGGGGGATAGGAGAGGAGGAAATCTGGGTGGATGGTGGCCATTCTAACAGCCACATCATTTTGAACTGGTCTGTCAGAGAGTCACCAGAAAAAACTATACTCAAAGCAATAGTTGAATAGTTGTATGGAGAGAGAGAGCGTGTAGATGTGGGTTGGATATGGAGGTCTGGGTGTAGATTGCAGTAGGAGAATGGCAGAGGGGTTCCCTACCACACCATTCTCTTAGGGATCTAAAAAATGGTTAAAGCCAAATAACTCAGGCATTGAATATGGCAACCAACTAGAACAGCTCTCTGCTAATTATTTGATGAACGCCAACCAGAGTCAGTGTATCACCTGATACAGATCCACTGCTAACTATTTCCATTTGGATGTTAATTGGACGTTTTGAATAATATAGACAGCTCCTTAGTTTAAAGAACTCACACCTTCATGGTGAGTGGTAGGGAGGGAAGAAGGCTTCAAATAGTTCTAAGTTAACCCCAGATCTAACTGTAGTTTTATTTTCCTGGGATACAAGATTCCTGCATGATTGTGGTGGGTGGATAAAGGGAATACATCTCACCAGGGCCTCTGGACCAGGGATGATTTATGGAAGGTCTAGAACCTTTCATGATGAAAAAAGCCAGATTCTCCAATGGCTTTAGAAATACTGGTTTTAAACTGAGTGAGCAAATGACTTTTTCATTGTCTTAGATTGTAGTTGGCACTGACAGATACGAAAAGAAGGGTGGGTACCGAAGCTGAAGATGATATTGCTATACAGTTTTGTGAGTCTGCACAGATTTCCCTAAAACTCCTAGATTCAAGTACATTGATCATGGCAGACAGTAAATTTGCTTGAGGGGTGGATTAGCCATTGGGTATTCTGATAGACTTTTAAGTGGAAACACAGTTTTGTGAGCCACTTGAAAGTTACTAATAATACTATCAGGGAAAATAGACACACTGTGTGAGAATGGTGCTTAACAAATATTGTATGACTTCCTATTAATCCCTTTATAATAATTTTCACATTCCCATGCAAGTGACAGTATTTGGCTGATAACTCCAGCAGAAAAGAAAACAAGTATAAAGTGTGCTCCTATGTATAACTCCATTCATGAACAGTGTACGGTGAAGTTTACTGAATTTGGGTTCCACATAAGAAGTAAAAGCTTTAGGATATTCAAATGTGAAATTCAAATAATTTCCTCGACTATTGATTGTAATAAGAATGTCATCCTTTTTTAAAGCTTGCCGATGAAGTATAAACAGGAACGTGGATTTTTCTTTACTTGCCTTCTAGAGATATTAGTTGGCATTCAGCTTTTAAGGATTATACACGAAACAGCAGCACCCAATAACTGATTAAAGAACAGCTTGTATAATTCATTATTTTCTATAGTCCTTTTCCATAGATGTCATCATTCATTCATTTATTTACTATCCATTCATTCATTAAACATTTACTGGGCTTTTCTGCTATGCTAGGTACTATGTTAGGAGGAAACAGGAGTGGAAGAAGAAGGGGAAGAGAGGAAAAAGTTTCCAAAGATGAGTAACATAGATATGATACTGCTATTATAGACAGGTGAAATCGTGTGCTACAGTGTGATGAATACTTTAAAAGAGGCTTAAACAAGGTGTTATGGAAGTTCAGGCATGGCTCTGGAATGGGTCAGCTCTCGTTTGTACTTAGTTATGACCAAAGATGGAGAAATTCAAGTGAAAACTATGTTCCCTCTCATTCTTTTTCAAGCATAGTCTTACGCTTAGTTTTCATAAATGCATACAGCCTAGAGCCATGGTGAAAAGTTACAACTATGAAAATCTTTTAATTCTTGTTTTCTCAAATTTTCCTGGGATAGGAGGCCTATAAGACAATTGGGCAGATGGGACAGTCCTAGAAATTTCATTTAGAATACAGAATTGTTCTAAATATTATTAAATATTAAATTATTATTTAGAATACACTGCCTGAGATAACCATTTCTGCTTTGGAATTAGTCGTCCTTATTAGCCATAAGGACATTAAGTAAATCAAATTTTTTAAAGTTTATTTAAATGAATTGTTTAATTAGCAATGTAATAACAGTACATTAAATTGAGTCCTTTTCTTCTGAAAATCTCTAAAACATACCTATTGTTTGATTTGACCTTAGAGAACATAAGAAGAAAGGCTGAAGAGGGAGACACTTTAGACCTATTATAGAGTCGGGGAAAGGGAAGCATAAAGAATGGACCTTCCTGAGACCTGGATTAATTTCTCAAGCCCACAGTCAAAGTGAGGACGTATCCTCAGTTCCTGAGGGCTGCCAGCGTATCTGGTTATATCAACAAAACATCTCTCAACAGTGAAAAAGAAGCAAATATTTCCACAAAAGCAAAACAGATCTGAGCTTAGGAGTGTACCCAAGGCTGAGGAAGTAAGGGTCTACCTTGCCCTTCACCCTTGTACTGCATGGGCCTTGAGAGAGTGATCCCACCTTTAATAGCTCTTCCTATGTGCTGCAACTAGGTTTAACAGTGTCCCATTAGAAGCACAGGGATCTGAGTCTGAGATGTGGACCGTGTGGGGAGAGGGTGGGCAGACTGCTATGCAGTGAGGTTTGTCTCTGGCACTGCATTTCCGTGCCCATCCTCCAGGGATCCTCTGTCTTTTTTTTTTTTAACCACAAATTGACCTGCCAAGGTCCCATAATTAACTCAACCTTGTTGCCAAGGATACTTAACTCTTAAGTATCCTTATGAGAATGGTATTCTTTGTGCCAGAAGAGATGATCTCACCTAAAATTTCAAGGTTGAGTGGAGAATGGAATTGCTACAATCTCAAATATGGGCCCTTTCTATTTGCAAAGTAGGTACAGATACTTTCCACAAAACCTCCAGAAGAACCGGATATCATCACAATTCCAGACTTATTCTTTAGACAGAATACTTTCAGTTTGTGAATTTATGACGGTTTTCAATGTGCTGTGTCAGCACACTTGAATGGTTGATGGCATGAATGATGCCAAGGTCACTGATTTGATCCTAGCCTAGAATGAGTCATTTCAATTAGGTGTATGACTGTACTCAGGGCTGCCATTATTTTATTCCCTTCTCGTCACTCCCTCCTTCAGGGAACTTTCCTCCTACCTTTACTGTCTTCTCCTTGGTTCAGATTTCTCTTATATAGGAAAAGCATCTGTTAACTAATTCACAGTAAGATGTGAAATTTAGAGATACATGCCTTTTGAAGAGGAATGAGTAAAGAAAGGGTACTTCCTTAACCTACTACCAACAATGGAATTTTGGTTAAGAACAGAGGAATTTTGTCTTAAAATGTGGTTTCTCATAACTACCCAAGCACAAATGGATGAGGCCAACTCTGATTTTGTCTTTAGTTTAGGTTCACCATCATGCAAATCAATTTCATCAGTCACAAGAAAAAAATAGGTGAAAATTTGTTACTGTTCTTTGGAAACTTGTCAGAACCCTTAGGTGAAAAACAGAAATCCCAGTTCATTTTAAGATTGATTAGAAACATCATAATAATATCAAGCGTTGAAATGTGGACTTTGAGCTTGTGGGAAAGATTACATTTTGAAATGAATTTCTAATTATTGAGAATGAATATGGAATATATAAATGCTCTAAGACCTGTTGATTCCAATAGGTGGCTCCCATTGTAGTACACATGATGTTAATCTTGCTTCATTTGCATTTTTACACTAATGAGCATTGGCATATTTGTAATTAAATTGTAACATTTTAGATAAGTTGTAGTCAAATGATTATTTTTTTTTAACTGCAAAGGAATGTACTTCTACAGAAGTCAGAAGTTGTAATTGGTAGGAACATCAAGGTGGGACTATAAAGGTAAAGAAAGATTTATAGGGTCAAGACAAATTTTAGGATGATATAGTAGCTTTTAAATAGTCTCCATTGTTTTTTAAATAAGTAAGAGCATGTTATCAAGTTTAAAAAAAAGGGAAGAAAGTTGAAAATGAGGCAATAATGACAGTTGATATCTTCATTGGAAATCACATATAGATGAAATAGCCTGGATATAATAGAAATAGATAGATATTTATGATATGTGACTGTGTCAGATTAAATCTCAGTGATACTGATAAAGGTAAGGAACCTTCTTTTTGACGATGGAAGAGTGGCCTGGAAGGGCTCTGTTTCATTTCAGAGATGTGTATGTCCTTGTGAGGGTTGAGACAAATCTCTCCTACTCACTCTATATTTTGGTCTGGAAACACTAATGCAAGTGTGATGATTTGCATGTGCTCTGAAATGAAGACCTTTTGATAAAGGCCATCTCATTCACAGCAGTCTGATAAACAGTGGCTCTGAGAAACATGTTGTCTCCACTGTTGCTCAAAGAAGTGTCTCTGGTGGAGAAGTTGCCCTGAAGTGTTTCAAGGATAAGGATTATGGAAAATGCAAGAGGAAGCCAGGGCACACAAGCTCAAGCCATTTAGAGTTTCAAAGGAAACTCTACCCTGTGCTCCTCGTGCTTTTTTCCTGACTGATTGTTAGGTCTCTAACCATGGACTTATAATAGGTTATCATTCATGGCTCAAATGAATGGGTTTTGTTAACAATAACGCCCTTGTTTCGAGAGTTACTTGTATACAAAGGACAGCACGTAAATAGATGCACTTAAACATCTTTTTGAGGTAAAATATAAGCTAGGCTAGAGTAAGTTGTCATGACTTTGGTTAGAAATTTTCCTGTTTTATAAAAATCAGTGTATTCCAGCTGCTTCACTGTACTTAAGCATGTAGATTCGATTTCATATGAAAGAATTTTTCTTGGAAGTACGTTGGTCTTTTCTTTCCCCATCAGTGTTATCACTGATGTATATCAGAGGGTTTAGCAAAAGACACTGTTTATTTGGTATGAGTTGTACCTTCATAGCTTAACCTCATTCATAAAGGTTTCATATTTGTCTGTCTGCAGTAAGCTTCTGAGAAATGGAGCAATAGCTACAACAGGAGTTCCACAGATGGCTGTTTTTCTTCCTTTTTTTTTCGGCCGCGCCATGCGGCATGCAGGATCTTAGTTTCCTGACTAGGGATCGAACCCATGCCCCCTGCATTGGGAGCGTGGAGTCTTAACCACTGGACTGCCAGGGAAGTCCCGACTGTTTCTCATAAAGTATCCACGTGCTCTTTTTTCACCTCATTTTGAATGAACTTAATATAGTACTAGGTAAAGATGGTGGCCAGGATTTCCTCAAGGCTGGATGTTTGTATTGAGTTAGCGCCTTGAGCAGTGGGGAGAACATTTTGACACCGCAGCTGCCCCTTTCCCACGTGAGTGTCTCCACTTGCCCTGTGCCTGCCCAGTGCCTTGAAGCAACGCTGCAGGTGACCACAGGTGACCACAGCTGCCCACAGCCTCACCACTCTGGATGTTGACTGGACAGGGGCTGAAGTAGCTTTACTGTTGTTATTCCAGGAAACAAAGAAGAGCAGAACATTGGAAGAAAAGATTTTAGATTTTGTTTTAGATTTTGTTTTAGATTTTGTTTATTTTGTTTATTTCGATTCTCTAGTGTCTGTATTTTGATGCCAATCCCCTCAAAATTCTCAGTACCTTATTTTCCCAACTAGTTAAAGATTTCTGCTTCCAGCTTTCCTCTGATCTTGATTCTCACAAGTAATAGTCTTGTCTATTCAAAGTGTTTATAGTTGTGCTTTTGTTCATGTTAATTATTCCTTCCATTGCAGTTTAATTAATAACAGATTGCATCTCACTCATTCCATCTCTCAGAATATTGCTTCAAAGAACTACCCATCTAAGCTAATGCTTAACTGCTTTACTCCCAAGAGCATATTTCCTAGTGGTATTGAATTTTAGCAATCAGATATGGTCATTAAATGCAGAAGATCTAGCTTTCATGATACAGTTTTATAATTGTGTATAATTGCACCATGCATCTTGGTAGAATTTCTAATGAGCTGTATGTAAACAAGTACATTTAAAAATTGTGATAGAAATCTTTTCATGTTACCCCAGCATTTAGCATTCTAATTACGTGGATAGATTCCATATCTAAGTAGGCAGAAATTAGCCCACCACCCATTGTCCAGATGATTTTTATCAATTAATTTCTGAGGCATGCAGTTAAGCCTTTACAAAGGTTTACGGTCTCCTGTAAATAATTTGGGGAAGTACTGAGCTGGGACCATGTACCCTTTCTGCTCTTTCACATCATAAAATCAAGTGTATAAGTGAATTTACAGAAAAATATCTGGAGTAATAACACTGCAGGCAGTGGCGGCAGGAGGGAGTAGCTATGTGGGACTGGCATTTGGGCTGTAGTTGCTGTTGGCAACTGCGTAGTAAGTGCTATCTGCATTTGGGGCGGTGTTTGCCTCAGCGGTTCCTTTAACAACTCTCTCTGTAGCTCTTGTGACCTTCCTGGACGGTTCGCCCCGTTTCAGCTGGATCCTAATTGCAGAGGATCCTATCAGACAGAAGTACAATTTGAAAATAGGAAGCTGGACACAGGAGCTTCCTGAAATTGTGTAGGACAAGTGGGAAGGTTCCCTCAATCTATGATTCGTCAGATATGTTTGAGGTCCTCAGTACTAAAGCTCTTGGGAATATGGCTGAAGAACTGAGCATCTTCAAATGAGATACAGTATAGAAGGATTCCTGAGCAAAAAATTGAGGCACATCTTACTCTTGCTTAAAATTTTTCCTGTTGTTTTTTTTTTTAATCTTGTGAGATGAATTATACAGAAGCTAGAACCCCCCTTTTTTTTTTGCTTTTTGAAGCAGTGAACATCTTTTAATTAAGAGTGGATGTGCAGCACCATTTATGATATCTAAGGAGTGGTAATCTAACACACCTGTCATAGTACCTGTCTACCCACTTTCATTTGTTCTTTGCTATTACCTCTCATGAAATGCTTTGTAACAGACTTGGAGATAGGTATGCAAATGCTAGCTCCTGTGATAATTGGTCCAGATTTTAAATCTCTAGATTTAAAATTAAAGAGGTTAATGGGGGAGAAGACACTATCTCCTGTGTGTTGTGCATTCTTTGTAAGGAATGATAGAAAATTACCAAGCACATAGATGTTCCGAGCCTCTAAGAGATTGCTTCTCTTCAGAGTCTCGTATCTTCAAAATCACCAAGCTGTCCTTTTAACAGAAATGTTATTCCTAATTTAAAAAGAATGCACAGCATAAGCCTTTGTAGCTTTGTATTTGTGGACTGACTCAGGATACAAAGTGACAAGGAAACATGCACAAGATTTGCCTCAGTGAAGACAGTGCAGAAAGCCTTGCTTTACAGTCTTATAGAGAGATGAATCAAAACATTTGAAAAGCTAATATATAAATTAAAACTTTCAAAAATCTGTAAAATAAAATACAGCAATTTCCCAGTAATCCTGTTCGGTGCAGACCTTTAGAAAATGGCCCATCCTTGTCAGATTTCCATTCAGACTATGACATTCAAAAAATGACTGACATTAAAACAAAATCTGATTTTAAGACAGTTGCACAGTGTGGACTTCAATTTTAGAATTATTTTGAGTCTCTGGCATAGATGCAAAAGTATATTTCCATCAAGTCAAACAACTCACTAAGTTGAAAGTTAATTTTAAAAAGGTGAATGTAGAGATGACTCATTTTTCATGGCAGGCATATTAGATTGATATTTCTTATACCGGTGTTTATGGGAAACTGCATGAATTTTGTAGTACAAGAGCTGTTCAACCATGACCTCTTGATTTGCCCTGATCTAGACTTCGTTGGTCATATTTTGCTTCATGTTTGCTTTTCAAACAGTTAACCCCTCATTATATCTCATTTTCAGACTGTCCCCACCAAGTTATGAGAATAGTCAGGACGTGGATGCGGTGTCCTTATTTTGCACATGAGAACTAGTAGACACTGACTAACGTGTAGTGTGTAAGAAGAGAGATTATTTGACATTGGAACTCTTATAGAATCCACAAGGCAAGTTGTCATCGCTCTGGGGAGAGTGACAGCTTGAATGTAGTAAATAAACAACTAATGTTTTGAGTACTAAAATTGTTAGGACAAATGGTTTTCCTTTTGTCAACATCCCTTCGAGTTCTAAAAATGTAGACAATAATATATAATATATGTATGTATGTGTGTATATATTTCTTGGCCCCTTTGCCAAGGCATGACTTCTGCCTGTGCTTCTTAAACATTCCCACTTAGCGGGCAGGGGAGAGTGAATGCAGGTATTTGGGGTATACCCCAAAGCATCCATCCACCTAGGGAATTTTCTTTTAGTCTCCTGGTTTATCTTAACCCTCATGAACATTTTACATCCTATCCATTGTCCTTGTTTAAATATATAAATAAAGACTATTTATTAAACATTAAGTTATTTTAATTTCCCCCCAAACAGTGGGGTAAATCTGATGCTCCCAGATGATTACTGTGTTTATCTTGTGACTTGACAACCACCTTGCCCCGCTAAGTTGACTATGACTGAGCTGATCTTCATGGCTCCTTCCAGCTTTAATATTTTTTGGCTCCTTGACCCTGAACCACTGTATTTCTTCTTCTTTTTATTCTTCTAGTTTTATTTGTTGTCCTTACAATGATTCAGCTGTAGTCACCAACCCAGTTACTCATGCCTCATTCCAGGAAATCGTTTTCTTTTTTCTTTTCTTTTTTTCCGTACTTTTTGCCCATCTGTATTTTTTCCGGTACGTGGGCCTCTCCCTGTCTTGGCCTCTCCCGTTGCGGAGCACAGGCTCGGGACGCGCAGGCTCAGCGGCCATGGCTCACGGGCCCAGCCGCTCCGCGGCACGTGGGATCTTCCCGGACCGGGGCACGAACCCGTGTCCCCTGCATCGGCAGGCGGACTCCCAACCACTGCGCCACCAGGGAAGCCCTATTGCCTAATGTTTTGATCTTTCAGAGATGACCCAGGAAAAATATATTCTGTGTTCCTCCCGCAGGCTGCTTCTCTCGGAGTTACTACGTTCACCTTATGTGCTCTGTGTATAGACCGCTTCCGTGCGGCCACCAACGTCCAGATGTACTACGAAATGATAGAAAACTGTTCTTCCACAACCGCCAAACTTGCTGTTATATGGGTGGGTGCCCTCCTGTTGGCACTGCCGGAAGTGGTGCTCCGCCAGCTGAGCAAGGAGGACCCGGGCTTCAGCGGGCGCGCCCCCGCGGAACGCTGCGTCATCAAGATCTCCCCGGATCTCCCCGACACCGTCTATGTTTTAGCCCTCACCTACGACAGCGCCAGACTCTGGTGGTACTTCGGCTGTTACTTCTGTTTGCCCACACTTTTCACCATCACCTGCTCTTTAGTGACTGCAAGGAAAATCCGCAAAGCCGAGAAAGCCTGTACCCGGGGGAATAAGCGGCAGATTCAGCTAGAAAGCCAGATGAACTGCACAGTCGTGGCTTTGACCATTTTATATGGATTTTGCATTATTCCTGAAAATATCTGCAACATTGTTACTGCTTACATGGCTACAGGGGTTTCCCAGCAGACAATGGACCTTCTTAATATCATCAGCCAGTTCCTTTTGTTCTTTAAGTCCTGTGTGACCCCTGTCCTACTTTTCTGTCTCTGCAAACCCTTCAGTCGGGCCTTTATGGAATGCTGCTGCTGCTGTTGTGACGACTGCGTCCAGAAGTCTTCCACGGTGACCAGTGATGACAATGACAACGAATACACCACAGAACTGGAGCTCTCACCTTTCAGTACCATACGCCGGGAGATGTCCACGTTCGCGTCCGTTGGAACTCATTGCTGAAGCACAGCCTTTGGTTTGCTTAGGTTTCTTTGTTTCATTTTCATATCCTGTGAAAGTTTTTACTTCATATTTTTCCTTAGTGGGAAAACATGCAGAAAAGGAGAGAAATATTAACTACTGTAGAACTGATTTTGCAAATTAATATTTGTGCTTTGAAAAAAAAATTTATATTTAGTTATTTAAGAAGTATGAGGAGGCCAGTAGTTTTAGATCATTTTATCTGGTATGGTGCTAATATTTTATTTGAAAAAAGTGACTGCACCTTAATTAATTGCTAACTTTCTTTTGTTCTTTTAAAAATATAATCACTGTATATTGATTATAGCCATGTGATTTTGTAGGCTATTTTATGTTTGAGTTGTGATTGAAAGTATATTGTATATGGTATCGTGAGGTGAGTTGTAGTTAAGAAGCATTCACAAAGTAGCACCAAATAAATTACACTTTATTCTTTAACGTCATTGTCAATCTACTTTTAACCAAGATTCAATAAATCTTTTAATTGCCTTAAATACACAATTACTGATTCTATGCACAATTTAAAATCAGCCTTATTGTTTTATAATTCTATTTTCCTTTAAGGTGGGCAATCACTATGATATAAAGACATTTTCCTAACAGTACTATTTTATATGCATGATTCATAAAACTAACTGTATGTTTAAAAAATTGTATTTTTAATATTCAGCTAGAGATGTAAAATTACTTCCAAATATTTATAAAATATGAATAAATAGACAGCAGAGTAGGAAGAAACTATCTTTTTTTAAAGAAATTCACCTCTGAACTAGCATGTAGAGCTATAGGTTTTCCCATGAAGAATTATGAAGAGAACCAAGGACTAAAAAGCAACCCACTTGTCATCTGATTTCATCTAAACACTGACCTTTGAAGCACCATGAATTCTGTGTGAAGCACTTTGAATTCTAATTTTTCTCCTTTTAAAAAATGAACTTGATTAAATCTGTGTGACTTAATTTCTCTAAGAAATTACAGTAGTGGAATAATAAAATATTTATGCATCTTGATTAGAACACTTGAATATTCAAATACTACCTTTAAGTTGATATTCCATAAACTCCCAACAAAAATCTAACCCTCTGTATTTGAATTCTATGGACCCCTTAAGGAGTTCAAGTTAAAGCAGTTGTGTAGGATGCCTTCCATGTGGGACACATGCCTAATCAGATGGCAGAGGCAGTGACCTGAGTGACACAGTGTGGTTGTAATGTTGCTGTCTTCAGAAAAATCATATAGGGGAACCCAATTTTCTGGCTGGAAACTGCCCTATGTGTTTTCTGCCTGTCAATTTCTGTACTATTCAGCTTAACTGGTACTTTCTTTCTTCCAGACTATATATAACATGATGTTCTTTAAATCATTAAACTTTAGTACTAGAAAAATTAAAGGTACTTAATTCAGACCACTGGTCTTCTGCATGAAACCCAGATTAACTAAAAGACAGTGTCCAGAATACCTCCTTTTTCCCAGTCCAGTACTCTTCAAAGGGATTTTTTCCCCTACTGTCTGTATTCTAAGGGGTTTGAGGAAGAATAAAAACAAGGCACCATTGTCCTCTTACAGATCCCTATAATAGGTCTTTGGAAAACAACTGAGGATGCCTAACTGATGGCTGCCAACTGATGGCTGCTGAGCAGATCCACAGTTATAATTCCACAGTGTCTCTCATGATATTTAGTCAACTTTATAGATCAAGAAACTGATTGAGCATATGGCATAGAAAAGGTTCTGTGTTATAATCTGCAGTAAATAAAGGTAAATAGAGCTTAGTGTTGGACTTTACAAAAGCAGACAGGGGTGGGATGAGAAGAAAGGAATAAGACACACGTGTAAACAATTATGATGTAAGCTGGGACCGGTTGGGAAGGTGTAAAGTTCTGTGATAATTCAGGGAGAGCACCTCAGATGGGAGGAAGTCATGAAAGGTTTTATGGGGTACCTGGAGGGACAGACCTTCAGAAGGAGTCGATGAAAGGCAGTGCGAGAAGTGGACACTTCAGGAGGAGAGAGATTACTAAGCAGAGGAAAAGAAGAAGGCATCCTGGGGTGTGACTGAAGAATAAATAAATAAATAGTCCAGTTTGGTTCCTATGCTATGTGTGAATAGAAGCCTCATGAAGAATACTGATGAAAATATGTGAGACCATATGATAAAAAGGTATGGCTTTATGTCTTTGGCATTCCAGATGCTCTGTGTTCACATGAGAAGCCCTGCCCTCCGTGTCCCCCGTACTCTCATACAATGTGTTTGTTAGCAGTGGGGCATAGCAGCTTCCGCTCCCCACATTCATACCTGGTCCTGAACTGAAAACTGTTTTGTAGGGAGCTTGATTCCTCTGAGAAATATTTAAAATACTTCTATCAAGAAATTTTCTTCTCCGACCCTTCCCTGTCATTTTAAAAATTAGATGGACTTTTCCTGATCGTCAAGGATTCTCCAAGATAACAGGTTGAGATTTCTTCCTGATGATTTGAATTCATCTTGCATTTTTAAATACTCTTCAATTACCTTCTGTTGGTTTGGCTTTCTCTGTTCTCTTTCTAGGCAGCATATTCCCAGTATATCCGATTATGGTAACCCTTCTCATAAAGAAAGAGGAAGAGAAAACATTAAAAGTTTCTACAATTTCACTATCATGTTTTATGAGTGTTCTCTCCTTCTTTCTGGAGAGTAGAAAAATATATGCTATATTTTCTTTGCCCTGGTCTTTTAGTGAAAGCAATTGAGGAGTATTTACTGAACCCCAGTTTTGCTTTGCTACTTAGATTGTTAGTTTATGAATTCAAAGCATTCAGCATGGTGCCTACAATAGATCGGAATTACATTACTTCAGAGCTCAAAGCGATCTCAAAGTCTTCCAGTATTAATTACCCAGCTCTTTTTTTGTATGTACAAAACTGATTTTCTGAGAAGTTAACTGAGTTACCCAAGGTCACATAATTTGACCCTGGTTGAATACTGACTTATCATGAAAATTCTAAGAATAGAAGATCTCCTTTTAGGGATTATATATAATAATTCTTTTCTACTTAATCAGTTGGCTTACAGCAGTCTGTGAAATACTATCTTGATTAAGATAACATATAGTAAGTGTTAATAAGTACTTGCTCAATGAAAGGATAAACAAATCTTTAAATGAAAGAACACTCAGAAAACACAGTTTAGCAAAAATACAGATGGAAAACCAGGACTATGAGTTAAGAAGGAGTGACAAAAGGAAAAGTAAGAGAATATAGTTTTTTGGTAACTGTGTTCAGACCATAAAATTAGCAGTCCAGCACTAATCAAATTATGTAATTATCTATGGCCATATACACGGTATATGTATGTTCTGGACAAATTATAAAAACTGGATGCTATAATTCGCTTTTCGAACCTCTCTATCCCAAATTTATTAAGTCCAGGTATTCTAAAAGCCACGTTAGTCCTTTGCACATTTTATTCTTTCAATCATTCACTCCATTCATTCAGTTAAACGCCTATTGCCGGCTTTGTGCCGTGGCGGCATCGTAGCCAACGAGGTTTATCTGAAGTACAGTTATTGCTAATTGAAAACACCTACATGCCAAACACTGCTAAATCCGAGGGACAGAATAGTGTGTGATTTAGATACAACTCAGTCCCTTTTGGAGTTTACATTATGTGCAGTGCCTACACATAAGATTATTCCCTACTCATAGATTATTCCCTATATCAAGTATTTAGTGAAAATGTGAGTAGTGCTGAGAAAGAAAAGTTCGGGAAGAAAAGTGCTCCGAGAGTTTGTTATAGGGGATCCTGACCTAGGGGTAGTGTCAGTGAAAATTCCCTTGGGAAAGAGCTCAGGTAGAGGAAGGGAGAGTATTAAGGCTCTGTGTGGACGGAGACAGAGCAGGTCCAGGAACCAAGAAGGACCAAGAAGCCTGGCACGCAAAAAGCAAAGGCAAGCATAGACCAGAGTTGGTATGAAACAAATTGCAGTTCATCTACAAAGGGTTTCGGTTATATATAGGTAGAGTAACTTCACTTCATCAATGTTAGACTGCCCTTCTGTGGTTCATGGGAGACTACTTATTGTTATTAGTAAACTGACTTCCTTTTATATTTTAATATAACAGCCTCACAATTGTTTGATTTTTTATTATATTTCACTGAATTGTGTTTCCACACTTTCACCCCAAATATTGCAATATGAAGTAGGATAATAACTCATTAACTGAAGAGACTGTATTGTTATATAAGTAGAAGATAATTATTTACTACCAAGTTATGAGACCTTAGATTCCTAGAACTCTGGTGCTAAATCAATTGTCCATTGCATTTACAAATTTGTAGAGGATTAGCAATCTTTTGCTTCCAGTGCTCAGAAGTTAAAGACTGATTTAAAAAATAGTTATAGTAATCAATCTCAAAGTGATCATTCTCTTGAACTAGTAATACTTTAATCAGTCGCGTGGCTGTTAAATGAAACGTTTTCATTTCCTGTTAGTCCAACTGTTGTCAATTCCACAAACTGAATTCAATATTTTTCTTCAATTTTTAAGAGATATAAATAATTCATATGCAATACATTCTGTGAAATCCATAGAAACCTTCTGAGTTGAATGCCTTGCTATATAGATGACAGGGATGTGACTGGTTTGTTTTACTCTCTCTCTACATATACACCAAATTTAAGTATAACCATAGACATTTTAAAATTTCCTAATTAATATTTATTTTCCTGAGTTTTAAGAGAAAAAAATCTTTTGTAATTTTATTCCTTTTATTTGTATTTGTATTGATAATGTATTTAGAAACTTAGGTCTACCAGAATTTTTTTCCCTAATCAAATAAAGTATGATGAACTTGCTAAAATTTGAAAGTTTGCTACAGACAGAATTTGGAAGTTTAAGGGAACAGTGTCTCTGAGGAGAAAAAGAAAGAGAGAGAGAAAAAGAGTGAAAGAGAGAGTGAGAGAAAGAGAGAAGAGAGGAGAGGACATTTGGGGTGTCTAGAAGAAATTGTGATGGTGTGAGGGAAGCTTTCAAAAGAGTTCATAAAAATGACATAATTATATTTTTCTTATACCCTCTTCTCTCACTAATGACTTTTGTTCCTGAACTGTTTTTAACTCTGTTTACCAAGAAGAGTGGGCTCTGATCACCAGCGCTTTCAAGGCACTGGAACAATGACCTATATCAGGAAGCATTTTGGTAATGGGGAAGTTATGTTGGGAGGTATGACTATGCGCTTTTGTCATTCTAAAAGCACATCCATATTTTTGTTTAAGAACATGTTTTAAACATGTAGACACATTTAAAAACTCTTCAGCTTGCTTCTATCACACTGACATTTCGAGTTTCAAGATCTTAAGAACAGTTTATAAAGACAAATATGTTCTTTTGTGGATTATCAGTATATGAGGAGGGACATCAAGAATCACACTTAAGTCCCTGAAAGTCACGTGTGCCATGTTTTCTTTCATTTTGAAAAGATGCTCTTGTACCGTATAGTTATGCCATTGTGGACAGGGTTTTGTTCTATTAAGTTTTATTCCTGCTTTCGCTACTCCTAGAAAGAAGACCTTTTTTGGTTTGTTTCTCTATGTTTGGCTCAGCCTTAGTGACTTGGTGTTGGGGTAGCATTCTGTCCTGAATTACTCTGATTTGAATTCCAAATTGATTGCACAAACCCCACATCAACAGGTTGGCATTATTCTATGGGCATAATACAGTGATTGTTGGAGAAGTGTGGCTTGAAAGTCCACCCAGGGTGTCAGAGAGTAAATGGACCTTTTGTTGGCTTTGGGGGTTGGATTATTTTTCTTTGTCTTGCTGATTTTGAGATTGTTGGACAGAAATTTAACTTTTTCTTTATTTTCATTTTGGCAAGAGATTAAAAAATCTCAATAGTGTTTCTTAACAAGGCTTCATTGACTTCCATAAAACTTTGTTTCTGAATTAACTTTTATCTCCTGAAAACCTTTGGGCAGGACAAGCCGGGCATTTACATGGCATTTGCAACAATTAGAAAGTTCACTGGTTGGGACTGATCTTTGGTCACCGAGTTTAAAAAGATGGGATGCTGTAATGCCCACTGATTGTGTGATTGTTTCAAC
The DNA here is from genome assembly GCF_003676395.1 of Aethalodelphis obliquidens. Taxonomy (NCBI): domain Eukaryota; kingdom Metazoa; phylum Chordata; class Mammalia; order Artiodactyla; family Delphinidae; genus Aethalodelphis; species Aethalodelphis obliquidens. The sequence continues at coordinate 26,288,956 of NW_020837949.1, forward strand.
CTCACTCATAAAGGATTTTAGCTGAAGAGTCTTTGTCTAGGGCAGGCCTGTGAGATCCAGCTGCAGTAGTCCGGGAATGAATGCCTTTGTGTCAATGGTCAGCTCCCTCTGATATTTGATCAGCCCGTATTTGCATGGCAACCTATTTCTACATCAGCAAAGTATGCATATAATGCTGGGCTTTGTAATCTGGTTGAGAAAATGCATGGGTGTTCAGACGTTTCCCCTATACTGTTACCTTTGGTGATTAAATCTAGTAGAAAGAAGTGTTATGTGAATAATGAAGAACACAGAACGATCAGATGAAGTTGAGTTAGGACCGTGACTTTGTTTCCAGTGCTGCGACTTCCTGTGGCCAAGATGAGCTATCTGACTCGGCCACTTCGATTTTTCAAATTAACTAGAAAGTTTACAGAATCTTTATTTCATTTCCTCCAGACCCAAGGACTATGTCATCAGGTTCCAGCCACTGAAAAAGGAGAGACAGTAAATTTTATGTTAGAGTCTTTTGGAGAGTAGAGAAACTCATACAAAGCCAGCTACACACACACACACACACACACACACACACACACACACACACACACACACACACCGCTATACAATGATACAGAAATGGAAAGTTAAGCTGGTCATACCATTTCCTGATCTAGCTGTGGTAAATGCACTTAAACCTCCAGCATCTTTCTGTTTTAAATGATAATCTCAGAAAGTCTCCAGCAATCCTTACATCATAAGAGACTAGGAGCAATGTTTCCCTACAGAAATACAATTGGCATTTACGACAAGACAGTTCTTTGTTATGTGTGACTTTCCTAATATTGCCGCATGTTTAGTATACCTGACCCCCCAGGACCTAGATACCAGTAATATCTTCGAGTAGTTGTCCTAGAGAAAGCTCCTTTCTTGTCATCCCCATCCCCCATATTTCCAAGTGTCCCAGGGAAGCTATGGAGCGGTGCCAGATCCGACAGATTGCGAACCTCCGTAATGTGTTATTATTACTGAAATATTCTGGAAAATACAGAGGCAGAGCCGCTCTCCAGAGTCTACCATGTTTCATGAAAATTAGAACATAAAAAGAAACATTCAATCCTAAAATTACAGAATACATACAGATAACTCCCGACTTTAAAAATATTATCCCAAGAGGGTTTTTATTTTTTTAATTAGTTATTTGTAACTTTATACACACTTTTCCATAGAAACTGTTAGGCTATATCTCCAAAATTTATTTAACAAATCGTGGACTTGTTTTTGAGTGTCATCCGGTGAGAGATCCTACAGAGATGAATTTGCCAAAGTCTAAAGTGTGTTTCATGTCCTTGAACTATTTCAGCGTAATCAGGGACAATGTGACTTGGGTTGACAAACTCACTGATAGAGATGTGATAGAGTATCAATTAGTTTGTGTATCATGGGGTGTATACAACGTGCTCCATGGTGCTGTGTCCTGCTATCAAAGACCTGAGGCTTTACATTAGTAACCACCACGCGGGTGTCTGGTGAGTGAAGGGAAAGGACAGGTCTGGATGGCTAGTCCCTCTAGGTCATGGCAATGCCTGGGCAAAGTCCTTTCATGACTGAGATGCCCATGTCTCTTGGATTATTTCCTTTGGAAAGTGATAGAGAAGCTGCAGGAATTTACTTCTGTGTTCACTTCACTCGTTAAATCGAATGCTGTTTCTAGGCAAGTTTACTGTTCGTGCATGTCTAAGAAATAATCTGTTACCTCCTATTTAGGGTTGACATTAATTTTATCTTCAGAAGGAGAAAGGTCTTCCTTATACCTCAGGGTTGCTCTGGAAGAAACTCAGAGCCATCTTATATACAGCAGATGCTCATTATAGAGATAACATAGCATCAATAACAGCAAATATTTATAGTACTCACTGTATTCCAGAAGTGGAAATAAACATAAAGTGTTAGAAAACAGGTCTTTTTTTTTTAAATTAATTAATTTTATTTATTTTTCGCTGCATTGGGTCTTCGTTGCTGCACGCAGGCTTTCTCTAGTTGCGGCGAACGGGGGCTACTCTTGGTTGTGGTGCGCGGGCTTCTCATTGCGGTGGCTTCTCTTGTTGCGGAGCACGGGCTCTAGTGCATAAGGCCTTCAGTAGTTGTGGCTCACGGGCTGTAGAGCGCAGGCTCAGTAGTTGTGGCGCACGGGCTCTAGTGCACAGGCTCAGTAGTTGTTGCGCATGGGCTGTAGAGCGCAGGCTCAGTAGTTGTGGCACATGGGATCTAGTGCGCAGGCTCAGTAGTTGTGGCGCACGAGCTCTAGTGCGCAGGCTTAGTAGTTGTGGAGCACGGGCTTAGTTGCTCCGTGGCATGTGGAAACTTCCTGGACTAGGGATTGAACCCATGTCCCCTGCATTGGCAGGCATCCATTCTTAACCACTGAGCCACCAGGGAAGTCCAGGATTATTATTAACATCAGAGATCACTGGTTTTCAAATGTTTTTAATCAAGTAAGAGAATAGAAATTGTAATCATATATTTAAAAGAGTAAAGTAGAAGTGCAGGTATTTTAAAAATCTTTAATAATGAAAGTGTGTAATCATCTCCAACATATTTCAGAAACACACTAGTAAAATGTTGCAAAAAAAATACTCATTAGTTTCTGTAGTTTTTGTTTCCTCACACAAATTATCTCTTCATCTATGATCCCTAATAATTTTCTGTTGACTGTGATGTTAAACTTAATTTTAAACTATTTTTACTACTTATAATATAATATTGACTTTTTTCCAAGCTGACTGAGGAAGATTTAAAAAAATCATCAAAAGTTCTACTGGCAGGAGTCTTACCATGTGATTCAAACAAAATTTTCAAAAGATTGAAGTCATATAATGCTTAGAGGTAAACTAGGTTTTAACACTTAATATTTTAAAATTCATGCTTTTTCCATCGTAAGAATAAGTTAAAGATACGATGGTTTAAAAATAAATATTATGAAAATAATGACTGCAAAGGCAGGCATTTAAGCCTTGAATTAGTTGTCCAGGAGGAAACATTTTTTTTATGTTCTCTTAGAATACTATGTCTACTTTTAATTAAATGTCTGAGAAAAATGTTGTATTGTTTTGATTTATCAACAAGAAAGTAAACCTTGCTACAGTAGTCAATATCAATTACATAGAAGAGAATAAACACCAAACCTCTCAAACTGAATAAAAATATTTTTTTCATTGGAATTCAATGTTTTGCTTTTAAAAAAAATAGAGGTGCAGCAGGGCAACCTCAATATAGAATTTTTATTAAGTTTGGGTAAATTTAAAATCAAATCAAAATTGTATAAAAGAGTTCCATTTTGTCCTGATTCTCTAGAAATACTCTTGTCAGGGAGCCAAAAGGAGACTTCTTTATTGGATGCCCTAAAATTTCACTTCTTGAGTAATCTCTCCCCAAAAAGCTCCTGGCCCTTCAGAACCCCACGTGGAGCTCATAGAGGCAATGAGCTTCAATGTGTAGTTTCCAATTCATTCATTTTATAGCATTCCTGTTATTTCTTCAGGCAACTGCAGTGGAGGGTGTCAGGATACATTCATGTTTGAAATGGGTACAGAAAAGGAAAAGGAAAAGAATTGCACATCTGAGCAACGTGCTGCTTCTGAAGCCTTACTATCAGGGCTCACTGTAACGTTGATATTTCTTTCTCTGTATTCTTTTAACGTGGCTTGTCTCTATGCCAGGATGTCTGTAGCTTCAGTTGGAAGACGCAAAGGGTGGGGGGCAGAAGTGCCCTGGAGGATCACTCATTCACACATCTGGTGGTTGATGCTGGCTGTTGGCAAAGACATCAGCTAGGGCTATGGGCTGAACACCTACTTGTGACCTCTTTATGTGACCTGGGCTTCTCACAGTGGGGAGGCTGGGTTCTGAGGGTCAGTACCCCGAGTAGAGCCAGATGGAAGCTACATCTTTTTTATAATCTAGCCTCAGAAATCATATAGTGTTACTTTATGGGTTGGAGCAGTCACAAGCCTGCCCAGATTCAAGGATTGGGGAAATAGACTCCACCTCCTGATGGGGAGTGGCAGTTTGGGACCAGCATATGGGTTTGGGGAGTATATGGGACCACAAATATTAATATTACTCTGGTCATTTTGGAAAATACGATCTTTCACATCCTGTAGAAAGGCAGCTCTAATCACTAAATCACTGTCACAGAAAGTCTAAATCTGCCTTAAAGCAGCCCATTCATTTGCTCTAACCTTACTCTCTGCACATGAATAGTGTAAACAGTGTATTACATGACAGCTCTTTATACACTTAAATTCTGTCACTGAATCCTTCTTTTCTTTATTTAAATACCCTCATTTTCTTTTAAAATCCCTATGGATACACTCTGACTTATCAGTGTACTTAAAATGTGATATCCCAAAGTGAACACAATATCCCAATGTTTCAGGCCAGGTTTTAGAAAAGAATAAAATAAATTGTGAGCCTTCTTATTCACGTATTATACCTTAGATGGTGTAGCCTAAAGTAACTACCTTTTTAAAGTAAATCACACTATTATCTTAAACTGGGTACATTGCTAACTAAATCTGATATTTTATTCTGTTGTGAAAGTTCCAGTTTGAGTAATTTCTTTTCTATTTTATTATTTTTCCTCTTCTCCTTTCTTCCTCCCTCCCTCCCTCCCTCCCTCCCTCCCTCTCCTTCCTTCCTTCCTTCCTTCCCTCTTTATTTATTGTTCCCTGAGTTTAGAATGTGAACAAGTATTATTTTCTCCTCCAAATGTTCTTCATAATCAAATTTAGGACAAAATTTATGCTAATTTAGCCTATCAGTTTCTTTATGAAATTATAACACTGCCCGACTCTCAATAAACCATTCTCTCAGGTCATATACTTACTGGCTCAGTTCTTTATCCATGGAAGATATAAAAATCCATGGCCATGAAAATTAGAAATGAGAAAAAAATTTTCTGTCACTCGAGGAGGAAAATATATAATGAAAACTGAGTAGTGAACACTAGTTTAAATCCTTTCGAAAAGCCTGCCGTGATGATATAGTTGTGAGTACTCTGTGTTGTGTGAAAAGCTTGCTAGGACTTGACCCTATTTAGATGAATCTTCGAATAATGAACGTAATGATAAGAACATAAATGAAAATAACTACAACTAACACTACAGTCATTTAAAAATACTTATCATTTGTGTATTGTATAAATGATTTTTTACAACAATCATGAAAGGTGAGCATTATAGTATTACTATCCCCATTTTACAACTAACAAAACTGAGCTTCAGGGGAAATGAAATAACTTGTTCGGGATTAAAACAGCTAGTAAGTGGCTCAATTTGGGATTCAACTATTGACAGTTCTAATCCTGTTTTGTGTGCCTTTCTAACTATGTAATGGATTTGCCCTTCTGAAGAATGCAGTTGATTTTTTCAAGTCAGTTATCTCATAATAACACAAGGAGTTAACAGCACTGGAAAGATTCTCCAGCTAATTTAAGTGACAAATTTATTGAAAGGATAAGGGTGCTTATATCTGAAAATACAGGAACCATGGTAGTTCTGGGATCCACATTAGGAACTAATGGTCTCTTCTGGGAAGCACAATGGAGATGAATCTGACCAAACTCTTTTCTGCACTGGCATCACTCTGCTAATATTCAAATCTCAACAGAGCTTCGCTGGCCCTGGTTGGGTCATATGCCCACCCTGTGGCTTATGGGAGAATAGTGTGATTGCAGCCCCCCAAGATTGCCATAATAGGGTTTGGAAAGTGGTGGGAGATTCTCTCAAGGGAAGCAGGGATATTATTACCAAGAGAAGGCAGAAGGACCCTGGACAGCTAAAAACAACAGATGTTCTCTGTGTTACCTCTCAGGCTTGCTGGGGAAATTAAATTAGATAAGACATATGAGATGGCTGTGACAATAGTGCTCAAAAAGTTGTTATTATTATAATCATCACTTAAGTAAAACCCAGCAGTCAGTGCCTGACACATCAAACATACAGTTCAAGAAAAATCAATACCATGAATCAGGTTTTCTGTATGGGAGAAAGGTTTACCCCACAGGAGGCCGATGCACATTCCGAGTTGTCAGGTAGTAAGCCAACCAGCTAAGCACTTCAAGTGCAGAAACACCAAAACTTGTCTCTCTTGTTCCTTCCCAAGCCAGTGCCTAGACTAGGACAAGCTCCACCAATGGGGAGGCTAGCCTAGGTAGGCAGTGACTATAGGTTTAGAGCCAGAGTTCCTTTGGAGACACCCAAGCAAGACAGTAGCTGGTTCACTGGATGATGCTCAAAGGCATATAAGGGTCCAATTGGGAGGCTTAATCTCATACCTACAAGTGCTAGGAAAGTGGTGCATGGTTACAGAGCCAATAAGAAGGAT